>NC_091464.1:49889530-50491530 GCF_027789765.1 Dendropsophus ebraccatus | reverse complement strand
CAGCATCTCAACTTCAGTATCACTACTACTCCTATCATTCAGTACACTATCATCACAGCCTATTGCAGCATCACCCATTACTCTGCCTTATCCAAGGCTGCCTTATACCCAGTTGCATCCGGAGAGACTGTTGCTATTAGTTACCACCGTTGCAATAAATATACAACTACCGTTGTTTCTGAACCTTGGCATTGGTGTGATCATTGGTGCCCTGACTAAGGACAACGAAGAATCGCTTCCCAGCCTCCGCATGGTCAGGAGCCCGGTTCTCAGCTGTGTTGCCCTCGTGCCAAAACTGTGACAATCCTCTGCTCAGCAGCTGCCCCGGTTCCTGCCAGTAACTACACCTATCAGCGGAGAGGCCCCTAGGGGCGTGGGAATCGCAATACCACCTGCGCTCAACTCCAATGGTTATACTTATTCTGCCATCATTTACACATTCAAAGACAACAATCAGGTAGTTATTCTACATAGTCAACACTTCATTCATACATAGTATATAGAGATGAGCGAATAGTGAAATATTCGATGATTCAAATAGCTTTCGATATTCATATATTCTAACGAATATCAAATCCCATTATAGTCTATGGGAGAAAAATTCTTGGGACCTGAAAATTAATATTCAACCACTAGGAGGTCACCAAGTGCACAATGACACCATAGGAAATGATGCCAACACCTCTGGGATGCATTTGGGACAGCAGGGGAAGCATGCCTGGCTACATCTAACACTAGTGATGAGCAAACCTCCTAATTTTCAGTTCCGATCCCGAACGCGAACAAAAAAAAAATGTTTCTGATCAGTTCATGTTCACCGAACATTCACGAACAAATTACAAACGTAAAGTAGAAGCGTACGTTTCAGTCTAGCAGTACGCACTTGTGTACGCATCAGGTGCAGTGTAAAATACATAATAACTAAATTAACGATAAGTACAAATCAGTAGTAGTAAGATAACAGGTATTATCCCATACACACAGTATACAGCCGTTACATAATTGTTTTTTACAGTAATAAAATGAAAGAGCAGTTACAGGATGCAGACTGCGCAAATCAGTAGTAGCAAGGTAAAAGCTATTATCCCGCACTCAAAGTATACACCATCAGTAGATGTCTGAACACACTGCCTGTCTCACAACAGCTTCTAAATATACTATCATATACTTTTAGCCATAACAAGGGCTTTTGGGGGTCCCTTCCTACCTAACTTCACCTAAAAGCTTTCTCTCCCTGGTATACAGTCTGTCCCTCTCTAGCTCCAGCCAGCAAGTGACATGAATTTGGAATCCACTATTCTTATATTCAGGAGGTCACATGGTTTAGCCAGCCAATCACAGTTATTTTTTTTTAAGTCCTGCCTATTCCTAGAGCCTTTCCCTCCCCCCTGCATGTTAATTGGCTGAAAAAAAGCGCCAGGGGATGTGGGAGGGCGAATCAAATTTTTACTGCGTTATGGTTTGAATATTCAAACGCAATCGAATAGCATACTATTTGATTGAATACTATTCGCTCATCATTAGAGATGAGCGAACCTGGAGCATGCTCGAGTCCATCTGAACCCGAACTTTCGGCATTTGATTAGCGGTGGCTGCTGAACTTGGATAAAGCCCTAAGGCTATGTGGAAAACATGGATATAGTCATTGGCTGTATCCATGTTTTCCAGACAACCTTAGAGCTTTATCCAAGTTCAGCAGCCCAGCTAATCAAATGCCGAACGTTCGGGTTTGGATGGACTCGAACCCGAAACCGGTCGCTCATCTCTACTCATCACTAATAGTATACCTAATATTGGGACGTTTAGGTCACCTGGACCTTTGTCAACAGGTATATTGTGGCAAAGTAAAAAAGAAAAAGAAAGGAAGTGTCTTCTGGGTCCCTGTGCTATTCCTGGACCTTGGATAGTTAAAACGTTGTGCTAATAGGAAAACCCCTTAGGAGGCTACATGCACCTTCCCAAAAATATGTTACGCTACTGGTAAATATATAAAATTAAGCAACTTGTAAACAGATTTAACAGGAAACTTTTAAATAAACAGTCAACTTAAAAAACCTTTGACATGTTTGAGATACATCAAAAATGTTGACTGGGCAGGCCCCCACTGATTATTAGGTACAATTGGTAGAAGCACTTGTTTTTTTTTTTAAACAGATTATCTGTCAAAGGCTTTCTCCCAGCTAGTCGTAATCTGTGAGTGGTCTGAAGAGAAGTGAATGGTATTCTGTTTTGCACCCTACTGAAGGGAATTGTGGTACCAGAGTAATAAGTGGAGGTGGTGGCCCCCCCTCTAAACTCTACTTTCACTTTGTCAGCCTATAAAGATTGACCTGTTAAAAGCCTGAGGGTGACCAATGCTGCATGAGTATCAAACCATGTAATAGGCTCAGTAAGCGAGTGCCAATCTAGCAGATCACCGCTCACTAACATTACCTAATGCTACGTTTACACGGAGCGATAATCCGTCCAATTGATCGTTTAACGATTTTGAAGCAACGATTTTGTTTTTTATAACGATCAGCATTTAGATGAATAAATCGTTAGAAAAATTGTTATTGCGATTGTTTTTAAGATCGCTTAAGCCCATTCTCACACATAGGGTGAATCTGTGAAAGACTATTTTCACAAAGCGATCTGTGAATCTTTAGAGAACGACCAACGACGATTTGAGAACATGTTGAAAGATCACGATGAACGATTTCTCGCTCGTCGCTTGATCGTTCACTGTGTTTACACGAGCTGATTATCGCTTAAATGCGATTGTTATTGCGAAAACTCAAACGATAATCGTTCCGTGTAAAGGCACCATAAGCCTCAAACATCTCATAGGTGTCTAACCTGTTGTACAATCCACTGTGCTGCAATAGATGCCAGCCCTACCTCACCAAGTACAAATACAATGGCCCCTGGACTCTGGAGCAGAGGAGACTTGTTCTGCGTGGTGACGAATCACGCTTCTCTATCTGATGTCTGACGGATGAGTCTGGGTTTGGTGAATGCCAGGCAAAGATAACCTTCCTGACTGCATTGTGCCGGCTCTAAAGCTTGGTGGAGGAGGGATAACACTGGGGGGAAAGGTTTAGAGGCTGGCCTAGGAAATTTAGTTTCAGTAAAGGGAAAGTTTGACACTTAAACATACCAGGCATTTTACACAATTGTATCAGGGATGAACTAAAATGGAGATTTTGAGCCAGAACCTCTCACCAAAACCAGTATCTGATGTCACAAATAATCTATGATGATGAAAAATTCCTACAAACACCTCTAAAATCTCGTAGACTGTCTTCCCAGAAGAGTGGAGGCTGTTCTACCTGTAAAGGAGGGGAGCAACTCCATACAAATGTCTGTGGATTTAGAATGGGATGGCTTAAAAGCCGCTGTAGATGTAATGTGTTGGTGTCTCAGTAGTGTATCTAGTGCCAGCATGGATGGGGTTACTGTCACCAAGAATGAGTACTGCATATGTGATTTCATTTTAGCCATCCTATCTATACTTTACAGACATCAGCTCCATTAGCAATTGGTGTTATCATCTGAACCACAGCAGCTTAAACAGATGCAATGTTATAAATAGCCTAACATACAGGGAACGCTAAAAAGAATGAACAAAAGCAATAAAAAAAAAGAATGAACATGGTAAGAGAAGATGAGAAGATGCCTAATTTCCCTGTGCTTGCATGACGTGTATATAGTTATGCTTGATTGCATATACTTTCCAGATGTGTATTGAGTTCTTTTTGCTTATAAACAGACAATGACCAGGATATATGTGTAGTTTATAGTGGAATGAGAACATATTCCATATAAGATGCTGTCCGCAGAAGTTTCCGTGATGACCAGACACGGATAAACAGGAAATGTGTAGCTAATGGTGTAATAAACATATAGCGATCAGCCATAACATTACAGCCTGTAAGGTTGTGTTCCCCCTTTAAATCAAGACACTAATACAGGCAGATACAGAAAACAATTCACTGTTTGCATTGCATCTTGAATGTAATCCAGCTTTCGAGAACCAACTCTAAACATTGCGGAATCCCATTTGCGGTATGCTGACACATGAGATTTTCACTAAGCAAAAACCTTTTTGGGAATCCGCAACAGAAATCAAACATAGACTGTTGTATAAAGCAGAGGTAGGGAACCTTGGCCCTCCAGCTGTTGTAAAACCAGTAGCGGTCTTGGGCACCAAGCACACCATGCAATTGCGTGGGGCCCCCAACATCCACTCCCCACTCTGGTGCCCAAGATTGCTGGACAGGGCCGCTGCCTTGCTCGCTGCTGCGCTCTGAACTGTAACTATGAGCGCTCGTAACGAGCACTCATAGTTACATGCAGCGGCAGCACTGACAGGGTGGGAACCATTGGCTCCCTCTCTGTCAGTCACTCTTGTGGCCGCAGGTAGTGTCTCACCAGTGGTCACAAGAGGCCGCTCTCTCTTTGTGGCGCTGGGGCCCGAGTGATGTCACTTGAGCGTCGGGACTGCAAAGGGAGAGCGGCCTCTTGTGACCACAGGCAAGACACTACCTGCGGCCACAAGAGTGAAGAGAGGAGGAGACAACCAAACCCAGGTGAGTATAAGCGTTTGTTTTTTTGTGTTATATACTATATGGGAGGGGGAACACACAGTGGGGGTCTATATAACTGAGGGGAGCACACAGGGTGTCTATATAAACATGGGGAGCACACAGGGGGTCTATATAAACAGGGGAGTACACAGGGGACTATATATAATGGGGGGAGCCCACAGGGGGGCTATATATAATGGGAAAACACGCAGGGGGGCTATATATAACTGGGGGAGCACACAGGGGGGGCTATAGACTACTGGGGCTTCACACAGAGGGGTCTATATACCACTGGGACAGCAGATTTGGGTCTATATATTACTGGTGGAACACACAGGAGGTCTATTTCCAAGTGGGGGAACACACAGGGGTCTATATACTACTGGGGGAACACACATGGGTCTATATACTACTGGTGGAGCACACAGGGGGTCTATATACTACTGGGGGAGCACACAGGAGGTTTATATACTACTGGAGGAGCACACAGGGAGTCTATATCCAAGTAGGGTAGCACACAGGTGGGCTATATACTACTGGGGGAGCACACAGGGGTCTATATACTACTGGTGGAGCACACATGGGTCTATATACTACTGGAGGGGCCCACAGGGGTCTATATACTACTGGTGGAGCACACAGGGGGTCTATATCTAAGTGGGTGAGCACACAGGGGGGCTATATACTAGTCGAGGAGCACACAGGGGGTATATACTACTGGGGGCAGCACACACGGGGTCTATATACAACTGGGGGCAGCACACAGGAGGTCTATATCCAAGTGGGGGAGCACACAGGGGGCTATTTACTACTGGGGGAGCACACAGGGGTATATATACTACTGGGGGAGCACACAGGGGTCTATATACTACTGATGGAGCACACAGGGGTCTATATACTACTGGAGGAGCACACAGGGGTCTATATACTACTGATGGAGCACACAGGGGTCTATATACTACTGGAGGAGCACACAGGGGTCTATATACTACTGGTGGAGCACACAGGGGGTCTATATCTAAGTGGGTGAGCACACAGGGGGGCTATATACTAGTCGAGGAGCACACAGGCTGTATATACTACTGGGGGCAGCACACACGGGGTCTATATACAACTGGGGGCAGCACACAGGAGGTCTATATCCAAGTAGGGGAGCACACGGGGTCTATATACAACTGGGGGCAGAACACAGGGGGCATATACAACTGGGGGCAGAACACAGGGGGCATATACTACTGGTGGCAGCACACGGGGTAAATACAACTGGGGGCAGCACACAGGGGTCTATATACAACTGGGGGAGCACACAGGGGTCTATATACTTCTGGGGCAGCACACAGGGGGTCTATATACTACTGGATATACTACAGCCGGGGGAAGACTTCAAGGTGGCCCTGGCAAGATGGAGAGAGAGAAAAGAAAAGTAAAAAAAATCTGATCAGAGAAGAGACCACCTGTGAGTCACTTACTCTCTGCCACATGAGTTTGTCATGGCCGTTTCATTAAATAAATTCAAGGGAGGCACGTGCAGTGAAGTCAGTAGGTATGTGGGTTACCCCCTGTGTATAGGATCCCCTGCTGTGCCCCCATATAGTAATAATCCCCCTGTGCTCGTCCCCATAGTAATATCCCCCCGTGCTCCCTCCCATAGTAATAATCCCCTTGTACTCCACTCTATAGTAATAATCCCCCTGTGCTCCCCCCATAGTAATAATCCCCCTGTGCTCCCGCCATAGTAATAATCCCCCTGTGCTCTGTCCCCACAGTAATAATCCCTCCTTTGCTCCTTTCTATAGTTATAATCCCCCGTGCAGTCCCAATAGTAATAATCCCCCTGTGCTCCCCCCATAGTATTAGTCCAGATAGTTATAGCCCCATATAGGATAGCCCTCCCCCATGTAGCCCCCCATAGTACAGACCCCCTGTGTAGCCCCCCCAAAGTATAGCCCAGCCCCCATAGTATAGCCCTCCCCCATGTAGACCCCCAAAGTATAGCCTAGCCCCCCCATAGTATAGCCCTCCCTCCGTGTAGCCTTCCACACAGGGGCATAACTAGAAATGGCTGGGCCCCATAGCAAACCTTTGATTGGGCCCCTCCGCCCCGCCCCCTCGATCGACCACTACACCATCAACACACTCAGCTCTACACAGGTTCTATACACCATATATATTACAGTACAGTTATATCAGGTGACTTACAGGTGACGTCTTATCTGATAAGAGTTGTTTCATTTTCATCTTCTTCTTCATCCTTCCTGGGCCATTAGAACTTCTCCGAGCCAGGAATCCACAGAATCTGCCAGACAAACATATTAGGCTCCACACTCTGGCACCATCCTCATCTCTCTACACACTGCACATCTGTATTGGCCCCTTTACACCCTCATTTAGTGGGTAGCCCTGACACTATGTGATCTCCCTTATAGTATATGCCCCTCTGTGTATTCCCCCTTACAAATGTCACTCGTGTTGGCCCCTTATAAATGACCCCCCTGTGTTGTCCATCCCCCTTATAGATGGTCCCCCATGTTTTACCCCTTATAGATGCCGCTCATGGTGTCCCCCTATAAATGCCCCCTTATGGTGTCCCCCAATAGATGGCCCCTGTATTATCCCCCTATAGATGCCCCCTGTATTATCCCCTATAGATGCCCCCCTATATTATCCCCTATAGATGACCCCCTGTATTATCCCCCATTGATGCCCCCTATATTATCCCCTATAGATGCCCCCTGTATTATCCCCCATTGATGGCCCCTGTATTATCCCCTTTGCAAAGCAGATAAAAAATAAATAAATAAAAAAAACACAACTCACCTAACTCCCCCGTCGGCTGTCTTCTCCTCTTCTCCCGGAGGGCTTCCTGGAGGTGTCCTGGGGATTCCCGGGCAGCACAGGTGACGGGCTCAGCGTCTGCCGGGGCAAGTACTTCCAGCGCACGGAGTGCGCCCGCATCAGTCTAACAAGCGCTCCTGTGCCGGAAGTACAGGCCGGGGGCGGACGCTGAGCTCACTAGTACCTGTGCTGCCGGGACGGTAATACGGTGGTGGCAAGGGAGGTAGCACAGGTACCAGGGAGCTCAGCGTCCGCCCCCAGCCTGTACTTCCGGCACAGGAGCGTTTGTTAGAGATGCTCCGTGCGCCAGAAGTACTTGCCCGGGCAGACGCTGAGCCGCGCTGCGCCCTAAATCCCCGGGGCACCCCCGGACCCCAAACAGCTGCAGCACCCGGAAGGCCTGCTCAGCCGCCGGTAGCTGCAGGCTATGTAAGCTCCGGGGGCCCGCGTCACGGGCCCCCCTCAGCGGCGGGGCCCCGTAGCAGCCGCTACGGCTGCTACGGCGGTAGTTCCGCCAGTGCTTCCACAGTATTGGCTCCTTTGTAGCCCCCACATTGCAGCAATTATGAGGAAAATATAAAAAAAAAATACACTCACCTCTCCTGGATCCTGCAGCAGCGTCTCCCTCTGGCAGCTGATCTTGCAAGTACAGTGAGCTTCCGGCCCAGGCAGCCTGCCACACACCAGCCCGGAAGCTCACCGCTGTAGCCCCACGGCGCCCGGACTTCTCTCCTCACCTCGGCAGCGGTCATGTAATCTCGTCACATGTCTACTGCCAAGCATGAGGGAGGAGTCCGGGCGCCGCGGGGCTACAGCGGTGAGCTTCCGGGTGGTGATGGGGTGGGCGGCGATCTGGGCAGGTGATGGGGCGGCCGGGGGAGCGTGCCGTTAGGTGAGGTCCAGGAGGGGTGGATGTGCCACCAGCGCCCCCTGGCTGTCGGCGCCCCGTGCAGTCGCCCGGCCTGCCCGCCACTAGAAACGGCCCTGGATTGATGCTCCTGGTATCCCCTCTAGACTCCTTCGTAGATCCCCGATGGAGGCCTTTCTTTTACTTGCAGACCACAATGCGAATCGGGCTAGAGGCCGTGGGAATAATTCTTAAGACTACCTGATCACTCTATGCTTCCTCCTTTTCCTCCTTACACCTAACTTCTCTCGCTTTTCTCACCCTCTCAACCCCTAAGGGAACGTGCCATTTTTTCTCCGATGTCTCTTTATGCGTTGCCTCGCATTAAAGTCTTTCAAATTTTTCTTTCATTTGTCTGCAGAAACTTGAACATGGTTGGGGGACAGACCCCCTGGTTGTGCAGTAATATTCAGTATTCAATGTCTTGTATTGCATATACAACCCTGTTTAAATAATATTAAAGAGGATGTACCACCCGGTACATCCTCTTTAACCTGAACCCACGGATCGATCGGCGCCGGCACGGGGGAGCCGGGGCAGCGGTCCGTTTTACGGAACGCCGCCCGGTTCCCGTGCACGGTGCAGTTCGATCCAGCGGTACCGGCCGGTGCTGAAGCACTGGAGGTCGGCCTGGCCGCCCCCAGTGAGAGGGAGTTCCCTGTATAACACGGCTCCATTCATTCTAAGCGAGCCGCGTCATACAGGGGAGGGAACTCCCTCCCACTGGGGGCAGCCCGGCCGACCTCCAGTGCTTCAGCACCGGGCGATACCGCTGGATCGAATGGCGCCGTGCACGGGAACCGGGCGGCGGTCCGAAAAATGGACCGCGGCACTGGCTTCCCCGTGCCGGCGCCGATCGATCTGTGGGTTTAGGTTAAAGAGGATGTATCGGGTGGTACATCCTCTTTAAAGGCTACCTCACAAATTTTGTATTACATTAGGTACTCTGTGTTTTTGGGAGTTGGTTTTAAGGGAGGAGGGTGGGCTCTTTGGGGTGGGAGTGGGAAGGGAAGGGTGAAAACTAAAGCACCTTTCGTGTTTGTGAAAAAACCTTTTTCAAAGCCAGAAAGTGCCAGAGATTTCTAATTTACTTTTATTTGATCTCAAATCTTCCAGTTCTTATCAGCTGCTGTATGTCCTACAGGAAGTGGTGTATTCTTCCCAGTGTGACACAGTGCTCTCTGCTGCCACCTCTGTCCGTGACAGGAACTGTCCAGAGCAGTAGCAAATCCCCACAGAAAACCTCTCCTGCTCTCCAGGCTGGAAAAAACACACCACTTCCTGCGGGACATACAGCAGCTGATAAGTACTGGAACACTTGAGATTTTTATAATAGAAGTAAATTACAAATCTCTGGCACCAGTTGAGTTGAAAGATTTTTTTTCCCTGAACTACCCCTTTAACTTAAAAAAATAATACTCACTTTAAGATTTTTTTTATAGACTACTAAAACACCATAATACTCCAAAATTGCTATTGTAAAATGTATTTTATTTACCTCCCAAATATACAGTATTACAACTATGATATACAAACAAGTCCTTTAGAAGTACATAATTGTTGCACAAAATTAAAAAAACTCCTTTTTTCAAGTTTCTAGAACAATTTCATCTACAATTTCTATTTCCAATTAGGAAAATAAATTCTGCAAAAAAACATTTTTAGTAATGAGAATCAGACTGCGAGTCATAGTGAGGTTGAGAAAATCGCTTTCAGTATATGGAGGAAGGTTTGGGCCTTTGTTTTCATGGCGTCACAAATTAAAACCGTAGATAAAGTGGGCTAAAATCAACGTATTGTGTATTTTATCATGTTCAGGTTATTGCCATTGGAAATCTTCTCTGTTGACTGTAAAAACGTAAATATGTGTGTGAACACAATAGTCATTTGCCTCTATGATTTGACTACATTTCACTAAGGCTTGGTTCACACTCTACGTTTTTGCAGAAAACGGATGGAAAAACGGATGCAATTGTGTGCAAACGTTTTGATCTGTTTTTTTCATTGACTTCCATTTAAAAAAAAAAGGATCAAAACTGATCTGTTTTTTTTTTAAAGTTACACAAAAATGTACTTGACCTCGTTTTTGTGTCCGTTAGGAAAAAAAAAACGGAAAATGGATGCACACAATTGCATCTCTTTTTCTATCCCTGCAAAAACGTAGTCTGAACCCAGCCTGTCGGGTCATTTCTGGGCCCTAAACTGCTGATGAAATTGGCTGCACTCTATCAGTGCCATAGGAATACAAGGCGAATGGCCATGTGCAGGCATAGGGGAGGCAGGCAGTGATGTAGAGCAAACAAGAAATGTCAGTCAAGCCAGGACAGACCCATAACACTCTTTAATGGTAAATTGCATTTTGAAAAGTGAACTCATTGCATCAGATTTAGCTTCCTAGTGCATGTTTAGAAACATTTGCCTAGATTTCTTAACCTGTCTGAGATACTCCTACATTAGGCAAACAAAAAGAATACACATGCTGCAGAAGCATATATAGCATTACTTACCTGTCTGCCCCGGTTGTGAAACCACTAATAAAACATTTGTTTAGGGGGTCTTAATTCTGTGCTTACTGATTGTATTTCCTGGTACTACAATTTCCAGAATACATTGCTTTTTCTCAGCTTTTTATCACAAACCTCCCACCCCTCTTCCTCCCCTACATCACTTCTACTAGTTCCTTACTCAAAGCTGTTTAATAGAGATGAGCGAACCTGCTGAGGTTTGGCTTTGTATGAACCTGAACTCTCGGCGTCTGATTCCCGCTGTCTGCAGCATCCGTGAAGAGGGCGGATACAGCCGGAGGTCCGCCTGGAAAACTGGGATACAGCCTATGGCTATGGCTGTACCCAGTTTTCCAGGCGGTCCTCCGGCTGTATCCACCCTCTCCACGGAGGCTGCAGACAGGTTCGTACGAACCCGAACCTCGGCAGGTTCGCTCATCTCTACTGTTTCAGAAAATATTATTTGACTACAGACTATTGCACAGTTAAGTTGCGGCACCTGCTGCATTTATTTCCTGACTGCTCTTCCTGGGACATAATGGAGCACAAGGCAGCATAGAAACATAAAAGATTGCTGGCAGAAAAAGACCCCTAGGTCAATCTAGTCTGCCCTATTAGTATTTTCTTTCTTATTATCTTAGGGTAACTATATGTTTATCCCAGGCAGATCTACATTCTGTTATTGCAGATTTACCAACCACATCTACTGGAAGTTTGTTGTATGCATCTACTACACTTTTAGTAAAGTAATATTTTCTCACATTGCTTCTGATCTTTCCCCCAACTAACCCGACTGACCTCTTGTTCCAGAGTTCATCTTTTAAAAATAAAAAGACTTCCCTCCTGAACCTTATTTAGTCCTTTCACATATTTAAAGGTTTTGATCGTGTCCCCTTTCCCTTCTTTTCTCTAGATTCAAATCCTTAAGGGCCCTATTCCACAGTAACGATAATCGGCCCCATTTGGCCGATTATCGTTCGGTGAAATATAGAGAACGATCAGCCGATGATCGTGTCATCGGCTGATCGTTCATTTAGGGCCAGACCTAAAATCATCGTTCCCCCACCGCGCATCGCTAAGGTCGAATAGAGGTGGGCGGCGAGCGAGCGACGATTTGAGAAGCAGCATCATACATTACCTGTCAGGCTTCTTCTCCGCGCTGTCTTCATCCCCGGGTCCTGCACTCTCTATCTTCAGAATGGCCGGTCAGCTGACAGAGCGCTCAGCCAATCACATGCCGGGACCGCCACGGCCTGTGATTGGCTGAGTGTGGCCTGTCAGCTGACTGGCCATTCTAAAGATAGAGCGCGTGGGACCTGGGGATGAAGACAGCGCGGAGAAGAAGCCTGGACAGGTAATGTATTACTGCTGCTGCAAGGACATCGGTAACGATCTCCTTGCAGCCCTCGCTCAACGATCATCAGGCCGTGGAATAGGCCCAATAAACGAGCAGCGATCTAGCAGATCGCCGCTCATTTACATCGTTGATCGGGCCCTCCTCGGCCCGTGGAATAGGACCCTAAGTCTTTCCAGATAGGTTTGTGCTTCAGACAGTCCACAATGCTGTAAACACTCCTCATCCTCCCTATAAGGGCCGGTCAGTGATGGTCACATCACAGAAGAGAGGATAGGGTCGGGGAGCTGGGGACAATAACACATTGTGTAGTTCTAATATTTTCAACTTGCGTTCGTGGTTGGATGAAGCATTAGCAAGCTGGAGGCAGTACTATTAGTGATAACGCTATATTCGTAAGTTACATAGCTTGGCAAGAATATAATTTTCTACTACCGGAATACGTCTAACACAATTCTCTGTTCTACCATTTCCCGGCTACTAGGTGCTATCTCAAGCAGTGCTACATACTGTGCACTCATACCGATTAAAGTGTCGCTGTTGTTATAACTTTAAAAATCTAAATCAGCAGTAGATGTGATATAAAGCAAGTTTGCCATTTACAGTCATTATTTTTTTTCAGTTATTATGGAAAACACAGCACGTCCTGTTTCTCAAAAAACAGGAAACAGTCAGAAAACAGGAAGTCTTGTGTATCCCAGGTCATCTGAGCGCTCACAGAGAGAAGGCAGTCATGGGATTGAGAAATTTAGAAAGTTATACCGACAGGTACACTTTAAGAATGTACTGAGCTGTTGGCTCTAACATTGATATGCCATCCTATATTGCAGCATATATCACCAGAACAATGGTGATTATTCATGTTTCTTTTCTTTGTTCTTTTCATAAAGCAACAACAACAAAAAAAATATAAAGAAATATGTATAAATAATATTTTCTCTGATTAGTCAGAAATGAATAACAATGTGGAATATGCAGGTATTGGATACACAATTGTCTATTTTACTGTGGAATGCTATTGTATTTCATTTCCTTTTATAAAAATACTAAAATACTAGCATGCTATTGGTATCAGACATGCTTCTAAAAGGGGTTGTCCAGCCTTATAAAATGAATGGCCTGTGTGAAGCGGCCACACCGCAGACTTGCAATGTGTACTGCCACTTGTCCTTGCATTGCCATATATTTGTAGCAGCAGTGCAGGGTACTGCAGTGTCACCCAGTACACCTAAATAAGACAACATTGTACTTCCTTGCATCACCACTACTAACTGTACAGTGATGCAAGGATGGGCAGGTGTACACACTGAAGAAGCTGTACTCTACCCAACAACTGATCAGTGGGGACCTGACCATTCATTTGATAAGGCTAGACTAGACAGCCCCTTTAAAATTAAATTATGATACTGGAAAATAAATTACTATCAGTCAATATGTTAGCACAATTTCCTGTTTTTTCTTCCTGTTTTGCATAGATTGTTGGTCAGTAGGAGAAGCATGCATGTAAAGTTCTGGATTTGGTCTGTAGATTAAGAAGAGAGTTGTTGTGACCCTGAGATAAAAGCAGGTGGTGGAGCTTTTATTTGTTTAGTCCAAGGAGATCTTCACTGACTTCCCACAGCTTCTTGGCTATGGCATCATCCCGAGCATGGGGCAAGACCTGCTGAACCTGGCAATCGGCAAAGTAGCGACCGCTGTACATCTCAATCCCCTCTTGGACAGCGCAGTAAATAGAAGTCTGAGCTCCATCCATTGGTGTCTTGAGCAGCATCCAGGCCAGGGGGAATAGTAGTACCTGAAGCCAGTACGGGAGGCTGCGTCCTAAATTAGTGAGCACCACACCTGAAAGAAGGGAAAATATTATTGTACAAGGCATAAAAAAGACTTCATTATCTACATAGTAATAATTAGGGATGGTCCAAATCTGCCGAGGTTCGGGTTCGTATGAACCCGAATGCTCGGCATCAGATTCCCGCTATCTGCCCGCTCCGTGCAGCGGGTGGATACAGCGGGAGGACCGCCTGGAAAACTGGGATACAGCCTATGGTTATGGCTGTGATTTTTATAAAACGAATGTGAGGGCACCAAGTTTAAATAGATGCAGCTTCTTCCTCTCCGCCCACAGAGGACACAGCTGCCGTCCTACCTGAGCTCTGGGGCCACTCTCCAAGTGGCAAACATCCTCCAGCCCCATTCTCAGACACCCGCTGATCCGGTAGACGCAGTGAAGACATTCACCTGCTGCTGGTGCTCCTCCCCACCGTGTCCTCATCCTCCAGCCTTGGCCAAGACAGGCACCTGTCTGCCTGGGCCCTGGGAGGCGCCTATCAGCTTTGATTGTATGCCGCCTTCCCCAGGCCATCGCCAGCTGATCGTGGCGCCAAATTCAAAAAGCCACCTCTCCTGCAGCTTTCCTTCTGCCACAAGGGACATCGATGTCGGCCTGAGCTTGGGGGAGCCTTTAACAAGGTGAAGCTGAAGAAGAGAAGTATCAGCTAAAGCAACAGGAGAGGCTGAGTAAATGTCCTGCCTCCACTGCTTCAGCTGACACTTGTCATGTCCCATATCTGTGCGCGGCTTCTCTTTCCTCTTACTGACCTGAGGTGCAGCACTAACCCAGCACAAGTGACCCCCTGTATCAGGGTGCTCTGGGAGCAGTGGTGCCGGGGAGTTATCCCTAATGAGCTGTAGCCTTCTATAGCTCATTGAGAGTTAACTCCCTGGCACCACTGCTCCAAGAAAAACCTGAGCAACCTGATACATTGTATCAGCTGTAACTGCAGTTTAGCTCCTATTCACTTGAAAGGGAGCTGAACTGCAGTTCAATATTACCACCACTACACAAAGAACAGATACAAACTTCCTTCACTGTGTGGTGTGACACCAAACAGTTTTTCCTATTTTTATTCCTCTAAAACCTAGTTGCGTCTGATCATCAGGTGTGTCTTATAAAGCGAAAAATACAGTACTTCTATTTAAAAATTAGCTGCTGTATGCCCTGCAGGAAGTGGTGTATTCTTTTCAGTCTGACACAGTGCTCTCTATCCCCACAAAAACCTCTCCTGCTCTGTGCAATTCCTGACACGGACAGAGGTGGCAGCAGAGAGCACTGCGTCAGACTGGAAAGAAAACATCACTTCCTGCAGCACATACAGCAGCTGATAAGTACTGGAAGACTGAAGATTTATGAATAGAAGCAATTTACAAATCTGTACAACTTTTTGGTAACTGTTGATTTAAGAAAAAAAAAAATCACAGGAGTTCTCCTTTAAGACTGCAGCTGTGCATGGACTGTCAACCCTATGTAACTAATGAACAAAGCACAGACAGGTGGCACCTACCTGGGTGAACGGCATAACAAGTCACATCAGTGCCTTGTAATTTGTTAGCCAGCTCACGAACGTACAGAACATTGGCGAGTTTACTGTCACAATACGCCTGGAGAATTTCCTTCCATGATTCCCCAGGTGGATTTAGATTCTTCAAGTCAATTCTCCCCCTTCTATAAGCCCTGGAGGCAAGGACCACAATACGGCTGGGGCTGCACTGCTTGAGGCGGTCCAAAAGTAAATGCGTCAACAGAAAGTGACCTAAGTGATTGACGCCAAAGACCAAATTGAAGCCGTCATCCGTCTTGCCTTTAGCTTCAATGCCTGAAATTAACAAAATAGTTATGAAAAAAACAAAACAAACACATATTGAGAAGTTGAGAAATTATTAATGGTTGCATACATAGATGACATATTGGTCCTTATATACTATCCTGGAATACACTCACAGCACAAGGTTACCATACAAGATCCATTCTATAGATTCTGATGCCTCACCTGCATTATTTATAAGGATGTCCAGACGAGGTTCACTGCTCAGAAAGGTTTGGCAGAATGACCTGATGGATGCGATGGAGGCCAGATCGAGCTTCATGAACAGCACCTGATTGTTGCCAGACAGCTGAAGAAGATATGAAGGACATGTATAAGGTACGAGGCTCCACTACACAGGGAGCCCATGGTAGATGCATTCACTGCAATGTATAAACTGTTTCCTCACTATAATCCTAAACTCAATCAGTTAACAATTTAGATTTCCCAGAAGTATTTAAAGAAATCTTTTGGAGTGGGTTCACACTACGTGATCCGTGGGTTCACACTACGTACCCACTCACGGCGGTGTGCGCATCTCTGCCCGTCCCATAGACTCAATTCGATGGGCGGGCGAATAATTGACATGTCAATTCTTTCGACGGATAGCGGAATCCGCCCAGCCATAGAATGGTGTCTATCGGACGGGCGGATATGCGCATCGATGTGAGCGGGTACGAGCGACGGAATCCGCGGGAACTTAGTGTTAACGCAGCCTTATTTTTGCTTTTCTTTGGATGTTGTACGTAATGGCTTGTAGTGTTTTGGAGCTTCATATAGTTATGGGCTGAGCTGACTTTACTGACCTTTTCTGTATATATATATATATGTTCTATATTTCCCTGAATTTCTGTATTTGAGAAATGTCAGTAGCTTCCATTTGTTGATTTCCCCAAATTTTTCATCGATAATCTATTCTCATCAATATCTGATACGCAGAGGTCAGAACCCCCCCTCCCCCAATCAGTTGTTTGTCAGAGCCCTGGCTCCTGCATAAACAGAGAACAGAGCTAAAAGCACACAGCTCCATACATTATGTAGTGGCCATGCTGGGTTACTGCAGCTTGGCTCCCATTCACTCCAGTTTTCAACTTACTCTGCGTATGTCATAGGCAGCAGCTTCTCCAGTTTCCTTCATGCGACAAGCCAAAATAACCCGAGCTCCCCTCTTGGCCATGTCCAGCGCTGTCATTTTCCCAATTCCAACATTTCCCCCTGTATAATATATGCATATGTAATATTGAGACAGTAAAACATTACATAAGAGCTATCTCCCCTACTCATTCACGTGTTCTTAAAAGGACTTATTGGAGGTAGTTTCCCTGCAAGTCAATACTTGGGCCTTTAGAAGCCTGGGAACACGACTGTGGATTATTAGCCCAAACCGAGTCTCTTCCAGAAGGAAAGAATATGCATGTGGATTTGGCTGGTTTGAGGTTATTGCCCCTAGTCTGTACAGAGCAGGGTGCTGGCTGAGTGGCAAAAAGGCCTTTCCTTTAGGACTAATGGGGTCATCTTCTTGAGGTGAGTACCAAAAGTTGTTTTAAGTCTTGTGTGGAAGCCAAGCAAGCTCCACTGGGGAAGAATATCACACAGAAGGAGGGGAACTTTCTCGGTGATGACCACTATTGGAGGTAGCACCCCTGCAAATTCCTTGTTATTCAGACAGCACCCTAAAACATCTGCCTACAGATGGGTCACACCTCCTCTTGGGAGAGATTCTGGCTTGGCTTATATTCCCCAGTCATGTTGGAAGGATCTTTAAAGGGAGCTGGTCATGTCACTGGTGCTCTATAAACCACCCCAAGCACCTTGTAGCTGCCAGGCACAAGTTTTTCGGCAGGATGGCATTTTCAAGATCCTACTCCGGACACTCAGTAAGTAGGCATGGGGGTGGAGCCGAAGCACCATGTAGTCCTCCACCTAGCCACTCATGTTTGATTGGCATCCTCAGCGTTGGGATTTGCACTAAGTGACTGGGAGGAGGGCGGAGTCAGTGTGACTACATGCCCCTGTGGCTCCACCCCCATGCCTACTTACCAAGTGCCAGGAGTGGGGATTAGAGAACTATAGTTTACCCTATCACAGCTTTCCTACATTGTACCTGGCAGCTACAAGGTACCAGAGGAATTTTATAGAGCACCCCTCAGTTCCAAAACACCTAACGGTATGTTCACATGGCAAAAAAGAAGGCTGAAATATAATAATGGAATTTTTTTTTTCTTAGAATACACATGATTTATATCACACCAGCAGCTTACAAATACACTACATGTTAAGTACAATGAGTATTTCCCATTAAAATAAATGGGGAATTGCTTACTGGCAAAATACACATGAATTCTGCCCCAATAAACACGTGAATATAATGTGCTGTGTGAATAGACGTAAGCTACAGAGACAAATATCAGACTGTTTGCGTAGTGTGTGTAAGCAGACAGGTTTTTACAGCATGGGCTACTATAGGTACTTGGATTTCTTACACCCCATAAGGCTAGGTTCACACTGCGTTTTTGCAATCCGTTTTTTCCATCTGTTTTTTGCAAAAAACGGATGAAAAATGGATGAAAAAAACTGATGCATTTGTGTGCATCCGTTTTGATCCGTTTTTCCATTGACTTCCATTGTAAAAAAAAAAAAAAAAAAAAGGATCAAAACGGATCCGTTTTTTTTACACACAAAAGTAGTGTCAATTACGTTTTATGTCTGTCAAAATAAAACGGATCTGTTTTTGTTAACAATGGAAGTCAATGGAAAAACGGATCAAAACTGATTAAAAAAAAACAAAAACGAATGCATTTGTGTGTATGCTTTTTTGCAAAAAAAAACGGATGAAAAAAAAACAGATTGCAAAAATGCAGTGTGAACTTAGGTCTCAGATTTTCTTCTTTTTTTAACATTATTTTTATTAAGGTTTTTAAATTTTACAAATGAAGGTGAACAATAAAGACACTTATAACAGTTGAAAGAACACTTAAACAGGATAATAAGGTATTAAAGTGAAAGTTACATTAATGTAAAGTTAGAAAAAAATAAATAAAAACTTGGAGATAGGTTTCTCACATTCTACAGGGGTTTTCAGACTAAATAGCTTATTCCATGAAGGTATTTTACCATATTATAATCTTCTCTGTAGCCAAACATCCCAATTGTCAGACCACTTATTGAGCGCCATTAGCTGCTTTACAAATGCTGTATTCACACCAACAGTTTTAGTTAATTATTATAATTATTTATTTCAGATTTGGGATTTTATTTGTGTGACAATTCAGGTTTTTTTTTAATGCAGATCTGTCACCTATACGCATGTGAAGTTTTTTTTTTTTTTGGCAGAACTATCAGGGAACTTGTCACTCTACACAGAAAGTGGTGAAATTAATCTAAGGGTATGTTCACATCTCGTTTTTCTCCACACGTCGGGCTACACGTCAGGAATCAGTGAAAAAAGGATGCGGACGTGCAGCCCGACGGCCACATTGACTTTAATGAGCAGGACGGAGTCATTATGTGACTGTGTTCTGCTCATTTGCGGGACGTACACGGCTTTTGTGCAGGACTCAAAAGCGTGGTCGACCAGATCCTGCACAAAAGCCGTGTACGTCCCGCAAATGAGCAGAACACAGTCACATAATGACTCCGTCCTGCTCATTAAAGTCAATGTGGCCGTCGGGCTGCACGTCCGCATCCTTTTTTCTATGATTCCTGACTTGTAGCCCGACGTGTGGAGAAAAACGAGATGTGAACATACCCTAATATCCACAAAATTGGGGAAATGCTACAGCTGTAAATCTGCAGTTCTGATCCATCTGGACTCAACCAAAGGCGGAAATGTTTTTTTTTGTCTTTTTCTCCAGGACACAGCATGGCGGCAGCAGCAGCAGCTACATCTGGAGCTTTTATCTATAAGGTGCTGCCCCCCCCCCCCAACACTGCTGCCCCGGGCACAGGACCACAATGGCAAATCCAGCCCTGTGTGTAAGCTCATAGTTCTTGTATAACAACCACTTGCAATCGCTGCCTGACAACCATGTCCGTCACAAGACTTTTCTGGAATTCAACAATGAAGTTTCTTCTGGGTATATAAGAAAGTTGTATAACTATTCATCATGCTGTGATTATTATCTGCTAAAACTAGAAGAACCAGAACATAAACCGGAGATAAAAAAAAATCTCTTATATGTGACTTTATTGCATATTTGCCGCAGCTCTGAAAACAGAAACAATATATATATATATATATATATACACATACATACATACATACATACACACATATATATATATATATATATATATATATATATATATATATCTTTGTGTGCCGCCTCTCCTGACATAGCAGTAGTAATAAATCCTTGTATTCCACATGAAGGAACAATTCAGGAGCCTATCAGTTCTCATAGCTCAGTGATGTGCTGTTCCTCACTTTTTCTTACTAGAAATGTATGACTAAATAGCCAAGAGGGTGTTACCAGCTGTGGGCGTGTCCTTACACCGCCAGCTGTGATTGGATAGTCTCAGACAGTTGATAGACATATCCCCAACACCCACTTGGCTAATTAGTCATACATTTCCTGTAGGAATAACAGAGGATCAGAGAGCTAGAGGAAGTCTATAGCTTGATGTAAAATACAGTTAATGACAGGCAGGTCAGAGAGGTGACATGCCCCCCTCACCATGTCACCTCTCTAGGAGGGGGGGGGTGCCTATGGTGCTGTCCATGGGGGCACTGTATACACAGTCATCAGGACATACAATATGTATATTATTATTCATGTACAATGTGGTTTAAGCTCAGAACCACAACGCCCAGCATGCCCTCATCTGTCTGGGCATGCTGGGATTTGTAGTTTTGCTCCAGGTTGTGTAACCTCACCTGTCACTATGACCGTCTTCCCCTTCAGGCTGCTGTCACTCCTGCACTGCCTGCCCCGGATGAAGTTGTAGTAGGTGAGCACATAGAGCCCCAGTGCGATCCCCACACACGGCAGCAGCTCCACAGCCATGGCTCCGGCTCTATGCGCTGCGCTCACAATCCACGCTGATCCACTTACAGCTCGGAGCCCTCCCCCGCTGTCATTATGTAAGAACAATCCCACAACACGACCCACATAACGCTCGGCTACGGCGGCCTGGTTGGGACACACATAAGCCGTTCGCGTTTTGGTAGCTGCGGCTTGTTAGCTGTCACTGTCAGTAATAGAAATCTCCCGAGTACCATTTCAGGGCAGACTTATGGATCTTACTGTAAAGCTGACAGGAACTTTAGTCTATTCACTATTGCAGCAGGATTATATATGTATCACACTATATATCATCTTCAGTCAAGGGGAGGTAGGGCTGTGTTCACATCTGCACAGGAGAAGAATCCAGAACATAATAGAAATGCATGCAGCACCATTTTTTTTAAATGCCATCCCTGAAACCATATGGACCCCGATATAGTCAGTGGGATACAATGGTGACTGGCATGGTGTCATTTCCATTCCATTTTATTGGGGGGTCCTAGAAGCTCCAGGAGGTGGAAATTATCCCTTTCATGCATATTGGGGGAGATTTATCAAACATGGTGTAAAGTGAAACTGGCTCAGTTGCCCCTAGCAACCAATCAGATTCCACCTTTCATTCCTTACAGACTCTTTGGAAAATGAAAGGTGGAATCTGATTGGTTGCTAGGGGCAACTGAGCCAGTTTCACTTTACACCATGTTTGATAAATTTCGCCTATACTGTCCACAATTTGGGTATGTTCACACTGAGGAATCTGGGAGGAATTGAAGAGGAAAGTTTTCTGCATGAAATTCTTGACGCTTGAGAAAGGAGGAGTGGTTCCTCCGAAACGTAGCGTGACTACACCAGCTACAGGCCTCTCCTTCACAACGGAGGCCTAAGAGACACTGGAAGACCAGCAGCGCCAATGCAAGACGTGAAAACGGGACTCCCTTGAAAGTGTCCGCACTTGGGGTGGTGTGAGTTTATGTGCACTGAATAAGTTTTGTTATATTTTTTGTTGAAATTTTGAATCATGAATGAAAAGTAAAATTTAAAAGAAAACGAATGATACTGTCATACTGTGTCTGATTTATACATTCATGTGACTGGGCAGGGAGAGAAGCGACTCCCAAGTAAGACACGTTACACCCCCTGAATCTATTGATCTGTGTTCACACTTGATATTGAAATTCTTGTGCACACTGAGGAATTTTAAGCAGAAAACTTTCCTCTTCAATTCCTCACCAAGGGTATGTCCACACTACGGAATCCCGGCCGATCACCCGCCGCAGATTCCGCAGCTTGCCTCTGCTCATGGACGTGCGGCATCTCCACTGGTCCCATAGGCTACATTTTATGGTTTGCCAGATTCCGCCATCTGCCCGACGAGTGAGCAGAGTAAATATTAATGCTGTTGCACCTCCCTAGGGCACTGATCTAAGGTCTATTGCACTTTGCCCAAAAGGTCTGATGATAACCTGTGATGTCAGCCCACTCTCAGTATTGCCATCCCATTTTTTATGCAGATCTGTCACATTTTTTGTTTTCTTTGGCAGAACTATCAGGGAAGTTGTCACTATACACAGAAAGGGGTGAAATTAATCTAATATCCACAAAATTGGGGAAATGTTACAGCTGTAAATCTGCAGTTCTTGTATAACAACCACTTGCAATCGCTGCCTGACAACCATGTCCGTCACAAGACTTTTCTGGAATTAAACAACTAAGTTTCTTCTGGGTATATAAGAAAGTTGTATAACTATTCATCATGCTGTGATTATTATCTGCTAAAACTAGAAGAACCAGAACATAAACCGAAGCTAAGAAATCTCTTATATGTGACTTTATTGCATTTTTTCCGCAGCTCTGAAAACAGAAACAATATAGAAATAATTTCTATATCTATCTATCTATCTATCTATCTATCTATCTATCTATCTATCTATCTATCTGTTTGTGCTGCCTCTCCTGACATAGCAGTAATAATAAATCCTTGTATTCCACATGAAGGAACAAAGAAACTTACACTGCCTCTGACCCAGTGGCCATCAGTCCTGACACCCCTCCTCCACACTCAAATGCATTTCGCTACCTGCTTGTTCCTGGAGCGATCCAAGGCCATGTTCACACACAGTATTTCCATCAGTATTTTTTCAAATTCAGAACAGATTTGAGTCCAGCATTCAGTCAAGAGCAGTGTTGAGACTTTATTGTAGACACCCGACTCCGTGCACACATAATCGGCATGCCCCCAACAAGGGATACGCCAATGCCTTCCAACAGCATAACACGGTCTTAGTCATGGCTATCTCACCTCTGGCAGTGTCCCATTAAATAGCTGCCAGTGCCGGGGAACGCCACCGGAGCCCCTCCTCCACCATCGTGACGTCCACACAGCACAGGTGCAGACCAACAAACCCGACCTAACCAAGAGGTCAGAGACCGCAGAGACACCATCAAGTGTCTCAATGTCAGTGTATTCTAGAACATTGCCCCCTGGGAAATCAAATATGCAAAAGAACACTGCAGAGACACCATCACATGTCTCGACGTCAGTGAACTAGCCAGACCTTCCCTCCGGGAAGGAACAACCAAGCCAAAGGTGTTCTCCAGTCAAGGAAACCACCTCAGCAAGGTATCCATCCACAGACAGCTGTTTCGGGGTTTTTGCCCCTCATCAGTGTGGAGTAGGTTTCTGGCTAGTGGGAGCAATGACTAGTAAGTGCATGCAAAAGGACGCTGGTTGACCTCAGGGAGATCAACCAAAACACCATCACGTGTCTCAACATCAGTGTATTCTAGAACATTGCCCCCTGGGAAATCAAATATGCAAAAGAACACTGCAGAGACACCATCACATGTCTTGACGTCAGTGAACTAGCCAGACCTTCTCTCCGGGAAGGAACAACCAAGCCAAAGGCGTTCTCCAGTCAAGGAAACCACCTCAGCAAGGTATCCTTACACAGACAGCTGTTTCGAGGGTTTTGCCCCTCATCAGTGTGAAGTAGGTTTCTGGCTAGTGGGAGCAATGACTAGTAAGTGCATGCAAAAGGACGCTGGTTGACCTCAGGGAGATCAACCAAAACACAGCAGAGACATCATCACGTGTCTTAACGTCAGTGCATTCTAGAACATTGCCCCTGGGAAATAAAATATGCAAATTTGTTTTGGTTGATCTCCCTGAGGTCAACCAGCGTCCTTTTGCATGCACTTACTAGTCATTGCTCCCACTAGCCAGAAACCTACTCCACACTGATGAGGGGCAAAACCCCCGAAACAGCTGTCTGTGGATGGATACCTTGCTGAGGTGGTTTCCTTGACTGGAGAACGCCTTTGGCTTGGTTGTTCCTTCCCGGAGGGAAGGTCTGGCTAGTTCACTGACGTCGAGACGAGTTCTTTTGCATATTTGATTTCCCAGGGGGCAATGTTCTAGAATAAACTGACGTTGAGACACGTGATGGTGTCTCTGCGGTGTTTTGGTTGATCTCCCTGAGGTTAACTAGCGTCCTTTTACAGCCATAGCAATAGGCTGTATCCCAGTTTTCCAGGCAGTCCTCAGGTTGTATCCACCCTTTCCACGGAGCGGGCAGACAGCGGGAATCAAAAGCCGAGAGTTCAGGTTTATACAAACCCGAACTTCGGCCGGTTCGCTCATCCCTAATCGTGACATCCACCCAGCACAGGTGCAGACTAACAAACCGGACCTAACCAAGAGGTCATGTGACAGTGCATGGTAATAATAAATTCAAAGAAAAAATACAACAATACATCTCTGTTATCCAATTACATACTTCTATACAAGTAGGAAGAAATCAACACATAAAAGCTTTACTTTTCTCAGTCCAAGCAGAATTTGATCACTTTTTATTACATTTTTTCTGGATTTGATGGCCTGCTGCAGGCCACAGCAATCTATTGCCGAGCCGGGATCAGCGTCAGTGCGACGCTGGGGCCCGGGCCAGCCAGAAGAACGGATCTCCGTGCCACTAGACACCAGGGATGTTGTGCATAAAGCACTTCAATGCAGCTGTCAGGTTTCTTGCACATAAATCCGCAGCAATACTGATTACTATTACATCAATGTATTTGTATCCTCACTGCATGTTTGGTGCGAATTTCACATGCGAGTACTTTGATATTCACATGCAAGTTCAACACCACAAAAAACGCAGCTACTTTTGTGCGAGTTTTGTGCTATAAATATGCAGCAATACGGTACGTGTGAAGGCACCCTGAGGGTGCCTTCACACCTACCGACTCGCAGCGTTAATAACGCTGCAAGTCGGCTAGGTCCTGGCAGATCACTGTCATTACATACACGCAGCGGTCTGAACGACCGCTGCGTGTATGTAAATCTCCATGGGGTCCCGTCGTCCTGCTCTCCCACCCGGCCAATCAGTGTGTTGCCCTGCCGCAGCCACTGATTCGCAGGGCGTGAGAGCAGGATGCCGGGACCCTGTGAAGCGAGGACAGGTAATGTATACAGAGCGGAGCGGGAGGCGGCCGGCATCAGAAAGGGTTAAGCGGCCAGCAGATTTACATACACACAGCGGTCGTTCATACCGCTGCGTGTATGTAATGACAGTGATCTGCCAGGACCTAGCCGACTTGCAGCGTTATTAACGCTATGAGTCGGTAGGTGTGAAGGCACCCTAATGCTGTTAATTTTTCCACCAAAAACAGTTGGGGGTTGAAAACACAGAAGCTGTGCAAATCTTTCCATTGTACTTTCGCCCTATCAGTCCTACTGATTTTGGTTGAAAAAAGACTGACCAAAGACTGACGGAAATACTATGGAAATGGAACATGTGAACATAGCCGAAAGGATTACTTTTGGGACCTTTAAGCCACAGGGAAGTATAAAGCACATTTACAGAACAGGCGGATGTCACAAGACATTGCTGATAAACAAACTTGGATAATCAAGTAACCACGTTGTAAGCTCCTGCATATTGACACAGATATAGTCAATAGCAAATGTAGCTGGTTCTCTGGAAGGTCCTCCTTCTCTGTGGTGAGCATCCAGCATTATAAACCTGTCCCGGTAGTTGCAGATGTCCGATGGAGGTTTATATGAGTCTCTGCCATATATTTATGAGCACCATGTGACATAGTAGTGGATGTTCCTACAGGTCATTCAGCCGAATTGTGGTGCATGGAACGCAACCTTGTGTTCCAGCTGATATTTCCGGCATGTCTATCTGGTGTCTGCTTTAGATACAGAACAAACCATACTGACATTTTTGGTGTTCCCTGATAAACCTGTAAATATAAGATACGGTAAACATGTTGGAACATTTGATACTTGCAGACTCTTTAAAGGGATAAAAAACACGTGGAATACCAACGCTGCCTGTCAAAATACTGGAAAAGAAGTGTGGAGCATTTTACTAGGCCATGCGGCTATCTGCACACCGAGGATAAAAACAAAATGCTAATATAAAACAAATACCGTTCCGCGCTATGCCGATAAGTTGGCAAACAACAAGGTGATACCATACAGTATTAGTTAATGTATGCACTGCACTTACAGCTCCCTGTGTACCTCATAGAGCTAGACCCCCCTTCTCCAGGCTGCTGTTCTGCTCTGTGGTGGGACCTTGTATTTTTAGGGTATAAACACACACACCGTATACGCAGCGTATTTATTGCTGCGATACGCAGCAAATACGCAACAAATACGCAGCAGATTAGGTCTAAATAACTGAACACAGCATCAAATCTGCACCACCAAATCTGCTGCGTATCTGCTGCGTATTTGCTGCGTATCTGCTGCGTATACGGTGTGTGTGTTTGTACCCTTACTGTGCACTTTCTGTTTATACATTTGTCTGGTGTTTGAAGACTTATAGATATACTAGTAGGGTACAAACACACACAGCTTATACGCTGCGTATTTACTGCTGCGATACGCAGCAGATTAGATCTAAATAACTGAACACAGTATCAAATCTGCTGCGTATCTGCTGTGTGTGTTTGTACCCGTAGTTATATTTTACTGTGTTCTACTGTGGTCGATTAGTCGGTGAGTTTATAGATACACCCCATGTAGCCAGATATTCCCCCAGTGGAAAGTAATAATGGCACAGTAGTCAGGTATGTACCATGTAGCTAGATTTACCCCCTGTAGACAGGGTAGACAGGTGTGTCTCATGTAGCCAGGTATACCCCCTGTACACAGGTGTGTCTCATGTAGTCAGTTATACCCCCTGTACACAGGTGTGTCTCATGTAGCCAGGTATACCCCCTGTACACAGGTGTGTCTTATGTAGCCAGGTATACCTCCTGTAGACAGGTGTGTCTCATGTAGTCAGGTATACCTCCTGTACACAGGTGTGTCTCATGTAGCCAGGTATACCCCCTGTACACAGGTGTGTCTTATGTAGCCAGGTATACCTCCTGTAGACAGGTGTGTCTCATGTAGCCAGGTATACCCCCTGTACACAGGTGTGTCTCATGTAGCCAGGTATACCTCCTGTACACAGGTGTGTCTCATGTAGCCAGGTATACCTCCTGTAGACAGGTGTGTCTCGTGTAGTCAGGTATACCCCCTGTACACAGGTGTGTCTCGTGTAGTCAGGTATACCCTCTGTACACAGGTGTGTCTCATGTAGTCAGGTATACCCCCTGTACACAGGTGTGTCTCATGTAGCCAGGTATACCTCCTGTAGACAGGTGTGTCTCATGTAGTCAGGTATACCCCCTGTACACAGGTGTGTCTCGTGTAGTCAGGTATACCCCCTGTACACAGGTGTGTATCATGTAGCCAGGTATACCTCCTGTACACAGGTGTCTCATGTAGCCAGGTATACCCCCTGTACACAGGTGTGTCTCATGTAGCCAGGTATACCCCCTGTACACAGGTGTGTCTCATGTAGTCAGGTATACCCCCTGTACACAGGTGTGTCTCATGTAGCCAGGTATACCCCCTGTACACAGGTGTGCTTCATGTAGCCAGGTATACCCCCTGTACACAGGTGTGTCTCATGTAGCCAGGTATACCCCCTGTACACAGGTGTGTCTCGTGTAGTCAGGTATACCCCCTGTACACAGGTGTGTCTCATGTAGCCAGGTATACCCCCTGTACACAGGTGTGCTTCATGTAGCCAGGTATACCCCCTGTACACAGGTGTGCTTCATGTAGTCAGGTATACCCCCTGTACACAGGTGTGTCTCGTGTAGTCAGGTATACCCCCTGTACACAGGTGTGTCTCGTGTAGTCAGGTATACCCCCTGTACACAGGTGTGTCTCATGTAGCCAGGTATACCTCCTGTACACAGGTGTGCTTCATGTAGCCAGGTATACCCCCTGTACACAGGTGTGTCTCATGTAGCTAGGTACACCACCTGTAGCCAGGTTTCCCTATATGCGGAGGTATGCTACTTGGGGCCAGAAATGAGATGTAGCCCCTGATGATGACCTACTGGGAGTGATCAGAAGCTGGATGAGGATCCTGAACCCAACTTCCTAGAGATGTTGCTGGTGGATCAGAAAGCAGTTCTTTTTTCAGCTATCAAGACTACTAATTTAGGCTCCACCTAGTGGCCACTGTGGAGTATGGCAGATGACACTGGCAGAGAACAATCTTATGTGGGCTGTAATCAATCTTATATACAGGACATTTATCAGCCTGCCCCGGTATTGCGTGACATATATAATTTAAAAAGTGTACTGCAAATGTCCCATATGGGGTTGTGTAACTATAGCCAAAGCCATGGCTAACAGTAAATAAATAAAAAAATCTAAAATTTTTATTTACTGTTAGCCATGGCTGTGTGCAAACTGCATAGTGTGAACAGAACATGTGTGGGATTTAATTGTTTTGTTATGTTCTATCCCAGTCAGTGACTGGCTGAGCGTGGCATGATTGGATCAGGAGATCCAGGAGACTGGAGCGGTTAGGCAGTGCTGTGGGGGGCATGGGGACGGGTAAGTAGAGCTTCTTTATTATGGCCCCCCCCCCCCTGCCCTTTTAACATCACAATGAATTTTACTACAAAGTTTCTATTGGACAATCGTCACACTTCTAGCTAAGGTGCCGTGACCGCAGCCCCCCTCCGGGCAGTGACAGCTATTGCTGACAAAATCATTGCAAAACTCACGTTTTTCATCTATACCATTCATCGCCATTTGATATTTGCCACAAGCTGTATGCTGTTTCCTTTAGGTACAGAAAGTATGTAAGTATTGTGTGTGGTATATAAAATTATATTACGTATGGTATTATTTTACATTATAGTTGTAAACCATGTATCTTTTAGGCAATAAATTTAAATAGTATTTCTTGTATACATGTATACAGCTTCTGTACATGCCTATTCAGTTGTCTATGTTTCACCATTGAGTCTCATTATGATTTATCAATAATTATAATAGTCACCTATGTTTTGACATGATGAAGAGGCAGCAGTTTCTCATTATTTACTGTCAGTCTGATGTGCTAGTAGCTTCAGCAGTGCGGATTCTGGGGAGCACTCTAAGTCTGATACTGTATAAGGGTCAGTTCACACGTCCAGACTAAGGGTACAAACACACAGGACGTATATGCAGCGAGTTGCAGTGAAACTCGCTGCATGTTCCGTCCCTGTGTAGTCAATGGCAGGCAAAATCGCAGCAGGGATGAACATCCCTGCTGCGAGTTTGTCTGCAGCCCACCCTTTTAACCCCCCCCGGCCGCTGGAGCGTATACTTTACCTGATCCCGGCTCCGGCGGTTCCCGATGTCTTCAAGCCGGAGCGGGGACCAGGTAAAGTATATGCTCCAGCCAGCCGCCGCCCGCAGCCTCCTTAACACATCCTGCAGCCCCGATCATCCCCTCGCCCACCCGGCAGCCCTGATCGCCCCCCAGGGACAATCAGGGCTGCAGGCGGCGGCTGGCTGGAGCGTATACTTTACCTGATATACCTGGTATACCTGCGTATACGCAGCGAGAAACTCGCTGCATATACGTCCTGTGTGTTTGTACCTTCACAGTGTAAATCTCGCTGCGAGTCTGTCAGGTCCTGGCAGATCACTGTCACTACATACACACAGCTGTCTGAACGACCGCTGCGTGTATGTAATTCTGCCGGCCGCTTAACCCCTTCTGCTGCCGCCCAGCTCCCACTCTGTATACATTACCTGTCCTCTCTACATGGGGTCCCAGCATCCTTCTCTCCCGCCTGGCCAATCAGTGGCTGCGGCTGGGCAACACACTGATTGGCCGGGACCCCGTGCAGCGAGGACAGGTAATGTATACAGAGCGGGAGCCGGGCAGCAGCAGAAGGGGTTAAGGGGCCGGCAGAATTACATACACGCAGTGGTCGTTCAGAGAGCTGCGAGTATGTAGTGATAGTGAACTGCCAGGACCTGACAAACTTGCTGCGAGTCTGTACGTGTGAACTGACGCTAAGGGTGCCTTCACACACAGCATATCCGCAGCGGATTTTTCGCTGCGAATTTGCAACAAAATCCGGTGCGGATACTTGGCTGTGCATTTCAATGGGCTGACATACTCGCAGCGGGATTGTCATCCCACTGCAAGTATTTGAAACTCAGTGCCGTTAACACCCGCGGCCCTGGAGCATCCAATACCTGCTACGTATGTCACTTCATTAAAATGCATGGGCAAGTATCCGCAGCAGATACCCTCCCTAAGGGTATGTTCACACTATGTACTTTTTTTGTTTAAAAGAACGGTCACTATTTTCAACTAAAACAGTGGTCGTTTCTATGCACACACAGACTGCCTTTTCTGGCAGTCAGTGCTGTGTGTGTAAATGAATGCTAATTGATTTCCATACTCACCCTTAATGGGCCGTATGGAAAACAATGTTCCTGTGGCCACCAGAGCTCTGACAGACGCAGAAACATGCCGTATAACGGCCGTTGCTTAGACTTAAAGTGTACTAATGGTCAATAAAGGTTTATTCCCATCCTAGGCATTTATACCCTATCCACAGCCTAAGCCCCTTCTGGATACGAACAGTCTGTTACACACTTTTTACTTTATCAGTTACTCCTTCCCCAAGTTCTAAATTTGCTGCATTCTGCTCAAAACAGAAGAAATCCCCATAGAAAACCTCTCCTGCTCTTGACAGTTCCTGCCTCGGCCAGAGATGTCAGCAGAGAACACGGTGTCAGACTAAAAAGAAAACAACACTTCCTGCATGACATACAGCAGCTAATAAGTACTAGAAGACTTGAGATATTTTAGTAGAAGTAAATTACAAATCTACATAATTTTCTGATATCAGTTGATTTGAAATAAAAAGATTTTCCCTGGACAACCCCTTTAACCCTCCTGGCATCACAGGGTGCAGGGACAGCCATCCAGGGATGCTGTTTACATGAGTGTCTCCAAAGGGAGGGGGAGGAGGGGGTTCACAGCCGGTGAGGAGAGAACAGCTCAGGCAAGTTTTCGGGGTCTTGAGCAGAATGCAGCAGACTCAGTCCTTGGGGAAGGTGACTGATAACAGATTAGTAGGAACAGATTATTAGTCTCTAGGAGGGGGAAATAGGGCATATGCTAGGAGAAAAACTAAACTAAAACTATGGGTCAGTGTAGTCTTTTTTATTATTATTTTATTTACACATTGAGATGGTTGAGAATGGGCATAAGTAGAAATACTTATGTATTATACTTATTCATGCAACAGCACGGAGTATCTGTGCCCTAACTTTGCACCACCCCTCCTCCTCCTCACACTCTTCATCATTAGGAATGCCACTGAAACATTTACTCCTGTCTGCACATTGCACAGATGCTTAATGATCCAGCCCTTGTGCCGTGCTGACACAGGTGGGGAATAGAGAGAGAGATCAGGAGTCCCAATGTAGAATAGGTCTTGTCTTACCATGTGTCTAGATGTAACCAGCGCGGCCGGAGCGGTCATTTCGGCGTGGTTTCCGGGTTTATATAGTGAAATGAAGCGGTCACGTGACCGAGATTGCGATCACATGACCGAGATCGCGGTAACGTGTTCCGTGACGTCTCAGCGTCACCAGTCAGCGCTAAGCGCGCGTCATGGTGACGCGTGTGTTCCACTCTGCGTGTCAGCTAATGCTGACATGCGCATTAGTGGCGTGTTGACTGAATGTTAGGCTTAAGATATAAGTGTACTGTTGAATATGTCTGTAAGAGAACTGTGCTGCTCAATGTCTCTGTCTAATCTTAACTTCTTATCAGATATGAAAAATATACATGTAAGGGTATAGACATAACTATAAACATAAGGAACGTATTTAAAAAATAGTAAAAAAATAAAAATAAAAAATTATAACAAAAAATAAAATTAAGAGAAAATACCTAATAAAAAATAAAAATAAATAAAGATGTAGTAAAGAAAAGGACCTAATGTTCTGTCTCCATGACTATGTGTAATCCTGTCATATGAACTGTGTGGTATATATGTATGATGTTATATGGTAAATATTGTATACATTCTAAGGAAAAGAGAAGAAAAAAGAAGGAAAAAAGGGGGAAAAAGAAAGGAAAAAGGAATGAAAAGGAAAGAGATAAAATCACTTAAGGATATATAAAGAGAAACACCACGTGAGTACCAACCCTCAACATTTCATCGAGAGAGGCCATTCCATAGCACAATTACGATATAAGGTCTTAGAACATGTTCTCCCTCCAAGGAGAGGTGGAAATAGAGTGAATATATTAAAACAGCGCGAATTACAGACATTATCGCCATTAGGCCTGAATAGAGAATGTGATTTTTACATAAATTTGTGATGACGTTATGATTTTTCAGAAGATTTTTTTTTTCTTCCCCAGATATGTCCCTACCTGAATTGACAGTCCATATGAACGACCATTGTCATACTTAACCAAAGGATCATCTTGGAGGGGTTGGTACTCACGTGGTGTTTCTCTTTATATATCCTTAAAGAAGCAGTTCACTTTTTATTTTTTTCGCCCCCCCGATTAGCCGCTGTCAAGTATACTTACAAAAGATGATCGGTGTCCCGTTCCCGTCGGTCAGTTCCGTCCCGCGGTGCCGTTCACATCGGGCGCGCGCTCACTTCCGCCGGCGCTGTGACTCCTCTTCTCTCCCTTGTCATTTGAACGCCGGAAGTCACGCGCTTCCATAGAGAATGCATGCAAGCGAGTGACTTCCGGCGTATAATCACTGGGCAGAGAAGAGGACTCGCAGCAGCCGGCGGAAGTGAGCGCGCGCCCGATGTGAACGGCACCGCGGGACGGAACTGACCGACGGGAACGGGACACCGATCATCTTCTGTAAGTATACTTGACAGCGGCTACCCGGGGGGGGGGGGGCGAAAAAAATTAAAAGTGAACTGCTTCTTTAAGTGATTTTATCGCTTTCCTTTTCATTCCTTTTTCCCCCTTTTTTCTTCTCTTTTCCTTAGAATGTATACAATATTTACTATATAACATCATACATATATACCACACAGTTCATATGACAGGATTACACATAGTCATGGAGACAGAACATTAGGTCCTTTTCTTTACTACATCTTTATTTATTTTTATTTTTTATTAGGTATTTTCTCTTAATTTTATTTTTTGTTATAATTTATTTTTATTTTTTTACTATTTTTTACATACGTTCCTTATGTTTATAGTTATGTCTATACCCTTACATGTATATTTTTCATATCTGATAAGAAGTTAAGATTAGACAGACATTGAGCAGCACAGTTCTCTTACAGACATATTCAACAGTACACTTATATCTTTAGCCTAACATTCAGTCAACACGGCACTAATGCGCATGTCAGCATTAGCTGACACGCAGAGTGGAACGCACGCGTCACCATGACGCGCGCTTAGCGCTGACTGGTGACGCTGAGACGTCACGGAGTATAACAAACCGTTGTTTGGGTCGCTTGCCACACAGAGTACCTTATTAGTGATTATATCATGTATACATTGAAATAATGGGATCATATGTGGATACTCTATATTGCCACTTTAACTTAAGACATACGATGTTTATTATTATATTGTCTCTGAACCAAGATTATGTTCACTATTTAATAAGGACATGATTAATGCATAATTGTTCCAATACAATATACACTTACTTGAATATATATTTACTCTGCAGATACCAGTTGAAAAAGGTCATATTAGACCGAAACGTCCGTTATGGTATATGTTCTATGGATGAATTGTGATATAAAAATGCATGTGTTCAGTCACGGAGCCAACTTGTGTGTATACATATTGGAATAAAATATGAAATAAGAAACAAATCAAGATTACTGTTTCTGGGTGTGCAATTAATAATATAAAATATTATACTGGAGTTCTAATTACACCCAACATTGTGCACGGATATAGTATCATTACTACAGGTGGGGAATAGGAGACAATCTGCCTGGAGCATTCCTCCAGCCGCTCTGTTGGTTTATTACAGTCCGTCGAAGATTTAATGCTATACATAAGTAACAGTACCGGCAGTACCCTTGTGGCAAGGCTCTTAATGGGACAAAAGATGAGGTTGCATGCAAAAAAAATGCTGAACAGGGTGCGCCTCATGAATATATGGTTACTCAATAATATCCAATGCAAAGAAGAAAGCTGGATTGACATAAATAAGTTCTAATACCACACACAACCTGAGGATAACTGTGAAGCTATTTTTGGAAGAAAGCTATGTTCATAACGTATAACCCTGATCTGTATGTCCCAGTAATAATGACCCCAAGTAGCCTGATGCACTGCTCTAAAGAATTTACAGACAGATCAAAGGGTTCTAGAAACTTTAAAAATAACAAAATGCAATATACACAAAGAAGGGTCCGCTATTTCTAACAGGTCAATAAACATGGTAAGTCTGTAAATTTTTCACTTTTGTATAACAATGTCTGACGAAGAGATCTAGACTCCTGCAAGCTTACAATCAAATCTACTCAACCCACCCTACTGTCCAACTGTAATTCATATCCCTTAATCATATATAAACAAAATGGCAATATCAAATAAACGCTTCACATAAAGCTATAGCATGCAAGTAATCTACCATAACATGCAATATTAAGTGCAATACCTAAAATATGCTGAAGTTAGCATGTGATTTGATATTTTTTGCAACCTTTGTATAAAAAAAAAAAAAAAAAAAGGCATACAACTTTTTCCTTTTTTGGTAAAGAGAAGCCAACATATATCAGCGGCACCACTGGATCCATTCATTTCAGTGTGCTGAACATAGTCTAAAAGGTGGCCACATTTGTTAGTGTATACCGTTTAGTCCACAACACAAAAACGTGAAATGTGCAGCATATAAAGCATTACTGCTATCTATCCACAGGGAAACAAACCTTTTTTGAGGTTTTGATCGGTCAATTTTAGGGGACATTCAGTCACACAACAGTCAGTACAGTAGCGCTAACCTTTGAATGGCTTCAGAGCTCCTGGAATCATAATGAATGCTGATGACAGGAGCTATAAAGTCAGGTCTACAGAATACTGTCTGTGCATGGACAGAATTTTGCGAATAAGTGAATGACCCCTTAGTGCTGAGACCAACACAGATCACTAGATAGAGCGGGGGGGGGGGGGGGGGGGGGGGGGGGGGGGGGGTATTCAGCTGTGTGCTTCCCCAACTCACAACCTGATCCAACTCTCTGCAGGAACATATCCTACAATAAGTCAGTTTGTCTGGGAAGGACTGTAGGTGAGTGCCTGAGAGAGGTGTCTGGGTCCTCAGTTGCTGCATCTACTTAAAGTGGTTATCTAGTTAGATAAAACTAGGTACAGGAAGGTGTCCCAGGAGGGTCAAAGGAACCACGGAGAACCACAGAGGAGGGTCCGTACAGGTAACCTCCTCTATGGTTCTCCGTGGTTCCTGTGAACCTCCCCGGACATATTCCTGCATCTCTATACCCATTGCTGGTGGTTGGTTACTCGAGGGACAGCTGCGGCTCTCAGCCCAAGCGACATCACAGGCTTACAGTAGAGTTGTGCCTATACCTTGTACAACTCCATAAGGTGAGTGCTTCTATCTACTTTTTAATGACACACACCAACCAACTATACCTTATTGCACAAGGAAGCGCCCCTCTCTTGCTTTATCTCCATAAAATTAGGTAACAATTGTTTCCATACACGTCATTACCATATCTGTTTCCTTCTCCCAGTTCAGAACTACTGCTTTCTTTTGAAGACACAAAAATCTGTGTGTAAGCTTTTCTCTTAGTCTCCTCCTCCCTTCCAAGACAGCTAATGTAAGCAAGTCCCTATCTGGAACTTTGTAGGGTTTAATCTTAAGTCAAGTTGCTGATGAACGCACAGTGATTATCTCTCCCAGCATTACAAAGTTGCAGATAGGGACTTGTTTACATCAGCTGTCTCAAAAGGGAAGGGGGAGTAAGGGGTTGAGAGCAGAGACAGACTGAACATCTCAAGATGGTTTTCTTTGTCTTTAGCAGAAAGCAGCAGCTCAAAACTGAGGGAAGATGACAGAAAAGGTAAAGACGTGTATGGAATGAATTGTTAGTCTCATCTTCTATTTTACCTAATTGGATAACTCCTTTAAGATAGACATAACCTCTACAGAAAGTCATAGTCCAATGTCAAAGCCTGACATGAGGGACAGCAGAGCACTTTGTTGAGATTAAAAAAAAAAAAAAAGCACAAAACTGCAGCCCCTAAAATGACTACAGAAATAAAAGAAAATGTTAAAGGGTCCAGGCTAAGAAAGAAAAATGGCCATCTCCTTCCAGATAACTGCATGACTCGTCTCCAGTGGTATTGAGCTCAGCTCCATTAAAGTAAATGGAACTTAAGTGCAATACCAAACAGAACTTGAGGATGGGGTGGTACAGTTTTTGCAAGAACGTAGCTGGGTTTTTCTAATCCAGGATAACTCTTTTAAAAGCAGTAAACTGAGGGGCCAGTTTGTTTCACTAAAATTCAAAGATTGTCTCTCATGTAAAGCTTCAACTTTTTAGTTATTTCTTTCAGCAGATGTTTTGTTGGTCTTTGCATACTGAGATCTGATCAACAGAATGGTACACCTGAACACAACCATCAACATGCCCCTATCAGCAATCCACCAACAATGAATCGTCTTTGGGAGCCTATCAGGTCTGATATACCATGCCCCTAAAACAAACAGATTTACAACAGAAGTAATAAAATGCATCCACAGCGATATAAGCGACGTGATTGAGGCAAACATAGCATTGTATATAAAAATCACCTGGGTCAGAGGTGTCAAACGCTTGTCCCTCCAGCTGTTGCAAAACTACAATTCCCATCATGCCTGGGCAGCTAAAGCGTTGGCTGTCCAAGCCTGAGGTCAATTGTGAGTTTTGCTACAGTTGGAAGGCTGCAAGAGTGACAACTGTGTTCTGGGTTGTTTCCGACAAGTGGTCAGGTTATTCAAGCTACAGGAAGTCATGAAAAACCATTACACAGAAGCTCAGAAAGAATCAACTTTTTATATATACAGAATACAGGAAAAAAGGTTTGTAAAATCTAAAACGATACAATTATATTTACATTGAATCTAGCTCGTCCAATCTCCTCAAAGAGAAGTGGCAGTATTACGTTAAAAATAAAACAAAAAGGGAACAAACAAGTATACAACAAAAACCTTTGTTACAACAGACAGGAGCCAAAAGGCATTTCACACGCAGCACTGTATACATTAAAAAAAAATTATATAAAAAAAATCCAGGGCAAAAAGGGCAACCATCTGTTGTGTATGTACAAAATGTTGAATGCTGTACTCGCTGTTACAATGAAGAGGTTTATTGGAGCGGTGGTCAGAATTGGTATGGGAGTGGGAGACTTGTAAGCAAAATTAATCCTGTTTAGTGGAAACCTGAAATGCTATATAAAAGTGTCACTGGCACAAAAACAGGTATGAGCTTGTTGTGTCTTATTAATTTACAATGGCATGAAGAACGAAAAAAAATTCCTAAATTCAGTTTTTCTGGTCTCCAAATGTTGCAATCTTGTCCAGGTAAACTCGCTACGGGAAGGGCTGTTTGAGTCTTAGAATAAAAAAAAATAGATATTTATATATATTTATAATATATGAAATGTATGATAGAAATATATGTGCAAATGCCCCTAAAACGAGCAGAGGAAAAACAAAAATAAAAAGGTGAAGTTTCTTCATATCATGCAAATGTGCAAACTCTTTCTGGCCGAAACAGGGTTTCCGAGGGGCCACTGGACATGTTTGCTCTGATGCGTAGGTTGACTTTCAGGAAGAGTTCTTTGTCTGGTAAGAGTTCTAGTGTTTGTCTCCTAAGGAACGGAGTTGGATCGTAAAACGGGCACCTGGTGAGGTGACTTCAGAGATAGCTTGTCTTCCAAGTCCAGGTCTTGTGCTAAGGCCTCACTCTCACCCTTGGGCTGCCTTGTTGCAAACTCAGTTATAGAGAACAGAAACTGAATGCAACCCAACTTAATGTAGCTTCCATGGTGTAAAAGAGCAGTGCCTTCCCAGCCGGCTCCACTTCCTCCAATGAGACTGGAGCTGCTGGCTTTGCAGTTACACGGCTGAACATGGGGACCTTGTGCATGCGAGTTCATCACTGCCTCTTCCTTAACCGGCTCTGGCTCAGGATTTTGGCTCTTGCGGCATTCTAGATGGGAGGGGGAAGAAAATGTTAAAATTAAATAAAACAGAAGTATTTTTCTCCTCTGAGTGACGTCCTGATAACAGATGGCCTCATACCAGCCATGTAATAAGCCTAGTGCTTATAAGGAGAATTTTAGCATTGAAAACAAGAAGCCTGGCTTGTAAATGGGAGGGAATAAATGTCATATGAAATAATGCAGCTGCTGCAAAATCAGTGGCCACAAGCAGAATGTTTCCAGGGAACTGGGAAAAGCTATGGTGCAGCTGCATTCACACCCATAGAGCCACACAGAAAAATAATGCAACTCATTGACAAGAGTGGTGCTGCTTCTGGAAGAAAGAAGTCTTGTTTTTCTAATCTTGCACAATCCCTTCACTAAAACCATCTAATGTTAGCACCAGATTTGTCGCAGTGGCTTAGGTCTTAAGATAAATCTGATGCACATATACAAGTCTAAAGGCCCTATTCGGCCAATAATCGTCCCGTGAAATAGAAGGCAATGATAATCAGACATTGTTCATGTCGGCTGATCATTGCAGTCGTTTGTTTTTCAACATGTTGAAAAACAAACGACACATAGCAGCGATCTGCTGCCATCGCTCCGTGGAATAGGAGCGGCGGCAGCAGACGCTGCTATATGCTATGGGCTGCCCGGACGTTCTAGCAATCACCCGGGCAGCTCCCTGCGACCCCCCTGGACTCACCCGCTAACTGCTGACTTGTGGAATAGCGGTGGCAGCAAGCGGGAAACAAGGAGCAAACGAGTACTAATAGCGCTTGTTTGCCCCTCCAATCTGCCCGTGGAATAGGGGCTTAGGTTTAGACATTATCTAGTTTAAATTTGCATCAAACATTGATAAGTATACTTAAGGCCACTGGTTCCTACTATGTGGGTTGGGAGCCCCTGTGTCTTGGTGTTTTTGCAACATTGAGCAGCTACTCCCCCACCCCATCACACCGTGGAAGGCTTACTGCCTAGATGTGGAATTGCAGGAAGTAAACTCTGGGGAGCAGAAGGCGTTGGCTGTCTTCCGCTCCCAGGACAAGCTCTTTAAAAGGAATATTCCCACAAATAGATTTATTAGCTATCCTCTAGATTATAAGATCCTCTAGGGTTCCCAATTCCCCTGTACAGTGAAGAGGACTTCGGAATGGGTGATGTTCAAGTAAGAGTGCTGATGCTCAAATTTCACTCCAATTAATCTACTTAGGACTGACAGCAACTTTATAACATGACCCTTAGAAAGCCTGTAGTTATTATGATGTACCTAAATTCTGTATAGACATTGGGGAGTTATTATAGTACAGAAGATTCAGTGAAACAACAGACATTGTTTAGCAGGTTGTATCAGTTATGTTAACCCACAACAAGTTTTTTTTAAATCGTTTTGGAAAGCAAAAAACAAACAAATAAACTTACTTATAACGTTCTGCACTTTGGCAACAATACTGCTGGGAGGGGTAGGGAGGATCTTCTCGGAAAAGTCACAGGAATAGAGAACATTATCAACAGTCGTTCCGTGTTCACTGTAATTCAACAGCTCGTAATGCTTTGTGTTCTACATATAGAAAGCATAGGATATACAATTTAAACACTCATTTAAACATCAGCAGTAGCACTAATAAAGGAGAGAGATTTGTGAGCAGATAAGTTGTTTGGAGTGAGGGATAAAGTCAGAGGTTCACAAAAATATAGGGAAAAAAAAAACCAAAACCCCAAAACGCCATACAGACGTTGCCCTGGGTTGAAGTAAAATCCCAGGGCCCTAAGTACAAGGAAAAGTGTACTAAGAAAAAACTAAATGATGTCATAATATATTCTGGCTATGGGACATTTTACATTTATTTTTGCAAACTATATTATTTTCCTGAAACTGGGGTAGCTATACATTTCTGTTTAGTCTCAGAGCTAATCTAGGATTAGTAAAAGGCTCAGAAACCACAGGAATATTTGGCAATCTTTTTTTTTTTTTAAACATACAACTAAATCAGGGGAAGATAAAAAGGTCACCTTTCTGTAATGATTTACATACTCACCTCATCATAAAATATGCAAGCATGCTTGCCAGAAACATAGTTGCAATGACCATAATTTGTAAGGCACACGTCCATGTCTGCTCCTGCAAAGAGTGTGGTGATATGATGAACAAGCTCACTGTGCAAGAAATCTGCAATTTACATATTTTTCAGACACTTTTTTCAAGTGAAAAAAAAACAACCCTGTTCACCTAATGTAGGTTTTTGCAGAAACAGAATAAAAAAAAAATACAAAAGAAAGCATCAAACATAAGATTAGTCATAAAACTTTTCTATGAATAGAGATGACTGCACAGACAGTAATCTTACCTTTTAGTATGGAGATCTGTGGGTCAAATATGTGTGTGTGTGTGTGTGTGTGTGTGTGTGTGTGTGTGTGTGTGTGTGTGTGTGTGTGTGTGTGTGTGTGTGTGTGTGTGTGTGTGTGTGTAAGTAATCTGTCTGGTCATGCAACGTGTCATGGCACGGGAATGAAGTATCCCAAGCGGAATCACCTCTCATGCCTCTATTTTGCCCTTCATCACTGACTGCTAAAATCCTGTGTAGGTGCTGTTCCAATTCAGAGCTATGAGTGAGTGATGCCAGCCCCAGAGGAATAGCGCCTGCATGGTACTTTAGGAGAGCACATTAGTGCCCTTGCCACATCTGACACTTTACACAGCTGGGAAAACAGATTTTTATTTAAGTATTGTCCACGCCAATCTACATTCTAAAAGGTAACATTACTGTCTTTACAAATGTCAGCAGTTTAATAGTGATGTTCCATGTGACCGCTTCCTTTTAAAGAAAAAGCACTGTCAAGTAGTGTAACATAGCAGGCACGTGACACTGTGGTATAACATCACTGCTGTCTGCCCTGTCACATACACTGATTTAACATGTACATGCTGTCAAAGAATAAATGATAGGATAGCAACGGTCTCTATAATGATGAAAGAGAACAATAATGGATGTAATAAACTAACCTGTGCCGATATAGAGAGTCCGGTAGCACATGTTGACGGGAGCCCCAGCACCCATCATCAGGGGATAGAACACGGCCCTGGCCTGCACATCTCTTCTCTGAGCTGTATGAAGATAGAAAACACATTTATAGCTCTACAAGGAAAACTCTTATAACTCAAACAAGTTTCCTATAGCAGCCGTCAACTATCTTAATAGTCTAAGGCCCTGGTCAGATTACATGACTTGCCTCTGTTTGACATATATGTTGGCAAAGACTCTTATTTAAGGCCAAGTTCCCACTACGGGATCACATGATCATTGTTTCCGGTCTTTCCCTGCAATCATCCCCTAGTGGGAACATAGCCTTAAAAAAGCAACAAAGATGTGTGATATATCCCACGGTTAAATGGAACAGTGTTGAGTAACACACAATTCATACATGCAGTATATCAACATATCCTAGAGGCCCAAATGCTTAGTGTGTACTTTTAGCATGTATATTATGAAATAGGCGAATAAAGGGGTTATCCAGCCTTAAAGTGACTCTGTACCCACAATCTGACCCCCCCCCCCCCCCAGACCACTTGTACCAACAGATAGCTGCTTTTAATCCAAGATCTGTCCTGTGGTCCGTTCGGCAGGGGATGTAGTTATTGTCCTAAAAAACAACTTCTAAACTGGCTTAGAATATCTGTGCCCTAACTTTGCACCACCCCTCTGTCCCTCCTCCCCACCCTCTTCATCATTAGAATTCCCCCTAAAACATTTTCTCCTGTCTGAACATTGCACAGTTGACTTAACGATCCAGCCCATGTGCCGGGCTCACATAGGTGGGGAATAGGAGACAATCTGCCTGGAGCATTTCTAATGATGAGGAGGGCGGGGAGGAGGGACAGAGAGGTTGTGCCAGCCTAATGCATACACAATCTAGGCCATGCCCATTGGGCACGAGGCTGCAAGTTGTTTTTTAGGACAATAACTGCATCACTCGCCGAACGAACCCCAGGACTGATCTTGGATTAAAAGCAGCTATCCAAAGGTACTGAGGGGGGGGGGGGGGGGGGGGGGGTCAGATTGTGGGTACAGAGTCGCTTTAAAAAACATGTCCACTTTAATCCAGTTTGGGTGTGGTTTTGCAACCCAGTTCCATTGAAATTAATAGAGGGGAGTTGTAACTCCACACAGGGGAGGTGCTGTTTCTACAAGAAAGTAGCTGTGCTTTTTTCTAAGCCTGGATAACACCTTTAACATGATCTATCTGGCCACAATACTCTTCGTGTTGATACATCCAAAAGGCAGCACATACAACAAAAGATTCTATACATTCTAATACCCCAACAAAACACAGACCCACCTTCCACATGATGTCCAAGGGAAGGAGTTGGCGGAGGACGGGTGGCACTTGCTATAGGATGGTCTTTGGAAGAGAAGATCTCCTGGATTCTCTGCATGGCCAAAAATTTTACCAGCTTCTCATCCAGCAAGTTTATCTGGATCTCTGCAATGGAACATTTGCAAAAAAAAAGATTAATGAATTATAGAAAGCCTCAGGGTATAAAACTATTTAGCACCGAAAATATGAGAACCTTAAATAATAAATGCAGTGCTTTACCTCCGTTTCCATCCATCAGTGATCTTAGAGAATTGGTAAGTTCTGCCATCGCCGAGGAGTTCACTGTATACGTTGAAGAACCAGTTGAGGCCCCATCGATTATTAATGTACTGGGCCGAACTTTCCCATCTGCCGCACAAAACACAGTTTAATCAATATAAGAGGTAAAGTAACAATGCTTATGTGCGATATTTTCTCCATGATCCATATATCTGCTTATGTGAGTACAAAACAAGGCAGGCCCTAAGCCTGTAATAAGTGCAACCGAGTGGATTCCATTCATGGCTTTAAAGCTGGGATCTTTATCACGTGGCTCTCCAGCTGTTGCAAAAGTATGACTGCCAACATGGCCGTACACCAAATAGCTGTCCATGCACGCTGAAAGCTGTAGTTTAGCTGTAGTGTAGTTGAGCTACAGGTTGGAAATCCCTGCTCTAGAGGGTAACTTATGCTGCCCTATTGCTGAGCCTTTAATCTGCAGCACCATGTCTTACAGCCATGGCCTTGACAAGCAGTGAAAAGCTGGTGTACTTTATTTAAGCTGGGAGAACCTGGGGTTTACAAATATAAGCGTTGACCATATCCTATTTGACAGCGTATTTACCTGTGACATGGGCAATGTTGGATAGCTGTGGTCATTATGTATACAATATGGGCCAGGGGCAATATCCATTGGGATTGCATGCATTCACTGTAACCATTAATGTTACACATAACACGTCTAATGTTTGCTCTTTATTATGCTCCCCCCACCCGATGACCGAAATGATTCTCCCTCCCATGCTCCCCCCCCCCCCCCCCACCACCACCACCGGACATCTCCTTTAATTACTTTATGTTCCCTGATGCATCTGTATATTAATGGTTACAGGGGAAAAGCGTCAACATAGGAACATTTGTTTTATTAATTGTTGCTGTCATGTCCTCTTTGCCTTCACTATACCTATACCCACACCAGTCTGTTTTACCCCTCATGTACGTCAGGAGGGGGCATCCACAGTGGTTGAGGCCACCCTGATAAAGGTGGGTACCCTAAAAGGCAGGAAGATTGTATGTCTATGTTCATATCTGTCTGTTTTTTTGACCACTGGTCCACAAGTTATTTCAATACCCTTAATAATGGAGTATGGACCAAGCCTTATTGATACTGAAGTCAGCAACCAGTCAGTGTAAAGACATTTGGCTGCTATTGTGTAATCTTGTCCTTTTCTATAGAGCTTCATATTGACTTATAGTGTGATCTAGCTAAGTCTATAGCAATTCATCCACCCCGGTGTTAGGGTGCCCATAGACCATCAATGGCCATCTGCTGAACCTTTGACAGACTGCCATCTCATTAGGTCACTACATAAACACTAAGGGTACTATTACACGGAACGATAATCGGCCGACTATCGCTCCATGTAATAAATACAACGATCAGCGCATGACAACGATCATTGGCTGATTGTTGATATAGGTTTGGACCTATTTTCGCTGGGTGCCGACGGCGCACCGCTACGTGTAATAGCGGTGCGCGGCCCTTGCTTAACTATATACAATACCTATCCACGTTCCAGGGCTGCTGCGGTCTTCTCCCTGGGTCCTGCGCGTTCTAGCTTCAGAGTGGCCTGTCAGCTGACAGGCTGCTCGGCCAATCACAGGCCGGGGCGGTCCCGGCCTGTGATTGGCCGAGCGGCCTGTCAGCTGACAGGCCACTCTGAAATTAGAGCGCGCGGGATCCGTGGAGAAGACCGCAGCAGCAGCCCTGGAACGTGGATAGGTATTGTATATAGTTAAGCAAGGACATCGGTAACGATGTCCCTGCAGCCCTTGTTTAACGATTATCGGGCCGTGTAATAGGTTTAGTAAACGAGCGACGATCTAGCAGATCGCTGCTCGTTTACAGGTATTATCGGGCCCTCATCGGCCCGTGTAATACCACCCTAAAGGTGTCCAGAATATAGAGACAAGCTGCTGACAGCAAGCTCTGACTGCAGCAGATCTTCCCAACAACATGTTAGGCAGGTTAAAGGGGTTGTCCAGTGAAAATCTTTATTTCAAATCAACTGGAGTCAGAAAGTTATATAGATTTTTAATTTACTTCTATTAAAAAGTCTTCCCTTACTTATCAGCTGCTAGATGTGGCGGTGTTTTATTTTCAGTCTGATACACTGCTCTCTGCTGCCACCTCTGGCCAAGACAGGAACAGTCTGATTTTTTTTTTTTTTAATAGACTAGACTAATGTTATGGGGGCTTTTAAAAAGGCAATGTCACCAAAAACATCTCGATGTCAAAGTTTTTAAAAGAATCAGTAGGGGTCTGAGAGTTCAGACAGTGACTGATCAGAAGAACAGGCCGCGTAAAGTTCATGGTCAGTGTGTTATCATCCTGCTCTGTCACAGGACCAAAATGGTCGAATCATGTAAGCCTATGGGGCGGTCACACTCACAGACAGTGCAGAGACAGGCGCCTATCAAAACATACAACAACCCTGAATAAGAATTTGCTGAATGAAGTATAATTTGCTAAAAGTCCAAGGGCTGTTTTTTCACAATACAGAACCCCCCTTATTTTATATAGTGAAGTGACAATGTGTCACCTTGGTAGATGCACACATTACATATACATATTACATTACATATAAAAGCCTGATTTTTAAAAGATCTAAAATGCTGAGTTACAACCACTATGTTCCAAACCAGCCTTCATGCCAAAAAGTACTAGAGAGTTAGCAAACAATGACAGATGCTGTGGATGGAAGGCATCAACATGAGAAAACAGATAAAGTATTACTGTGCCAATAACCACCCAGCTAGTCAGAAGGTTCAGCTTCATGAACCTATAGAAACGGCCCAAGCAGAACAAAGGGCCAGTGCCAGGTACTGTGCAGCTGAACGCCATTCACTACAGTACAGAGACACATGATGGGAGGCTCTTTGCATGTTTGGCTATGTACAGTATAAATAGTGCTGACAACGCCAGATACAAGCAGACTGATCATCTCTTTTACATTACTCTCTCCTACATGTAGACCATTTAGGACTACTGATTGATAAAGGATATTGATTATATTGGGTAAAGTTTACAGATGGGAATCCTGACATGTACCCTGCTCTGTACAGTGACTGTATAGCACAGCAGTCAGCATGTATCAGCATTAACATACGGTCAACCTCCTGCTGAAGCTGCCAATATCAGCCATAACTCCAATCCTGGCCATCAACCACTTGTAAGTGCTGCGGTCAGTAGTGATCATGGAAGCTAAGTGGTTTCACAGCAGGAGGGGAACCCCCCTACCATTCCATTGCCCTAGGCCTGACATGTTTATATACCTATAAAGCCCTACCATAATCGTAATTACGTTATTTATGCTTTCCAGCATTAACCCAATAGAGCACACAAAAAAAAACACTCCAAGCCATATGCAGAATTGTTAATTTTTTTTTTTATATCCCTTCAAATAATAGTGTGTACTACAAAGTGCTGCCACTGGAAATGGACAATGTTTCCAAAACACATGAAAATAAAAATACAGATATGTGTAAAAGAAATTCATTTCACTCAAAATGCTGCAACATTTGTGTATTCCCTGTATAACAGTATTTCTGGAGCTTCTTTTCTTATAATGCTAGAAAGTGCTGTTTCTAAGCTGTCTGTATATTTATGAGTAAACTAACATGTTTCTGGTCAACTTGTTGTGTGGCTTGTCCTGACCGTCTCCTGTGATCAGAACTGACTGGATACACCCCAACTAGTAACACAAGCTTCTGAATAAAAACAAAAACAACTACCACAACAACAACAACCAAGAATACCAGGGGAAGAGCACAATGTGGTGGTCAATGCTTGAGAATTACATAAAGTTTACTCAACTAGACATCTCTCTAGACATTTCTATAAGGGGTTAAAAGGAAAAACCTAAAATGATCCTTGGATACATGTGAGAAAATGACATGAAGACTAACTGCATAACATCACTTCCTGTATAATAAGGCATGTAGGCCCCTCTGGCCCTCCTCAGAGAGCCAATGCTGAATCTGATAACTCGAAAACACTTGAAAGGGTGAAACAAGAGTGCCGTATCAGACTTTCTAGTTCAACAAAGTGACAATAATTGTGGAGTTTTATGTATAATGTTTAAAAAAAAACAAAAAAAACAATGCAAATGTGGGAGCACCAACAAAGTGACTTACCTGTGGGTGGAGCTGCTACACAAAGCCTGGATGCAGCAGGAGCTGCAGAGGCCAGATCACCGCCAGCTGCCTGAGGAGGTGTAAGAGCCCGAGTACCAGACAGTGGTGACCCAACAGGTCTGGAATCATGCTGACTGAGTGGAGGAGCAGGTTGAGTTTGGGTATGTTTCCATGACAAAGTGCTAGTAAGCTCAGGACTGGTGCAAGAATTAGGAGGTGTAGGAGCAGGACCTGGAAGCCTCTGGGTGCAAAGTGCAGGTCCCGTTGTGCCTTCTGTCTTCACTACATGATTTGGGAGAACAACTGTTGTGGGAGGAGTGCCTGACCGAGGCCTTGTTTGTCTCTGAGAAAGTACAGAAATGCCAGGACTAGTTCCAGACAGTCTTTGATGGTCATGTAACTGTTCCGTGGGGCTTGGGCTAATGTTATAAGTATGAGGCCCGTTTGATTTGGACTCCGATACGGCAGGTCCATTGGAAGTACCACCGCTGGCTGAGAGATGTGGTTTCACCACATAAGTAGCATCTTCTTCCAACGTTGTAGACTGACTGCCAGGACACAGTCCTAAAGATGGGGAAAACTGAGGCTTGCCGTCAGTGTGCTGGTGAGAGTTGGAAACGGAACCATCGGGCGACAGGACCGGTTTCACATCCAACGAGTCAACGTCATCTGATCCCCAGGCTGGCATCTGCTTAGCAGATAAGTATTTCAATATGCTGCACTGAAGTGCAACCACACTACGGAGCCACTAAAGATTCAAAACAAAACCCAAAAAACTTGGATTAAAACTAAGAATACATCTCCCATTGGATATCTAGTGGGTACATGACTACATGTATAATGGAAGATGATGGCATTTGTGGCTCTGTTCTACAAACATTTTCCAAATGAATAAATTAAAAGTATTTAAAAGGGTGTCAACGTGTAGAAGTTACTATGAAGACAATGACCCACAAAGAGACTAATATTCAGGAAAGAAACATTACTATACTAACTGTTAAAAATCAAAGTAACATTGACCCCCCGCCCGACCCCTGTTATATTAGACCTTGTGATGGATAAAACTGTGGGTGACAATTGCCGGAGGCTGACAATGATAGACCACTAACCTCTTGTTGCTCTGTTTGGTTAGCTAAGTGCTCAGAGTGCAGTAGGTGCTTTTGTGACTCATCCGGTACTCCATTGCAGATTAGCTCCCCATCACGTATCCCTGCAGGAGGCAGCAGTTGTGGAGGTGACTGATATTGGGCCTTGATAGATTCAGGAACCTAATGAGAAGTAGTGTGGAAAATTTGAACTAGGAATGCACTGTTAACCGTACTGGAAATAGTCATAGGTTATCGGCACTTAATGGAACCTTTAGGGCGGAAACACATGATCATGTTGCAAGTGGTCTGTAACTGCATCAGGTCATTTTCTAGCAGTCAGTAATGGAAGAATTTACTGCAGTTCCTGAAACTGCAATGCAACAAACCTGATTGTGTGTTAGCCAAAGGGGTGTGACCTCACACTGCCCAACAGATTTTATATAAGTTACATCATGCATTGGCGTCCATTTTGCCTAAAATCTATATCAGCTGATAGCTGGTGTAGGTGTCCACCTCTGATGTGCAGACAATGAAAGAGGCATCAAACCTATTAAAAGAGCCTTTAATAACGGCTTCCTTCCATAAAAAGCAACATGCAAGTCCACAGATTGAGAGTATTATCACAGCTCAACCTGAAGACCATGTGTGACACTTTTCTGGAAGAAAAGAACTATATATCTCCAATTCTGCATAACCCCTTTACCCTTAGATGACCAAACTATTTTCTTAGTTTTTTTCATTGTCGCCTTCCACGTGCCATAGGCTTTTCATTTTTTAGTTGACAAACCTTAATGTGAGGGCTCGTTTTTTGCTGGAATATTGCACTTACTATTGGCACCATCTTTAGGTTACATGTGACATTGGTTTTTTTCCTTTTATTTTAGAGTCAAATTTACAAAATAAAGCAAGTAAGTAAATCAGCCTGCTTCCTCATCAGTGGTGCTCTGTGCCGCTCCTCCCAGGTGCTGGGAAAAACTGGATCCAATGCTGGGAAACTGGGAGACGTTTCCAGGACTGGATGCAGCTTAGGAGCAGCCAGATGACAAGCGGATTTTAGAAATAACAAAGATTTGCTTTGTTATTACTGTAAATTTGCTCACCTCTACTTCTAACATGTCACAGAGACATCCACTACACAATAGTGCACACGTTGGGTAATGTTTTTATATCCATGATTGTAACTGTTATGTATTCACATTTAAACCTTTTATCTACTAAAAAGAATTATACTGACATCTGGTTTCTGGAATTTCTTGTAGCTATTGAGGTAAGTCATAGCAACATGTTAGGGGTTTGTATCAATGGAGGTCCAGGTGCGGAGACTCCCAGAGATTGTTAGAACAAAAGGTTGCTATGACATGCCAGAAGTTTATTTAAATGATAGATATGGTGCACCTAAAGTATTGCTGTTATTATCAATACTGGCATTACATCTTGATAAATTACTCTATCAGATTATTTTTCTGGTCTTTACATTTGTTAGAAAATTCACAGTCAAATATGCAAATTTATATGATACGGAGCCGAGAAATGTTTCTTGTAACCTGCTGGCAATTTCATGCTAGCCCAGTTGATGCAGTATAATCAAGCTTAGAGGTTCCCCTTAAAAAAAAACAAAAAACAAAAAAAAAACAACTTTCCTATTACTATCAGCCAGAACATGGTCTTCAGCTCAAACAACCACAGGACATATTTTATATGGATTATTTTTTCCCCATAAAAACATACCACCTTTAAAACCCATCCCGAGGAACTACTTGAAGTCATACATACCTTAACTGTATTTTTCCTGGCTGACGGCAGCTGCCTGCGGTTTGGGGGATGTATTTTATGGATGCGGCTCAGAAAGTCCAGCTTTACCGCATGCTGTGAAATGCTGTCCTGGAAGCGGTCAAACACCTGACATCGATTACTCAGGGTCATATTCTTCTGGTTCAGCTGGACACACAATGACATGAAAATAAAGGATTACAATTTTATCCCCAAAAAATAGTGTGAATGAGATCTGAAAATATGATCTGAAATAAGATCCCTACATGACGCATTAAAACTGATTTATTGCCCTGTATAAAGTATAGAGTAAACATGAGCAAACATTTTTACTGATGTGACATCTGCTCAACCATTGTAAAAAGGGTAAATCAGCACCTGAGACCAACCCTGAGGATGACTCACCACAATGTGCTCAATGTGGTTGGGACACATCCAGCGGCCGGTTGGCATGGCAGTAAGCGGAGGGTCTAAGCAGTCCATATGAAACAAGAGAGGGCAGTAATCACATTGAATTAAAGGCGCCACACGACAGCTCCTGGCAAATGAACGAAAGATAGGACAAAATGAGAAGTGGTAATCAGAAACTAACAAACCTATGTAGACATTTGGAGCTCAACGTGTTTATCTGGAGATTTTTCTAGGATCTTTAACAATATTGAGAACATATCTGTAATAACCCCCTCTCAATACGACAGGTAGATTATTCCACCTCATTATAACGAATAGATTTATGTCAGCTTCCTTCTTACATTACCTTAAAGTGTCACTGTTGTTTAATCTTTTTTTTTTTCAGAAATCAATAGTACAGGTGATTTTAAGAAACTTTGTAAATGGGTTTATTAGTCGAAAAATGCATTTTTATCATGAAAAAGCAGTTTGAAGCTCTCCCCCATCATCATGGTTCTCTTATGAAGAGGGGAGGAGTTCAGGGAGATGAGGCACCAAAACAGGACAAAAAATAGTTAATTTACAGCTACATCACCAGGCTCAGGAGAGCCTCAGCACTAACCTTTCTGACCTCTGAATACCGGCTTTCACACAGGTCCCGCTGTGTAATCCTTTGTTCTCTGCTGGCAACTAATCTCCCCCCTCCCCTCTTCATTGACTACACAGGGCCTGACAGATGTAACTGGCAGTGAGCGGTGAAAGTTATAGAGAGAAAGAAGGGGGGGGGGGGAAGGACCTGGGTAAAGTCTTTTTAAATGCTGATATTGGCATATTTGCATAATAAACCCAATTACAAAGTTTCTTAAAATCGCCTGTACTATTGGTTTCTGCAAAAAAAAACAAACAAAAAAAACAAACACAACAGTGACACTTTAAAGTTACACTTCCCAATAAGATGAGTACTGTCTCACTGCCTGCAGGGAACGCGTACATATAAATGGAAGCAAAAGAGAATTTTATTTCCCACAATTAAGTTAGAAAATGTTCAAATAATTATTTACTGCACACACAAAAAAAAAAGCCTCAGACAATTGACTCCAATGTTTTTGTCACACAGTTTTTTTTATATTAGACTATGCGTGCTTCCAAAATAAAGACAGGAAATGCATGCTCAGCCAGTCACTGACCACAGCGGTGACCTGCCTAAGCCTGGCATTTCAGTGACACGTGGCGGGATGCTTATGCTCTTCTAGGAGCCTCTCCTGCATATATGAGTGGCTTATTTCTATATGAAGGTGACAGGTCAATAAAGCCATATCTGACGTTCAGCCTCGATTAAGGATAAGAAAACTGCTGAAATGCATCAGTCTGTTCATGAATGCTTTTGTAAGGCTGGACTAACCCTTTATAGCAAGGAATACTGTTCCTGTAATGGCACAATAAACCCAATCTCCTTCACACCAATGGCTGTAAGCCTCACATGGACTGTTGTATCACAATCTTTATTATACAGATCCATAATATGGCACCCACACAAATCTAGAAGCCTGTAGTGTACTTCCATGAACCTCTTTTTTTTCTTAAATACAGAACATCCATGAACCTTTTTTTTTTTTTTTTTTTTTTTTTAATACAGAACATCTGAAAAAAAAAAAAAAAAAAAAATTCTGGCAGCTTATTTCTCTCTATCTAGCACATATCTGTAAAGCCATCTTAAGTTTGAGGCTGAAGAATAAGCAAAATAATTCTAAACGTTTTTTTTACACAACCCGACAGGTCATACTGGTAATTGCTGTATGTAATGCCATGAAAAGAATATGATGTATAAATAGACTCCCTTACTTCTGAAGACACCATGGCATTCATACAGTGAATCATAAGGTGGTTTCTAAGGAGACTAGCCACAATTCATACCTGCTGCAAGTAAAGCAGACTTTCACTGGTAAAGGCACCAAGCCGTTGTGATCCAACTCATGCTGTGCTTTCTTAACGTTTTTCCCTGTCATTTCTTCTTTTCTTCGACGTTTGCTGGTACCTGCAGAATTGGATGTATGTAACAATGCTTAACAGGGATCCAAGAAAGGTGCTATCAGGTTAATAGCAAGCTGAAAACCAAACAATAACCTAATACATAGGGAAATGTAGATATCAAGGCACATCCCATACATAGAAAATAAGACTCATCACTGACCTGGAAGTGCTGTGGTGCAGGTAAGTTCATTGGGCAGCTGAAACTGGGTGGGATTACGCTCCATGGCTGCGGCAATAAGTAACTGAAATGGTCTCTTGAGCTGAGAATGACTGTACTCTGAATCCACAGAGGGTTCTTCATCCACGTCTATCATATCCTCATCCATGTCATTTTGCTCAGAGTTAGGTGTATCAGTGCTGGCACTAGATGTCGGTGTGCCTGGGCGGCTTACCCTTCTCTCCAACATCTTGGCTTGGGCAAGGGCTCGAAAGCTGCCTGCAGCTCTTTCAGAAAAATCCATGTCACTAGTGGGTGACACAGTCCTCCTCCCATATCTGTCAAACAAGCCATTGACTTGCCCAAGTTCCTTCTTACGCTCACGTTTCTGCAAAAAGAAATTCAGCTATTGAGGTTTACTATGAACAAGAACATAATGTGCATATTACTTTGTATAGGCGTGAGAAACATGGTGCTTACATGACTGTTGAGGAGTCACATACACAGTCATTTTCTGCAATACATCTGACTCCCAAAATACGTAGGGATGAACAGATCACTGGAAGTGTAAAGAGGATGACTCTCCCCACTAAGGATCCCATTTAAAGTGCCAGAACAGAGCTTCTTTAAAATAAGGGCCTCCCACGCTGTTGAGCTCAAGCTGTCCTTGGATTACATGGGCGACATTCATCTGAATGGTCACCATATACTACTACATTTTACCAGCAGAGGTTGAAATGGTGTGGGATCTGGGAGCATCAGCTCAGTTACTTCATTTCCAAAGGGGTTGTCCTGGGTTCTAAATATGTCCAAAAAAAAACCCAACCCTTCTCTTTGCTTCCCCCAGCATGCGGAAGAAAGCAATCGGGATGTGTCAGCACAAATGCAGAAATGGAGTCCCATGGAGCAAGGAAAATGCTGTGTGTATTTTCTGATCCCAGATCAACCTATACTGACGAGTAAAATTCTTTCCAGAGGATACTAGATTTTGCAGTCAGATTACACTTCGCAGGAAGAGGGGTTTTATCCTAAGAAATGTTGAGGCAAAACAGCCCAACATTTGTTAAAGTTGGGCAAGCTGCCAATGCTGGTGAATTAGGAGGGATGCATGCCCGCCACACTGCCCAGCACAGACCGCCACTGTCTGAAGCCCTCTTTGTTCAGGCTTCTCCAATGCAAGGAAGGAAATCTCAATGTCAAAGATCCCACCTGCTGCATGTATATAACTATATAAAGCTATAAAGCTTGTATTACAATACCTTCCTACGTATGGTGCAGCGATGACACATCCACTCTCCAGGGGGCAGCATTTCCTCACTCAGGGGAGGATTGCTGAAAGAAAAGAAGAAAAATAAATAACTAAAATATATATATATATATATCACTATCAACAGGTTGCGAACAGCACCACAGTTTTTTTTTTATATCTGTATGTACTCAATTAAGAAACTGATGAAATCATATGAAACAATTGCCATACAGCTCTGCAGCTCCCATTAACTAAGGCAGCACAAAGTGGGATGTAACACAGGTGGATGGCACAAGTATTAGGGCTCCTTAATGTGGCCCCTGTTACTCCCTAATCCTTATGTTCACTATTAGCTTAGCATAACCCCCACAGAAGAGTATAGTAAAGCCTTGCACATGTTAAGCCATCTTTGTAATCATTCAACGCCTGCATGCTGCAGTTGCACTGCCAGAAGGGTCGGAGATTCCCGAATCTGGGGTGGGGTCATGTGGATATGTAGGAAAATCATTTTAGGTCTGCACTAATCAAATACCAGGCACCTAGAAGCCGAAATGCCCTGAACTGTGCTGCTGTTACCTCACATTTTGAGTCAATGCAAGTTTACACTATCCTGCAGTGGGAAGATTAAAGGAGACCTGTGAAGCCTGCCCGACCCCTGGTGGAACCCCTTATACTTAACCCTTTCTCGAAGTCCCGGTCCCCGTCCCGCTGCCGAGAAATTCTCGTCGAAAGCCATGCGCGATTACCAAAAAGGAGTCCGACGCCCATAGAGAATGACTGCTCCAGCCAATCTCTATGGGCGTTTGGCTTATCTCTGGTGAGCGTGCGCATAGCTCCCGAGGAGAGGGGGGGGGGGGGGGGGGTTTGGGCAGGTCTCCTTTAATAAAGAGGGGAAAGGTAAACTGGCTTCGACAGTCTCTACAGCAATCTGTCTAATGTGACCAGAAACCATAACTTTCAGTGTGTTGAGAAAAATAAATAAAAGTGACATTTTGGCACCAGAAACACATGCATTGGTGCACTTCCTCCTGGGATTTGTGTAGCCTTGGGTGCAGGAATCTCAGTCATCTAACATTATCTTGTCCTGTTTTCATTCAGTATATTAAGACATCATTACAAAACAGGTTGGGCCTGCATTACAAGTGCGGTTAGGAGCTCTGGATGTGCTTTAGAGGCATGAAAGCCATGCAGATAGAAGGACAAGACTTGCAGCTCTTTTTGTTCTTTGCTGGAGGGGAGCTAACAAACATGACATACCTCCAAGTGATACTGTCACCCCCCCCCTCAGACTTTGCTGGTTCTGGCACAATGTTGCCATTTCATTATTGGGCCAAGGTGTGCTTAAAAGCAATACCGCCTGCTGAAATAACACTGTACACCGATTATAAAAATTATGTGACAATTATGTGAGTAAATTGGAGACAAAAAGTTGTTACACATGACTTGCGCAGCAATTAAGAGTTTAGGTACTTTTCTGATAGACCCAAGAAGTAGGGGGGCTTCAACACCACGTGACACAAAATCCTGACACAGCTTAAAAGGGTACTGCAGGCAGAAGAGCTATTTTCACTACGGCGGGGGAGGGGGTGGATGACTGCAACAACGTTCACCTATCTCCCCGATTCTAGTGCTGGGACTTACACTGCGATGCTCCAGTCTCTGTCCATTTCCTTGTCTATGATGCGGCTTAAAACAAGATGTTTCAAGCCCGCTCTGCCATTCATCAAGCAGTGAAACCCTTCTACAGCCACTGAATTGCTGAGCAGGTTTGAAACGTCAAGTCTCAAGCCGCGTCAGAGCAGCAAGTGGCCGGGGACCAGAGCAGCATGGTGCGAGACATCAGGGAGGTAAGCGGACGCTGTTGTTTCATTCACCCCCGGCCATAGTGAAAATAGCCCTCCCATCGAATGTACCCCTTTAAGCCAACTAATAGCCTACAACGAGATTAGGACAGGCTAAAACACGACAGATTTATCAAACAGCTTGGGAAAAAACGGCAATGGAAAACTTGGTTTCCCCCCGAAAAAGCTGTGAAACCACCCTCACCCAGCTTTCCTTGTTTTATAATTTAGGTGCAATGGAGCAATAAACAAAAAGTACTACTGTAATATGAACATTCTTTCAGCTTTTGGAGCAAAACAGATTTCAGCTGCTATTCTGACAAAGGAAAACCCATATAATGCACGTCAGCTATTATATCGCTACTACTGTTTCTAATGCTGGGATTCTAAGATAATAAACCTGAACAACTGCAGAATTTGTGCAAAATCATAGCATACTCCTCTGAATATAAAGGGTTCCTATACATTTGGCAGTGGGGCTATCGGTCTACCATGACATTATTTTCTAAAGAAATGGCTATTGGCCACTAAACAAACAATCACTATATGCTTATAGATGGCGGATACACACATTTCTAACAGATGTGACACACAAAAGAGCCCTGAATTCTAGAGACTGGAAATGCAGATGTGTAAAGCTGAAATTCCCCCAAGGTTTTGTGGTTGCACATTACACAGACTCAGCACCTGCTGACAGGATACCCTCATGTACTCACCCACTGACTAGTACCACACACCCATCTACCACAAGGCAATGACTATGAATCCCCACAGCTAGGATTCCATCTCATTACAGCCCCATCAATATCATTCACGGTCAGGGATCCAGTCCTAATTCAACTATTAACCAGCACCACCATGGAGGTCTCTAAGCCCCCTGTAGTGATGGGCATACGTGGTAAGATGCGTTCATCCAGTTTAGAAGAACATGGTGATATTAGTGTGCTAGTCAGATACCTTCCTTCAGTACACTGGCTTCAGAACAAGAGGTGTATACATGAACACACTGATTCGTTCATTTCAAAGCTACATCTGAGAAACAAATACTGGCAAAAAAGGTATTCCACCATATACCATAGGGGGCTAATTCACTTGAAAAGACCAAACATACTTGGTTTTTGGTTATGTTTCCACATAATGTAGACAGCCACGCACTAGTAGATTACATTTTGTCTATTAAAATGAATGGCCCTGCTATGGTATACCTTTTTGCCCCATTCTTATGTATACTTAGTACCAGTAAAAACGACGTGAACTATAGCTTCTTAAACAAGTCATGCTGCATGTCATGTGGAACAGAGACAGCCCAGAACACTAAGAGCGACGAGAAACTAGAAACAAAGGCGGCGTATGAAGTAGGAGCCTGGAACATGTCTAGTGACAGCAGCACAAAGCCTGCATACCACACGTCACTGCCAGGACCCTGCAGAGGATCGCACCACGCAGCCATCATCTCAAGAGTCCCAGGCAGGCTACGGCCTGTAAGACATACCATCGGATTCAGAGCCAACAACACTTGCCAATACAAATGCCCTGCACTTCATCACGCCGGCCAAGACTCCTCCATTAGTGATTACGTACTTCCAGAAATGCATCTCTAATGTTTCCCTTTCTATGAACTCAGAAGCTTCTAGAGCTGAATGTTTTCAGGTCAATGTGAAATATAAGGTCAGGCTGACCAAAGCTAAAGTCCAGAGAAAGAAAGAAACAGCTCGGAGCTGCCATGTGGGCGGCATAACATCCCCTGAAGCAGCCTACACATGACATTATACGCAAGATACATGATGTACTCTATACTTATCTTTGTCAAAATGCCGAAAATATCCATAAAAATGTTTGACGACAAAAGGAGGAAAAAAAAAAATACAAGGCGTGCACTGGCTCCACTGGAAGTCTACGACATGGCGGCACAATGTCACAGATTGCAGTAAAATGCAGTAGATGCGACATTACACACCTAAACCTACATGACACGTGTGACTTGGCCATAAAGTTGATAAAAGTGACTGAGGTGTAAGCAAACATATTCCAAAGTAAAAAATAACTAACATGGGAACAAGGAAAATGTGTTTATGCAATGGGTGGGATGTGCAGACCATCATCATCATCATCCTTAGTATCAAACTGTGAACACTACACAGAGGTTCTCCATAGCACATGAAGAAATAACAGCATGCTGAGGCACGCTACAAAATAAGCTGCATACAGCTAGTTTCTACAATACTTTACAAGAAAAAAATGGATTACTTGAAAAAAAAAAAATAAAAAAAATCTGTAAATGGAAATTCCCAATTCCGCGTTTCCTGGGGCCTCACCTCTGTGGCTCCGCTCTTGAACTATTAAGAAGAACAGCATATTTTGTCAGGGATAATCTTCTGCAGGTTCCTTAGAAACCACCCATTGGAGAATATCACCAGCTTGCAAACGTTTCCCATGCTTACCGTGTACACATAGAAAGTGCAGCTGCCGCAACAGGGGTAGTGGTGTTACACAGAGACCATACAAATAGATTGCACTGCCCAGTACAACCAGCAGCATATTAAGCTGACAGATCCACTTCAAAAGCCTATGTCCAGCTTTACAAACAATTCTACTAATACCATGCATTTAACAAGAAAAAACAGGCAGCTCTCCAATGGGTCATAGTTCAAGATTCCTTACCACTTGTACAGATCCTCAACAGATCTTTAGGTTGCAATGGCAACAGAAAAACCATGTACAACCTGATCCTGTAGTGACACACCCTATGTATCTTACCTACCCAAAGGAAATATGGGCATGTTCACACTATTTAACATACATATTCTGCATTAAAACGCGTCCCTAATTGTGATTCGTTTTGCGCAGACCTGTCAGATGCTCGGGTTTGGCAGTTTTCACTGAAATCGAACACCCTGCGGCTGCAGAAGTTGGATGCTGCCCTAGGGATAGAGCCAGAGGCTGGATATGGCTATTGCCAGACCCAAACAGTCTGACAGGTGCACTCAACACTAATTGTGATAGTAATACATGCTGCTGTGTTTTATGCTGAGTATCTAAATGTGAATAAGTGAGGTCACATAACAGTGCACTGTAAAAGCATTGGCTAACCAGGATGCAGATTAGTATTCAAACTTTGTGGCAACAGGAAGGAGTTCTGAGCTGAGTAAGGGCCCTATTACATGGTGCGAAAAATCGTTATATCGTTCAAACTTAAATGATAATTGTTCTGTGTAATTGCAAGCAATGATTGAAAAATCGTTCGTATGTCATTAATCGTTGATTTAGATCAGAACCTAAAATTATCGTTAATCTGCGCTGTAATTCCACACTCGTTCGCTCAAGTTCCGCATTTTTTCACTAATCGTTCAGTGTAATTGCACATTGTTCGTTGTTTTGCTGGGATCAGAAGGAATAAACTATCACAGTAACGATAGTAACCAACGACCATCGTTGTGAGTAATATGTCGAATGATTTCAGGTTAACGATAAACAATCTTGTTTGCAATCATTTATCGTTAGTCGTTAAAAATTGCTCCGTGTAATAGGACCCCAAGTCATCTTCTATAAGGACCACTCTACAAGCTTACCTCAAAGAGGATTCACTGTAGAATGCCATGTGCAACGATAAAACAGCATCCATGAGCCATTTGCTTCAGTGACTAGAAGGGGACCCTCCACTAAGACTCTACTAATAAACCAAAAAGGGGAACTCCAGCCGAATTATTTTCTTATAGTTTGTTACTCACCAGATCGGTGATCACTGACCACTAAGTGCAGAACAAAAGGCTGTACATAGCGGCTGAAGCCTTTGGATTTCTGTAAATGGAAATCTGTCAACAAGCTGAACAAAGGGCCGGCTATGTGAATGACAGCTAGTGTACAATGTTGTCAGATCCTAAGCTCTCTAGAGAATCTTTTCTTTGTGGAAATCAGTGAGGGTCCAATAACCCATCCTTCACCAATGCGATCAGATCACGGGTATTTATTACATAACAGACAATCACTCTGACGGGATTCCTCTTCCTTTATAGACACCAGTCTCCGTTCCTAAAACGCAATGCAAAAACCAACAAAAGGAATCCATCAAGTCAATTACCTACAGAGGTGTCCATTGATTTCTATAAAGTAACAGCAAGTGTCATACAACCAACACTGTCTATTAGTTTATTACACCCCCAGCAATCCTTGTCCCTTCACCCTGGTATTCGGGCCGTATTACACGGGACGATTATCGTTCGAATTTAAACGATAATTGTTTTCCTGTAATAGCAGACATCGATTAAACGACCAAAGAGAAATCGTTGGTCATTTGATAGAATTCGGACCTATTTTTATTGTTTGATCGTTCGCAAATCCTTTGGTGTAATAAGAAGTCATAGCTGAAACGTAAGCAATAGCGACAACAAAGCGTACGCAAGAACGATCATAAGTAACCATCATCTTTTCGTGCAATTGGGCAAACGATTTCGGGTCGTTTGTCATAGTGGTCATTTGAGATAGTTTATTGTTGAACAATCGCTTGGTGTAATAGTACCCTTAGCCTTACAGATCTCTCACCTATGGTTAGCAAAGTTGCCCTAAGGACAGGAAGTATCTGGCCTCCTATAAAGCTCCAGAGAAGGTAGAAACCTTTATTATATAAGCATTGTATCCCAGAGGAATGCATTTGTCTGCCGAGTCCACTCCCTGTGGTTTGTAGACAAGGAAACTGCGTTAACACTTTCCATACAAATGCTTCAAGCTCTGCTGAGCGCAGGGGAACATGGGCTTTACTCTCAATGCTGGCTTTCACCAACTCCTAAACAAAAAAAAAAAAGGAGCCAGTGTTTGCCATGTGCCCTTTTAAGACTTGGTGGACAGAATAATGAACAACTGATCGGGCATCCTCAATCCATGAGAGATTTCTCATATGGGTAACACCACTACTAAAACCCCCCAAACACAGGGTCGGGGAATTCTCATCAGCAAATCTCTAGGTACCTTTCTGGGTTGTTAAACACTATGTAGCTTATTCCTGAACCACTAAAAAATCCAGTGATGAATGAGGACTTTCTGGCCTAGTTATGATAATATATAAAAGATTGGTCTCAATTACTACTGGTTGGCAACACATGGTGCCCACATTTACTTGTATGAAAGGGCACATAATGCTATAGAACTTAGACTTCTGGATCTAGAACTACATGGGAAACGTGAGCCCTCAGAGGTTATTGAGGACACATGCCACAGTTAACTAGTAACATATTTAGTTACCATGCCTAGTGCTTCTCGCATGTCACATAAACCTCTGCTAGCTAAGTTATATTCACTTGGAGCACTCATATAGTTCATTGCCATTAACAGAGCAACGTGAGACGTTCAATTCATATGGTCTACAGATATTGATGGCTACCTATATCCATCATATACAAAAGCGTACCCCATATACAAAGCTTAGATAGGCTTTGTTACTAGAGTCACTTAGGGTGGGAAAGTTAGGGATTGTACAGCTCATGGGGGGGTTGTGTTCCAAAAGCGTCATTATAATACATAGCAGGCAGAAGTAACCGCACTGTAAGTACCATATCACGTCTATTTAAAAAAAAAAACAAAACAAAACACAACTCTGGATGGAGAACTCCTTTCAGCATGAACCAACAACCTCATGTAGCCTTGGCAGGGCAGGAGACCAGCAGAAATCTCATTATTGCAGATTTTCATCTTCCTATTCCCTAGCTACATTGCCAGCTGCTAAGGGCTGTATTAAATAGCCTGAACCGCCATGTAAGTGAACGCCGATCTGCTAGATCAGCACTTGCTTCTAGAGCCTATTCCACAACTCTAACTGTGCAAGCAACGTTCGCACAGCTCTTTCCTTTAACCAGCCATCGGCCATGCATCTTATTACACAGACAGAGGTACAGCAGACAGCGGATTAAGGCCCTATTACACGGAATGATTATCAGCCGCATTCAGCAGATAATCGTTCTGTGTAATGCTAAGTTTACATGAGGCGATTATTGGCCCGATAGTACGATTAACGATTTCGTAGAAACGATTTTTTTTTTAACGATCAGCGTTTAGACGGTACGATATATCGTACAGAAAATTCGCTATGCGATCATTTGCGAACGCTTAAGCCTATCTCACACATAGGTAAAATCAGTGAACGACTGTTTACACGGAACGATCGGCAAATTTTTTGCGATCGGCGAACGACGATTTATGAACATGTTAAAAGATCAAAATGAACGATTTTTCGATCGTTCGCCGCGTTTACACATACGATTATCGTTCGAATTCGATCGTTATCGCGAAAATTCGCCCGATAATTGTTTCGTGTAAACGTAGCATTAGGGTCCATTTACACAAAGATTATCTGCCAAAGCCAGAAACAGACTATAAACAGGTCATAAAGGAAAGCCTGAGATTTCTCCTCTTTTCAAATCCACTCCTGGTTTTAGCTTCAAATCTTTGGCAGATAATCTGTCAGATAATCTTTCTGTGTAAATGGACCCTAATAGAAGGCAATGATCAGCAGACATGAACGATGTTGGCCGATTGTTGCTTTCGTTTGTCGTTCAACATGTTGAAAGACAAAGGACTGTGATAGCAGCGATCTGCTGCCGCTGCTCTCTGGTATAGGAGCGGTGGGAGCAGACTGCCGCTATCCTCTATGGGCTACCCGGACAATCTAGCGATCACCCGGGCAGGCCCCCCACTGCCCCTCCTGCAATTACCTGCTCACTGCCGATGCATGTATTACATGCGGACAGCGAGTGGGGAACGAGGAGCAAACAAGCGCTGTAATAGGGGCTTTAATTTTTGACAGGATGAAAGAAAGCGATCAACTGAAGCGCTAGTATTTGCTCGCTCATCAGAAGATCGCTGTCTCTATTACATGGGAGACATATGCCTAACCTGGCAGATAAATTCTCCATGTAATAGGGCCTTTAGTGACATGTCGGACATACAATGTACCTGGAATATTAAAAAATAGTAAGGCCTGGCTGGTTAAGGATTCTACTTGCAAAATCAGCTTTTTTTCCAGGGGTTATAGAAGAGTCCAAAGAATTGCACCACTTGTTTTATAGCCCTTTACATGAAACACACCAAATTATCTGCTCTGTCCCAGCAATATCCAGAGGCTCCCATCACTCTCTTTATGAATACACTACTGTACTCTTTGCAAAAGTTTATTAGGCAAACAATGAAATATTCTTGTGCCCTTTTTGTCTAGTAATCCTTTAGACCCAGAAGCAATCCGAGCGGATCAGTCAGAGCAGAGCAGTGTAGTAGTAGTCTGACAGATCTGCTGTGACCACTGTGGGAGGAAACGTTCTGCTACTTTCTGATAAACTGGGTGTTCCCACTTCTCACCATTGTGTAGATCGGGTTGCATTAAGTCAATGAAAACATTCTTGTTTACACTCAGGCTGGAAACCTGTACAGACCTTGTCCTCCTTCAAGCTGGGACGTCTAGGCAAAACCTATCATTCTGTAGGCAGACAAACTATCAAAGAAGAAACGAAATCTGCACTGTGATGTATTTAGCCAAGGCTGTGATCACACTGCTTTTTATTACCTGTTGGAGGTGTAGGTCTGGAGTATTCCCCAATGTATGCCTCTGTATAGGAATACACTGGCCAGTGTCCTTTACGCAAGGGCACGCTTGGCCTTTGTCAGGTCAATGAGGGCCTAGGCCTATGTTTTGACAGGGGCTAGGTGGTCTGTACATGTGCATATGTTCCAAAAATGTTACTTTTTGTTTGCTGTGGTTATTTAAAAAATGTTTTTAGAACAATTTTTAAGGAAAAAAAAAACACTGTATGATACTATATGTAGGCAGGGATATTGGGCATGTTGTGGATTACAAATAAAAGCCAAAAACACAGATTTATCAAAGGGTGTAATATATACACTGGTGTAAACTGCTCACAGCAACCAATCACAGCTCCTCTTACTGCAAGCCTGAGCCATGATTGGTTGCCGTGGGCCATGGATATTTTACACCCTTTGATAAATCTCCCCCTGTACAATCTCTGTGAATGACAATGACATTTTTTGGCTCCTTGTTTACATCCACCAGCTACTAATAACTGTAGAGTCTACAGCTGTGGGGCACTCATGAACAATGAATAGGCAGCACTATGCACAATAAGTCATTTTTATTCATTTCTGTCATTTTGAATTTGCCGCCAGAATAGTTTATTGTGCAGCCGCTTTCCCGCTGCATAGAACTGCGTATTAGGAGGTTTTCCCACTCAATCTCCAGAGCAAGATCCAGTATATTTTTTCCCCATAGAAAGTTATGGGCAGGGTGGTGGCTGAAAGGTTAGCACTGTTGCTTTATAGCATCCATGGAGACCATCTGTATGGGGTTAATATGTTCTCTCTGTGTCTGTCTGGGTTGCCTCCATGTTTATATAGCAGTAAAGGGAAATCAATAGATATGAGTAGGTCACAGACTATGCTTCCTTGTAAAGGAGCCCATAAACATTGTGTGAATAGCGCCTTATAAAGAAGCCAAATGGTTCCTTACACAGCGATTACAATACAAGCAGCACACGCCGTGTTTTCAGGGAACACACATAATGACACGGCCCTGTATTCATCCATCTACAGTACAGGAAGATAAAACAAAGCAGTTTCCCATATGGCACCCTGGAAATAGCACTTTCAGCGAGACCCATGTCATGTAAACATGTACAAGTTCCTTCCTGTCTGTCAGCACTCTTACAGGGCCGCCTTACTTATACAAAGCATGTATTAATGCTCAAGAAGACTGCATTCACTTCTACACTGCAAGACAAGGGTCTGGATCGCATTCCCTCCATGTACGAGTGACCATCCATATACAATAGAGGTTGTCCTTGAAACAACAAAGCTGGCACCCTTCCCAGGCCTACTCGACTCGCTTTACCAGGAGATTTACACAGGCCTAATTATATTCTCTCCCCGGGTGACTAAAACCGTGGTGTGTCACCATCTAATAACACTGCAAACTCTGGCCTGGGAAACGTACTAGATAGCCTCAAGTCATCCAGAAGCAAAACAACAAAAATATACACAGTGCTACTATAAGGATCCCCTGGTCATCTATTACATCCATACGCTAACATCCTGCCATACGCCTCAAGTCAGAAATTCACCAGAACGATTAACGGGTTTTGTTCTCGACTTAAAGAAGAATTACTAAATAAAGATTTCTATACAACTTTATCGGTGCTGCCAATCAGATCCTAACAGCGCCATCCATTATTCATTGCGCCACCTAGTTGCCAAAATCTCCTCCGTTTTGTGAATGTGCTAGTTGGGTGCACAGAAGCCCAGCGCTCCGATATCCCCTCCTCTCGGTGATGCGGCCAGACATGATTCTGTAGGTGTTACCGAGGGGATATCAGTGCACCAAATACATTTGCATATATACAAAGAGGATGAGAGCTGAAGAAAAGGGTGCATGTATGAAGAATGGATGGCGCCATTTGGATTTGCATGGCAGCGCCAATCAGGCTGCATAGAGATCTTTATTTAGTCATTCTTCTGGTGCATTTGCTTTAAGAACGATGCCTATTACTATACTGCTACACACATTACTGGCATAGAAGTAGACTGCAAAATTAACACACAAACGGAGATATATAGTGCTAACACTTATTTATCTCTCATATATTAAGCACTGAATGGTTACTCATGAATGCTCTCAATGCACTGAGACAAGATAGGATGGAAGGAGGGAGGGAGGGAAGGAGAAGCGCGGCCCCTTACCAGCACTGAAGGTGAAAAGCAGCAGGGCAGTGGTCACAACACAGGAGGTCCCCGCCTTCCTTACAGCTATCACAGCTGTCATGGTTGGTTGCCCTTCCACTTCTTCTGGGTTCTTTTTCTGGTCGTCGACTTTTCTTCTCCCCTTCTTCACTCTTGGGTGGTGCCAGAAGAGCCTGGATTTGCTGGTGTGGGCACAGGAGAATGTGCAAAGCATTAATGACAAATACATTGAGATATCTACCTGTATCACGTATCAGGAGCTGTTCTATCAGTAATTACATTAGCTGTAGCATGTACAGAGCCATCTGATCACATGGGAATATTTGCTGGTTGTCGACAGTGTACGAAGTCCTCAGCATTATCACTACAACAGGCTAAGGCTCTGTGCACACTGATATTTATGTCTACATTACTACAGAATGAGCAGAGAAATTTTTCTGTTAAGAGGTATTCCCAACAAAGACATTCATGGCATTATCTGGTGCAGTTCCTACACCTACATGGAGAACAGGGGTCCCACCACATCAGGTAAGTTAGGGGGGAAAGGACTCCCAGTGATGAACCTTTACCAAGCAGACTTTTAAAGGGGTTATCCAGCGCTACAAAAACATGGCCACTTTTTCCCCAGATTGGGTGGGGTTTGGGACACAGTTCCATTGAAGTAAATGGAGCTTAATTGCAAACCGCACCCAAACTGGAGACAAGAGAGGGGGGAAAAGTGGCCATGTTTTTGTAGCGCTGAATAACCCCTTTAAGGGAAATCCTGTTGATATGACAAATGTACCAGTGGGAAAGATCCCTTTAATATGCAGATACCATCATTGACATGCCACAACAAAAGGGAGAAGCCATCAAAGGACCAACGTCTTGTGGTTTACACAACATAAAAGTAATGACAGGTTCCCTTAAAACTTTTTTTTGTGGACAGAAAATATGGCAGATGCTATTATAGTCCATAGGGTGTTATTCTTTCACCACAACTTTTTGCAAATAAAGCTTTAAGAAAGAAAGGCCTTGATGCAGATGATGCCGCCACACATGATAGTTAGCGGACTCCTATCTCTCCCGATGTCCCCATACACATTAACTCAGCAGCTTATCACTGTGAGAACAAAAGGACAAAAGATGTAAATATTCAACCTGCCCAATCCTTCCCGCAACGACATCACCTGTCAGGGTCAAGTTGACATTAGACAGTGTACGGACAGCTTTAGGTTATGACAGTATGACAGGCAGTATCATGGTCAATATTTCTAGCAAAACAAAATGAGTGCAAGTCTTTCTGTTATGGTTTTCTCCTTTCCACACTTTGTTTTGGCAAAAATACAGACCAGAAAGGAACCTTTGTTCTCGAGCTGTTGCTGTCCAAACCTTTAGCTGTGGCTGTCTATGCATGATAGGAGCTGTAGTTTGGCAACAGCTGGAGAGCCAAGGTTCCCTACCCCTGGGCCATAGCATTTCCTAATATTTCCTAAGGGAAAGTAAAGCAACCCTATCAGATCCAAGCTCTCATCCCATAGAGAATAAGAGCAGCTAGCTGTCACTGTAAGCCATTCTGTATGCAATACATATGTCACCAGCAAAGACCAGGACGGATATGAGAAGATGAGCAGTCTCAAATTATACACTAGAGGTATATGATATAATAGGAAGGGACAGATACATTGACTCATGGCCTGAAATTGGTGATGGCAGGGAGAAAAAGACTACATTCCCCAGCACAGACACTGCAAGGCAGCGAGGGGGAACCTTCAGCTGCTGCAAAACTACAACCCCATCATAACTGAACAGTGGAAGATTTGGCTATACGGCCATGCTGGGAATTGTAGCTCTGCAACCCCACAAGTGCTGAAGGATCCCCATCCCTAGCTTCAAACAAAAACTGCCTGTTGTCTTCAGCAGCCAATCAGAGCCCAGCTTTTACTGCTGTTGTACAATAGGCCTCATAACTCATTGTGCCAGCAGCCAATCAGAGCCCAGCTTTCACTGCTGTTGTACAATAGGCCTCATAACTCATTGTGCCAGCAGCCAATCAGAGCCCAGCTTTCACTGCTGTTGTACAATAGGCCTCACAACTCATTGCGCCAGCAGCCAATCAGAGCCCAGCTTTCACTGCTGTTGTACAATAGGCCTCATAACTCATTGTGCCAGCAGCCAATCAGAGCCCAGCTTTCACTGCTGTTGTACAATAGGCCTCATAACTCATTGTGCCAGCAGCCAATCAGAGCCCAGCTTTCACTGCTGTTGTACAATAGGCCTCATAACTCATTGTGCCAGCAGCCAATCAGAGCCCAGCTTTCACTGCTGTTGTACAATAGGCCTCACAACTCATTGCGCCAGCAGCCAATCAGAGCCCAGCTTTCACTGCTGTTGCACAATAGGCCTCATAACTCATTGTCCCCAGCAGCCAATCGGAGCTTAGCTTTTATTTTTAACAAGCAGTTTAAGAAACAAAAGCTGAGCACCGATTGGTTGCTAGGGGCAACAGGTATGATGAATGAGGCCTAGCGTCCGACAACAGTGCAAGCTGAGCTCTGACTGGTTACTAGAGGCAACAAAGACAGGCAGGATAGATGAGGCCCAGTGTACAGCAGCTCTCCACGACTACAATTCCCAGCAAGCCTTGAGAGCCTTCAGCTGTCAGTACATGCTGGGAGTTGTAGTTTTCCAGCAGCTAAAGAGCCACAGGTTGCAGGCAGTGACTGCGCATGCGCGTGCCCGGTACTGGGCTGAGGTGGGTGAGGATGGCACCATGTCTGTACACAGTGCCCCTCCCTCTCTCCTCCCGGGGTACACGGCAGCACACGGAGGGTTCCGCTTACCTCCATCAGCCCCCCTGACGTGTCCAGGTCGTACACAATGGTCTTGGTCTCCATGGCACAGGCCTGCAGAACAAGCGGTCAGTGCGGAGAGGACAGCGAGGCCTCCCCCGGGATCAGCTCCTGCAGCACCGAGTAACGGAGCCGGAGGGCGGAGACACTACAGGCCTGCAGCCTCGCTGTCTCCTAGGAGGTGTCCGGATGACAGGAGAGCCGCAGATGGATAGAGTCCACGAAGGGGGCGCTCCCTGCTCCGGGGATAGAGCGAGGCCTATGCCGGGCCTAGCCGACTGGTCGCCGGTCCCTCCTCCTGCGATGGCTGCGGTCTGCAGGAAGCATCAGGGCTCCGGCCATGTTGGCCCCGTCTTTTCACAAGGGGGACAAGGCGGTAGGGGGTGTAGACGGTACACGGCTCCGTGACGGGGTCACTGTGGCGCTCCACTCCTTCCGCGGTTGCTTACGTGCGTCTTCCCCTCCCCCAGCAGCGGCCGCGCACTTGGCGCAAAGTGACTGCGCGGGAGACAGCCCTTTGCGCATGCGTGGAACAGAGAGAAAGGTGGGGGGAGCGCCGAGCCGCTACTCAGCCAGGATAGGAGCAGCGCTAGACTTAGGCACGTCACAGTGCAGACGCATGCGCAGCGCGCTTATTGTGGCTGAAGAGACGGCAGACTAACGTGGACGTCACCAACCTGGCGCATGCGCCGAGACATAAAGAACGGCAGTCCTAGAACCGCCATTAGAGAGGCAGGATAGATTGGATGGAGACAGTGACGTCATTGAACTGCGCATGCGTTCTGGGTTTAAGGGGGGGGGGGGGTACATAGATAAGGGGTACACAGCAGGGGGTGCGGCGTGAAGCTGACTTACGTCATTATCTCTGCGCAGGCGCAGAGATGGGACGAGGCGTGTGCAGCTGCTGTACACAGCGGGGAGGAGGAGAAGGACGTTACGCTCCGTGCGGAAGAGGCTTTTTTGTTTATATTTTGGCTAGGTGTTCGCATGCGCGTTATGTGTAGGTGTCATGAGCGGGCGGCCATGTTGGAGGTGGCATGGAAACTTCTTGTTACCAGGACAACGGGCGAGCACTTTATTGGGTCTTTACGTTGCCAGGAGATAGCGTTTTATTATTGCGGCGCTGAGTTGCACATGTAATGGTGTGAGGCGATAGTCTGCGTGCGTCCTGTCAGCCGTGTGACCTTACACAATGACACCCCCCATGGCTGCCATTAGCCGTGTGCGTAGAAAGAGGCCCTCACACTTTATTCAGTTCTGTTTATATGTGAAAAAAAAAATCAAATCCCTAAATCACTAGTGAGTAAAAATACAAACACACTATGAGCCCAGAGGTAAGCGGAAAGCTGACTGCTGCTGCTGCTGCTGCCTATGTAAATTGTGGTGAACCAGAGCGCAGCAGGGAGGTCCTTGCTGATTGGCTCAAAAGCGTCACGTGATACTGGCTGGCTCCTCTGTCTGCCATGGACTTGTTCAAGCACCATTTACCCTGACAGCAGGGAGGATGATCTGCGAGACTGGATCTTCCCTATTCAGCAGTGTTATGCTAAGTTTACACGGAACGATTAGTGTTCGAATTTTCGCATAAACGATCACATTTGAGTGATAATCGTCCGTGTAAACACAACAAACGATCAAACGACGAGCGAGAAATAGTTCATTTTGATCTTTCAACATGTTCTTTAGGGTCCATTTACACAGAAAGATTATCTGACAGATTATCTGCCAAAGATTTGAAACCAAAGCCAGAAATGGATTTGAAAAGAGGAGAATTCTCAGGCTTTCCTTTATGACCTGATCTCTGTTTATAGTCTGTTTTTGGCTTTGGCTTCAAATCTTTCTGTGTAAATGGACCCTAAATCGTTGTTCGCTGAAATTTTGCAGATCTCTTCGTGTAAACAGTCTTTCATCAATTTACCCTATGTGTGAGATGGGTTTAAGCGATCTTAAAAACGATCGCAATAACGATTTTTTTTACGAGTTTTCAAACGATTTTTTTAAATGATTCATCTAAACACTGATCGTTATAAAAACCAAATCGTTGCTTCAAAATCGTTAAATGATTGACTGGGCGAATTATCGCTCCGTGTAAACGTAGCATTAGCCCTATTCCACGGAACGATTATCGTTCATAAACTCGCTCCAACGACCGCTCGTTAACGATCACTAAACAATTTTTTTTTAGCAAACGATAACACACACCACATACATGTGATCGTGAACGATATATGTAGTGTAACGATTATTTTGCGGTCGTTACATGGTCGTTTAAAACGTTCGCCGATGTGATCATGACCATACGACACACCTACTTTTTTTCTAATTTTACGAACCGATTAGCGAATTACCTTTCAAAGGCCAACGATTTTTTTTTTGAAATGCTGAAAAACTATTTTGAACTACAATATAACAATTTTGCCTATGTCGTTCGCTCGTTTACACCAATTCCACAAAGCGATTATCATTAACGAGCGGTCGTTGGAGCGAGTTCATGAACGATAATCGTTCCGTGGAATAGGGCCTTAAGCTGTGGCTCTGTAGCCGCTGCAAAACTACAACTCTCACTGTGAAGCAGTCAGCGGACAATGGGAGTTGCTAAAGAGCAACATATTTGGGAATGCTGGCCTCATTTATCAGAACTATGTTGCCTCTAGCAACCAATCAGAGCTCAGCTTTAAGTTCTTAAAGTGTAACTGTCATTTCAGGGTAATTTTTTTGAAAACATTAAATATCAATAGTACAAGCGATTTTAAGAAACTCGGTAATAGGTTTTATAAACCAAAAGAGTTTCCTTCTGGACTGAAAAAGCAATCTCCCAGCCTCCCCCCTAACTTCAGAAGAAGCAATATTTCTGTGTCCATTATGTGGCTATGGAGAGGGGAGGGGCTGTTAGGAGTGACTGAGCACGGAGCAGTCCTGCACAGCACAACACCCTGCAATCTTCTCTCAGTAAGTTCATAGATAAGTATTGACCTTTCTGACCCCAGAATCCTGCAGTTTAGGTGCCCAGAGAGTCTACAAACAGCTGACCTTCATGTCTCCTCTTCCTGATCCCTCATCTCTCTCGGCCCCTCCCCCCTCCTTAAGGATAGAATGGGAGAGCAGAACCCGTCTTCACTGGCTTCTCTGTAATGAAGACGTGTTTGCCTGATAATGCACAGATAAGAAGTCAGGGGGGAGGCTGGGAGATTGCTTCTTGAGTACAGAAAGAGGCTTTTTTGGCTGATAAAACCTATTACAGAGTTTCTTAAAGGAGAAGTCCTGCTAAAATTAATTTTTGATATGTTGTTACTTATGAAAAGTTATACAAATTTCTAATGTACATTAATTATGGGAAATGCACTTATAGGGCTATTTCCCTTAATTTAGTAGATCAGGAAGTGTTAGAATTCTCTCAGATCCAGTGACGTCACAACGAAAGGTGTAATTCCTATGGAGTGTCCAGCAGGGGGCGCTCTCTATATAGAAGTCTATGGGACTTTATTGTTTCTATGGATTTCTATGTAATGTAATGTAGTGTAGTGTACAGTGCTTTATTGAATGAATACATCTATGGAATACTTTGGGGAGCAAGTGTCCTTGCTCCCAAAAGTATTGCATAAATGTATTAATTCAATATATTAAGATATCACAGTAAGCCCGCTGATCCGTCGCATTCCCGTCGATCCGCCCCATTCCAGCCGCACGCCGATCCGCCGCATTCAGCGCGGACACCAGGAAGCATCAGGAGCCGGTATATGAGAGCGGAGAGCGGCGGCCAGGCAGGGAGTCAGCAGTGGTATAGGGGGAAGGTTCCCGGAAGGAGGAGGAGGAGGGGGGAGCGCTCCTGTGTACTGAGCGGCTTCCCCCTGCGCCCGGCGGCATAAGCAGTGGCATCGCAGGCAAGTGATATCCATTACCCAGCTACAGCTCCCATCATCTGTTCATACTATAAGCAGATGATGGGAGCTGTAGTTCAGTGTATATGCGGCGGATCGGCGGGAATGCGGCGGATTGGCGGGCTTACTGTGATATCCTAATATATTGAATGAATACATTTATGCAATACTTTGGGGAGCAAGGACACTTGCTCCCCAAAGTATTCCATAGATGTATTCATTCAATAAAGCACTGTACACTACACTACATTACATTACATAGAAATCCATAGAAACAATAAAGTCCCATAGACTTCTATATAGAGAGTGCCCCCTGCTGGACACTCCATAGGAATTACACCTTTCGTTGTGACGTCACTGGATCTGAGAGAATTCTAACACTTCCTGATCTACTAAATTAAGGGAAATAGCCCTATATGTGCATTTCCCATAATTAATGTACATTAGAAATTTGTATAACTTTTCATAAGTAACAACATATCAAAAATGAATTTTGGCCGGACTTCTCCTTTAAAATCGCTTATACTACTGATTTCTGCAATAAAAAAAAAATATGACAGTTACGCTTTAAACTGTTCATTTGAAATAAAAGCTGGTTGTTAGGGGCAACAAAGACAGGGAAACAAAAGTTGAATCAGTTGAGGATGATCAACAGTAACAGCGGCCGTTTGTGATCACAAGCGGCCGGGTCACAGAACGGCCAGTGTTTTACTGAATATGAACATGGCCTAAGGGTGCGTTCATATGTACAGGATCTGCAGCAGATCCACAGCAGGTTTGATGCTGTGCTTATTTATTAATTACATGGCTATCAAATCTGTTGCGGATACTGTACATGCCTATGTAACTAACCCACATCAGCTCTGCAGGCAGTCACTGCCCTGGTGGTAATACTTTACTTCTATCAGAGGAGACAGATGTGAGACAGGTTGTTAGGATTCAGTTTACAGTCTATTGTTAGGACCTGGAGAATGTGAACGAATAAGCCACAGAACAGGAAAGAAAGGCAAAGTAGGTATGACTCAAGAACACTGCTATGTCCAGCAAGATAACAGACCAAAGAAAAAGGAAAATATCCAGTTTTTTTTACATGTGGTTAAGCAATGAGAGGAAATGAATGTAGCAAAGCAAATAGCAATACATTTAAAGCCGGAGACAAAGCAACATGTGTACTCATGTAACAGATACAACGTTCCATATAACGCAGCTGCAATATTTTTCCTTTGTGGTCCCCCCTGCCTTAAATTATGTCCTGTCAATGAAATGACATCACTTCCTGTGTCAGTAGATCACTGGATCTAGTCTCCAATGGAAAACAATTCACCACCATAGAACCATGTACAACGTAGAAACACAGGAAACAATACAACAATTCACATAGTGCTCAGAAGAAAAGATAACAGGAAGATCCACCTAAAATAATAAATAATCTTTATTAGAAATATACTATTACCACATGGGGCTTAAAGGGGACACTACGGTATTACTGTTTGTGGCTACTGGGCACTTTTACAGTATGGGGATTTACTTTAGAGCATCATTACTATCTTGGGACAATATATTGTACTAATCATCTGGGACACTATGTTGTTGTTTTTTTCTCTTTGGAAAGGGTACTATAGTCATGGCAGCATTATATTTGGTATCTGGGGCACTGTGCAGCAGTGGTACAGTAATGGGGCATCAAGGCCAAAATGGGCACAGAAATGGGGCAGGATGTGGATTTGCATAGGTGGGGACAAAGGAGTACAGGGTACTAGAAAAGTGAGGAGCCACAGATGTCTGGACAGAAAACTCTGCAAACACAAGTTGTGGCTGGAAGATACCGGAAAATACAGGGAAGTGAATGAGTCTAATCAGAGAAGACGTCAAGTGTGAGTCACTGGGTGTAACTGCACTGTAACAACTTATGACCTGCGGAAACTGTGTAGAGCTGCCATTTACCACTACATGGTCAGTACATAGTAATAATGTTAGTGTTGGTATATATAATATAGTAACACTACATTACAATGTAGTAATGATGGTAATGGCAATGGTTGCAGGATAGCAGTATGTGGACCAAATATAGTGGTATCATTTGTAACATTGATCTTTGCAAAGTGCATTTTGTTCAGTGTGGAGGTAATATATTTATTTAATTAATGTATGCTTGTCATATGTGATCCGGGTATAGCAGTATTTGGACATATGCCTTGCTCCCTATCCTGCAATTTCTGAAACTGGTTCAGGGGAAGAAAAAAGGAGACCTTTGTAGGCTGGTCAGATCTATAGGAACTCCAACAATTGGTTGTCCCACTGTCAGAACATATCCACTATCCACAAGATAGGGAATAAATGTCCGACTACTGGAATCCCCTCCTCTCCGCCCTCAGTGGAACTGAGACCCAATTCTCCTCATAGAATAAAGCAACGGTCCCAAGATAGCAGAGTTCTGTATTGTTGGACTATGGACCTTTTTTTTTAGTTCTTTCCACTCTAAGCGGGGAACTTTACCTTGAGGGCTGACCCTCTTCCCTATTAGACCTGTTATTATATTCTCAGTGGTTTAGCAGCACTTTTTGTTAGCATTGTGTCACTTCCTCTAAAAACTCACAACAGTATAGAAACTGAAACTTCTTACAAAAGATGGTGAACACAGGTAGCAAATGGTTCATCCTGCCCATTTATGATGACAAAATATAATATCGGGGCAAATGTGCAAGATAAGAGCGAGGTGAAGCCACACTGTATCATACGGGTGTTAGGTTCCTACTGTCAGGGTTCAGTAACATCAATGTGTCTTTCTGTAACCTAAATAAAATACAAAGTATCTAACAATCGTAAATGTAAAAGACCTGCTAAAAAGTTATGGTTCTGTCCTAGCAGACAGGTATTTGACAAGAAATCTCTGTGATTGGACATTGTGCCAGGTAGGGGCAGCTGAACACGTGTGATAGTTTACAGTCATTTGTATGGAGATTAGTTCTGCATGCTCAAATTCCTTGAGTAAAGAGCCACCTAATGGCCATTGTGAGCATTGCTTGTTAATTTTGGAGTTACTTACTTGACTGAATATATTTAGACTGATATTATTACAAAGAGAGAAGAGAAAGCAGTGTGATTAATCTCCTATCATATAAAATAAATCAATTGACACTATTCAACATTGAAATTCCAACTCCATAAAGGAAACATTGTGGAATTATGAAAGTCACAGGACTGATAGACATGTTAATGATGTTATAATGATTAAAAAAAGCAAACAAAATATCACAACATCTTAATTTACTCTTTATCTACGAGTGCTGTGCGCAGAAATACCTTAGCATGTTGCCGTGCTGAACAATCCCTAGTAGAGCTTTCTCAGGTTCTTTCACAAAGAATAAAATATTGTCTGCATAAAGCAATATCTTATTAGCTACCCCCTTGATACCAAAACCTGCATATTCCGAGTGCCGTCTCGTCCACTCCGCCAGCGGCTCCATATATAGAGCATATGGAGTGGCTGTACCACCAGGCCGTGGTTGAAGCACTGGAGGCAGGCCGACCCACCCCCAGTGGGAAGAAACCCCAGCCCCTCCATGACATGACTCCATTAGAATCAATGGAACCCTATCATACAGGGGCTAGGGTTTCCTTCCACTAAGGGTGGGTCGGCCCGCCTCCAGTGCTTCAGCCTGGGCCTGGTGGTACAGTCACTTTAAAAATCCCCTGCTGTCAGTTACTTTTGCAATTACCGACCAGTGATGTCCCAGATGCAGTGGAGACTTGAGATGAGCGAATCGCTGATCTACATGAAGCGAAGTGCTTTGTGTGATCTGCGCTCGGCTCATCAAGATGTTGGCCGTTGTGCACTGCTCCGCTCCCTGCCACTCCACTCCACTCCAGGTGTCAGGAAGAAACTGGATCCAATTCTGGGAAACTGGGAGGTTTCCCAGGATTGGATCCAGCTTTTTCTGGCATCCTGGGAGGAGTGGCAGAGAGCGGAGCAGCACTGAAAGGCCAACAACTTGTTGAGCCGAGCGCAGATCAAACAAAGCGCTTTACTTTGTTTAGATCAGTGATTTGCTCATCTCAAGTGGAGACATACCATGTAGGTCATACTAGCATGTGTAGGCCATGCAGGCTGCTCAGAGGAGCACAAGCAACATGCAGCCTTGCAATGTGATGTTTAAAAACAGCTCCTGAGACACTTACGAGGAATCATTGTACCAGCGGTCCCATGGCCATGGAACGCTAAGCCGTTAGTGTACCTGGAATAAAGACAGGAAGGGGTCTGGCTACGATACACTATGCTACTCCTCGCAATATTCTTTTTCAATAATCTCATAATGACAGTCTATGGGAGGTTTACGCGCCTCCCCTCTCAATGCTGAAGAATAGACATGTCTAGGCCTTGTCATCAATGCATAGCCCCCCCCCCCCCCTCAGCAGCCATTGGTATAGGGGGACCTAGAGGGAGTGGGGTCTAGACCTTCAGTCTGGCCTGTTCCAATGGCCTATGTGGCGACGACATCACGGGGGCGGGGCCAACGGGGGCATTGTCGGCAGGGCTAAGTGGCGCTTCCTTGGGCCGTGAAGCCCCACACAGATAACACAATCTGCAGATGATAAAAGATGTTCTTTTTACTGGAACAAGCACCATGATGTATGATATAAAATAAGGTATGAAAACTGCTAAATTTTCCCTTTACACCTGTGTAGAGAAGTCATGAAGCAAAAAAAAGGGGGGGGGGACAGTGTCACTTTAAAGGAAGTATTTGCCTGTTCTTAGCCTTCTTGGGGCAATTTTTCCTGACTCATCCCCCTGGATGCTAAAAGTTAACATGGAGTCCTCTCAGACACGCTCCTTCCTCCTTGCCCCTACTTTTGGAGTCGGGATCACACGTCCCCCATCTCTTTAATGGGCTGGGTTAGCTATTATAACCATGCCGACTGAAGAGATGGAGGACAAGTATGACACAGAGGACAGTCTCCCTCAGCTGCTTCCAGTGCTGTGACCCCCCCACCCACACACAGCTAACGGGAGCCCACACAGATATACAACTGATGTATTACTACTAGAGATGAGCAAACCGGGTTCGAGTCCATCCGAACCAGAACGATCGGCATTTGATTAGCTGGGGCTGCTGAAGTTGTCTGGAAAACATGGATACAGCCAATGACTATATCCATGTTTTCCACATAGCCTTAGGGCTTTATCCAAGTTCAGCAGCCACCGCTAGTCAAATGCCGAAAGTTCTGGTTCGGATCGATTTGAGCATGCTCCAGGTTCACTCATCTCTAATTACTACTACAGTAAATTGCATAGATAGAATAAAGCCTGGTATGGAGGGTGTAAGGCCAACCTTTGCACTGCAGCTGAAACATACATTTTTATCATCATGGCTGGCCCGCTCACTGTGCTGTGACACTGACGCAACCCCCCAATGCACAGCCGATGGTGCCTGCACAGCCGCCAGCCCGCTCCTATGCTGTGACCTCTTGGACATCTGCCCCCCCCCCTCCAGAAGTAATACCAGGAGGTATTGCAGGAGTATAATGCCAGGAGGTGTTGCAGGAGTATAATGCCAGGAGGTGTTGCAGGAGTACTGCCAGGAGGTGTTGTAGGAGTATAATGCCAGGAGGTGTTGCAGGAGTATTTCCAGGAGGTCTTACAGGAGTATAATGCCAGAAGGTGTTGCATGGGTATTGGCAGGAAGTCAATTCACTATATTAATTCCAGGAGAAGTCCCACAAACTGTAAAAAACGGCAGGTAGGCGGGGGTGGGTGAGAAAATAACAAACAAGTAAACTTACCCATCCCCGTGCCTCTGTAGCGCCGCTCCTGAGTCCTGTTCACATCAGCCAGAGTCCTGCAGCTCCGCTAGCTGCAATGTCACAACCCCGGCTGAGTGATTGCCCTGCCAGCCAATAAGTGACTGGGATGAGTGGTGCAGCAGAAGCACAGGGACAGGTGAGTTTACTTGTTTTATTTTTATTTTCACTGACTTACCCACCCACCCCCGCCTGCCTGACGTTTTTACAGTTTGTGGGACTTCCTCTTTAAGGAATACTGCTATTACTGCTTATTGAAAAAAAGAAAAAAAAAGACAGAATACAACTGTATATTGTAAGCAGCAAAAACATACTATGGTTTCTTCATTTCCTTTCGTGCAAGCACAAGTCCACTGGGAGCTAGAAGTCAAGAAGTAGTCAAGAATGAAAGCTTCTTGTTTGATCAATGTTGACAGTTGTCTGGTCTTAGCTCCTATAATGTTAAGATCTTTATACATTCTACATAAAACAGGAGTGTCATTTAATTATGCTATTATAGATTCAGGCAACTTAATATATGGGTATAGATCATGTAATTTTTGAATGTTTAACCCTTGTGGTGCCATAATCAATGGCGGATGTGGTTTTGCAAGGACATAGGTGGTCTTTCTAGTACCTGCTTGCTAGCCAGAACAGAGAGCCACTGCAGGCACATAACCAGATATTATGTGGTCAGTGGTTCATGTTATTGGGCACTGCAGTGTAACTGGTAGAGAACGGTGTGACCACCAGCAGCTTTTCATGGTGTCTCAGAAGACTCGTAGTGCCCTCTGCCACTGAAGATATCTATAGTGCTATGTATAGCACATGATAGCTGGGGCTCCATGGATCTTACATGCTTACATCTTAAGGCTATGTTCACACTACGTAAATCTATGGCTGTAGTTCTCGCCGTTCGCATTGAATAAGACATCGTTCGGTCGTTCGCAATAGATACGAACGTAATAGCGAATAAATAGCGAAGAAAAAACTATCGCAATTACGATCATAAGTAACGATTATCGTTCCATGGAAAAGAGTGAGCGTTTTCAGGTCTTTCACAATAGCGGTCGTTTGAGATCGTTAATCTTTAACGATTATGCAAACGATAATCGTCCAGTGGAATAGGGCCCTTAAGCTCCATTATCTGGAGGATGTTCCAATGTATACCTACTGCCGAAGGCTGTGCCATATGAGATAAGAAGATATGACACAGACATTTTACCCATAGAGAAGGATACTGTTTGGGGGTAAATGCTGAAGAGTCCATGTGGAATATGTTACCCTGACAATGACCATTCTTTATTTTCCTTATTAAGAACATTGATGGTTCCTGGCAGGACCTGTCTAAGAAGAAATCTTCTTCTAGTTCAGTGACTTTTTTTTTGTCAGAATAATCTTCCCATTCCATGTACTGCTCGGTTGTTGAATTCTAAATGTCATTTTGTGTCAGTTGTTTAACATGATCTGGTAAGATACATAACCCCTAATGGTACAGTCTAGATTTCTTTTGTGTGCATCTATACATTTATCCATCCTATAATGAAGAAAAAGCAATGTTGAGACAGCACATCCAAAAAAACTTCACTTTTATTCACACCAGTGCAAAGTTTCGGCTCATAGAGTAGCCTTTCTCAAGCAGTGATTTTTCTTATCCTTTTTGAAACCTTTGAACTACAGGTTATAATTTCAGCAGCTTCTTGAAAAAAGTTCTATGGCTTTTCCCTGCAAATGGAAAACTTCCCTTGCATTAATACAAGAAACAAGTGCATACTTACCCCCTTTTGCTGCCCCTACTGTCACATCTTCCAGTACTAGTTGTGTCCTGTCCTGGTAGCATCTGATTATGTCATGCTCCCCCTCACTCAGCTCTGTGATTGGCGTAAAGCGACTCTGTACCCACAATCTGACCCCCCCCCCAAACCGCTTGTACATTCAGATAGCTGCTTTTAATCCAAGATCTGTCCTGCGGTCTGTTTGGCAGGTGATGCAGTTATTGTCCTAAAAACAACTTTTAAACTGGCAGCCCCGTGCCCAACGGGAGTGGCCTAGATTGTGTATGCATTAGGCTGGCACAACCTCTCTGTCCCTCCTTTCCACCCTCCTCATCATTAGGAATGATCCAGGCAGATTGCCTACTATTCATCAGCTGTGTCAGCCCGGCACATGGGCTGGATCATTAAGACACCTGTGCAAATGTTCAGCATGGAGAAAATGTTCCAGTGGCATTCCTGATGATGAAGAGGGTGTGGAGGAGAGACGGAGGGGTGGTGCAAAGTTAGGGTACAGGTACTCCCGTAGGGCACGGGGCTGCCAGTTTAAAAGTTGTTTTTAGGACAATAACTGCATCACCTGCCGAACGGACCCCAGGACAGATCTTGGATTAAAAGCAGCTATCCGAAGGTACAAGTGGTTTGGGGGGGGGGGTCAGATTGGGGGTACAGAGTCACTTTAAGGGGGAGCTGGATGTCATCCAAAGCTGCCAGAATGGAGCCAGCACCAGAAGATGTGACAGTGGGAAAAATATTGTGCCATTAGACTAATAGAAGCAATAAAAGAATAAAGCGGGCTCATAGTAGTGTTGTATCTACTGGCTACCCCATTGCTGCAAACTGAGACCAAGGCCTGATAATACTGGAATCACACTGAACAGTATCATCATGACAAGATTAACTTGTCTGACAGAGAAACAAATATATGGGTGGTTGGCATACTTACTGTGCAGGGCCCATGGTAGATTCATAAAGACTACCACTTAATTCGCTATGACATTCAGCTTGGTCAAATAATATTAAAGGGGTAGTGTAGCTTTTAACATTTATTCACTAAATAGCACACATTACAAAGTTATACAACTTTGTAGTGTGTGTTATTTAAGTGAATGGCCCCCTTCCCCGTGTTCCCCCACCCACCCCGGAAGTGTGGTGCGGTATACTTACTCAATTGCTGTCGACCCAGGCCGCAATCTTGGGTTGACGATGTTGGGATGCGGACTGCTCCAGCCCTCCCTCATGCCGGCCCCCCTCCGGTGCATCATCAGCTGCTCAGCCGTGATTGGCTGAACACGGGGGGAACACGGGAAAGGGGGCCATTCACTTAAATATCACACATTACAAAGTTGTATAACTTTGTAATGTGTGTTAATTAGTGAATAAATGTTGAACGCCGCACTACCTCTTTAAAGCAGTTCCTCGCCACTCAATAATCTTGAGCCAAGAGAAATCTGAATTTCATGAAAAGAGAATCCCCAGTTATAAATTTCCAGGACTATCTGGGGAAAGCCATACACATAGTAGTCATAATCACACTTCACGGTACAGAAAGCTACTGGAGGAGTCACAAGGTAGAGATGGAGCTCCTGTGACCTCCTCTGTCCCTCTAAGCGGTTTAATGCATTATGAATTGCGCCTGGAACACTTCTGCTCTGAACAGATGCGGCTGTGTAATATTTATAGGTGTGATGGGAAATGCCAATAATTCACAAGAGATTTCAGCAGAATTCTATCCAAGTTACTATGCAACCTTTTAACAGGTGCCATACAATACCTATTCTTCTCAGGAAACAAGAATTTGAATATATCAAGAATTACTGAACACATGTAAGACTTAATAGGTGAAAATGCTGCATATTCACTGGGCTACAAAATGTATTTGCATGAAATAAAAGGTTAATGCACAAGAAGAACCAAATCGTCTAATTCTAAAGTGACATCTAATGGCTAATAGTGGATATTGCATACTATTCAGGAGGCTGGATAATAGCAATGTAGTCTAACATTAAGGCGGATCTGTGAGCTCTATGGTCTGTATCTGCTCTTAAACCTTTGTGTTGTTACTTTTATTTCTCTTATAAATAAATGAATGCTGCACAAGAGGTGTTCTTTATTAGCATGGAAGCCTATGGACAGTGTATGCCTATACTGTATTATACATTGGACCCTTCCATTGACTGTATATGTCATACAATAATCCCAATGTATATATTTTTGTAGAATCCTTGGGATATGTGATTAGTTGCTTTATGATTGCTCAGACCTCATATCTTTGCAATTTTGTCTTGACGATTTTATTTGCCCAAAACTTTGGTTTGTGTTTTAAAGTTTTTTTTTTTCCTTACTTGGACTCCTTAGATTTTGACATAACCATGGCCTAGTGTTTGGGTCCTATTACACTGAGCGATTTTTTAAAGATTAACGACTAACGATAAACAATCACAAATGAGATATTTTATCGTTAACCTGAAATCGTTCACCATATTACACAGAGCGATAATCGTTAGTTACAATCGTTACTATGATCGTTATTGCGATCGTTACTATGATCGTTTATTCCTTCTCATCCCAGAAAAACAATGAACAATGTGCAATTACACTGAACGATTAGTGAAAAAACGTGGAACTTGAGCGAACGAACATGGAATTCCAGCGAACGATTAGCGAACAATGAACGATAATTTTAGGTTCAGATCTAAATAAACGATCAACGACATACAAACGATTTTTGATCGTTGCCTGCAATTACACAGAACGATTATCATTTAACTTCAAACGATTTAACAATTTTTCGCACGATAATCGTCCTGTGTAATAGGGCCCTATGGCAAGACCACACAACCTAAAAAAATTATATAGGGGAGGTGGTACATTCACTTTAATCTACACAGCAATGCACAATGCATTTCTACTGGAGTGCTGTCTCAAGCTCATTTTTGGTAAACCCCTTTAGGGCTATGTTCACACATCTTTTTTTTTTTTTTTTTTTAGTAAAGAACAGACGCTGATTGCAATTGCTTCAGCGTCTGTTCTTTACTGCAGGGGTGGCATTGCATTGAAGTTATTCTTTAGAATGGGAGTTAGAATAATGTGCCTGTCAATTATTTCCGGATGCTGTTCACTGAACAGCTTCTGGAAACATCAGCTGTTCACACAATGCAATGTGCAGCGCAGCCGCACATTGCATTGAAGTGAATGGCTAATTGATTTGCGGGTACACCCGATGGTGCCCGCAAATCAATTGTGAAAGAAGAACTTTCCTGCAGCCTATACGGAGGTATTGGCAGCAGGAACGGTCTGAGTGCAGCCCGACGGCCCGCTGCTATGCAACGGACGCTGTTAAACGACATGTGAACATAGCCTAGCATAACACAGACACCCCCTTCCTTGCTGAGAAGGGTGCAGTGAGTGGGGGAGGGTGTGTTCATACTCAGTGTGCTCAGTGTGTTAGGTTCTGGCTATTCAAATGTCCGCTCAGCCAATCAGCAGTTGAGGTGGGACATCGCTGAGCAGAAAATGCAGAAGTGTCTGCTCAGCCAATCAGTGGGGTCCAGCCTCAACTGCTGATTGGCTTACTGATTTGATTGGAGGATAACTGATAATTCTATTGTCAGCGTCATTATGGACCTGGCATTATGAACCCAGTGGCGCCCCCTTTTTAATGTCAGGCAGACCCACTGGAGGATCAGTAGAGCCTCCAGTGGGCGCCGACAGCAGCAGGGACTTCTGGTACAGGCAGCGCCTCTGACGCAATGTCTGTACCAGAGGACAGGAGAAGAGAGGAGCGCTGGCATTGCGGTGGATTTGCAGAATCATTGAATTTTCAGGACATTCAGAACAAATGTATTCACTAATCTCCACCTCTGCCATCCCATAGCATTCCCATGACTTGTAAATATAATCCTCATAACATATATGTGTATGTATGTATTTAAGTACATAGGTGCAATATCCATCAACCAGACATGTAAAATAACCAATTACAAGACGTAATCAACAAAAATAATTTATTCAATGGCGAACCATCACAAAATCCATTTATACAAGAGGGTTTGTCTTGTTTCTGTATAATTATGTCTTACTTGACTTGGGAAACATAAATTGTCCTTTTTAGAATGTGCTTCTGTCATTGTAGAATGGTTTCTTGGAAGCAATCCAGCGTTAAATGAGCAATCCGCTTTCGCTTGCTATCAATGTCCTAGTATTTGTTTAACTTCTGTTGGTTTTCTTTAAATACAATTACCTCTCTCGGATGTTCTACCATGATGAGATCATCCTTAGGATTTTCTTTTCTAAAAACAATGAACGTCAACGCCTATTCTGTACTCCACTGGGTTGTATGCTGAATGGGTAATGGTGGGAATGGAAATCTAACAACAGCTGTCAGTCAGAGCTTGCCAGTCATCGTCTAGGATGCATAGAGGTTCAGGTACGTACTCAGGTCATTTTTCCTTGTTGCTAGAATAATACACATACAGGACACACTTACTACAAGGATAAATCAGCCCATAAATATGGCAAGACAAACACTATCTGTGTAAATGTACCCACACTCCTATGTACAAAGCCTAAAACACTGAGAATATATACATCAGATTTATACATGTAGTAAGATTGTCTTCACTAACCAGCTTCCCTAATGGCAACATACTGTACATCATTGCTTGCCCTATAGATACCATTCTGAGGAAAAGGACATCAATCATTTTGTCTAAAACAATGCTTATTGTGAAAATGCATTAAACAAAAGCATATATGATAGGATGTATTATATGAGTATTGGTGCTCTATGGTCTGGTTAATAGAGTGTGCCTAAAGCAGTGCTTCTCAATTCCAGTCCCCAGGCCTCACCAACAGGTCATGTTTTGAGGATATCCCATACAAAGATTACCTGTGATAAGACCTGATGCACTGAGTATAATTATATCACCTGTGAAATACTAAGGAAATCCTCAAAACCTGACCTGTTGGTGAGGCCTGAGGACTGGAATTGAGAAGCACTGGCCTAAAGTATACCCATGGAATATATGTGCAGACATGCTAGATTCACACTGCATTTTTGCTGTTTGTTAAATGGATCTTTTTTTTAAAAGGTCTTTTACACTGGGTATAAAGCAGCTGCTTTTAATCGTCCTTGGTTCCAAAAGGCAACCCTTTGGGCTGTAATTTCCCAAAACAACAACAACAAAAAAAAACCTTAAGCGTTGCCATGAAACAACTCCAACATGTGAACACAGCCTTAGAAATATTAATCTCATAGCGGCACCTGAAGCGTCTCCTTCTGGAAATTTTTATTCACAGCCATTCCCCGGCTTGAGAAAAACCAAAACAGCAACAAATCATACCTGATGTAAGCTGTCATGAATATGTCAGTGAGCACATCAAAATGCAGAGCTACCAGCTAGCAAAATATTTGTATGAATACTGGAGTATTAAGAACACATGTACTTTTCATGATAGATTTCTATTGTGTTTGCTCGCCTGGATTCTACATTATAAGACAGCTCTGCCTACTGCTCATTGACTCATCTGTTAATCTCATACTTCACTGCATTGTCTTTTTATGTTCACCCTCAGGGCTCTATTACATGGATCGATAACGATGGAAAGATTTGGCAGATTATAACTCTGTGTAATAAAGATAACGATAAACCGAAGAAACGATCATCGGCTGATCGTTGTCTTTTAAACATTTTTAAAATTCATTGGATGGCTGAGGCTAGGGTAAACAAGCTAAATAAAGATTATACTTACCTGTCCAGGCTCCCCTGTTGTCCTCCAGTCTTGTTCCTGTGTTTCCCACTAACTGCAGCCACTTGCGAACCCATCTCTGAAGTGACAGGTCGCTCAGCCAATGACTGGCCGGGGCATTGTCCCATCTTGGTAAGTGATTGGCTAAGCGGCCTGTCATTTCAGAGATGGGAAGCCCCTGAGGTGGCTGCAGTGAGACAGGAAGACAGGAACAAGGCTGGAGGACACTGGGGGAGCCTAGACAGGTAAGTATCAAGGATGAGCCAATTTACAATACTAGCAAAGCACCTCACTAGGCTCGGCTGTTGACTTGTCAGCCGGCTGCCTGGGAAACTTCTTGTAGTTTCACAGGACTAGATCCAGCTTTTCCAGGCACCCAGAGCAGCACAGAATACCAAGGCAGCCAGCTGACAAGCTGACTGCCAAGCCTAGAGAAGCAATTTGCTGTGCTAGTCCTGTGATTTTGCTTATCGGTGTCTGTCTCTTTGTGCTATGCCTACTGTATTGTGGGCAGTATTTTAAGTAAAAATGGCCATTTTTGTTTGTAAAAAATCAGCTTGTTTTTTTGTTCCTGTGTTTTTTCCAGAATTCTCTTTTTAATGGCTGAAAAGTGACCACAGAAATCATAAAAGAAAACACCTGAGAAAAAGACATGCCACCATGGTAAAAAAAGCGTAATTGTATTTTGAGCGGCCCCAAAAAAGTATGTGTTAAAATAATTGTGTGTTGATTGTGGGTGGGCTTTGTATATCAGTGAGCGTGGTCCCCCATAGACAACAGATTTACTATAATTTAAGCCAGAAATTCACAAAAATTATAGTGAAAATCTATGCCTACCCCTCCTAATAAATTAAGCACATATTACATCTTACTACCAGCATTGAAAAGCATAGCTACTTTCTTCCAGAAACAGCACCACTCATGTCACTTTTGCCAGTTTGTGTGCGGTACTGCAGATCAGTTTCATTGAAGTGAATAGAGCTGAGTTGTAATACCACACACAACCTGAGGACAGATGTGGCACTGTCTTGGGAAGAAAGGGGCTAAGCTTTTTAAATCCCGAATTGCCCCTCTAATGAAGTGACCTACTGGGATTTTTACTATGATCAGGTTTAAGCTAAACTAAAATCTTTTAACCTTTAATTTACTGGAAGACTCCTTTAATTTCTTAAATAAAAATGTAAATGCGCTAAATGTCAATAATGTCACGCAATAGCTGGTTACTGAAAGCGACAACTATTCAAAAATAAATCTCCTATATGAATAACTACTTTCTTCCTGTAACATGCAGATACCCACCAGCTGTACAGAAGAACAGATTCCTGAATACTGATGCCAGCTTTTATCTCTTATTACGACCAGGACTAAATGTTCTAGTTTTCATTGTTATCTTGAAGGTGATCTAAACTCTAGTCTATTGTTTTATATCCTACTTGAGTCATATGGACCAATCCTCTAGTCTGCACAATCATGTTACATAAATTGTTGCACATCTAGAATCTAATCCAGCCCATATTTACTGTCAACCTTAAGGCTATGTTCACACAACAAACATTTTATGACAAGAACGGCCATTGTTTTAAATTAAAACAACAGCCATTCTTATCATATTGAAATGTATTGCATTGAAGGCAGTGCAAACAACGGCCGTTGTTCACACAATGTATTGAACTACGGTGGTTGAAAAAATTGACATGTCCGTTGTTTCCGGTTGTTGCGCACTAATCTCAATGCAATTTTCAATGCAACAATGGCCGTTGTTTGAGAGTACCAAACAACGTCCATTGTTCAATACTTTTACGTAAACATAGCCTAATACAAGACTAATATATTGTATGTTAAGGGGACACTAATACTCTTTATGGTAGCAGATTTCAGCTTAATCCGCTGCGGATCTTGGTATTCTGCTGCGCATATGTGACCTGGCCCCTTTAACCCCCCGCATCCCGCCACCCGCAGCCCTGATTGGCTGATGGGGAGCCAGGGAAGCCAGGAGCCTCACACAGCCGTGGCACTGAGCAGGTAATGTATGCTCCGGGCCGGGCTGCTGGCGGTGGGGTGTTAAAGGGGCTGGGTCACATATCCGTCTATGGGACATCACGGATTGCGGCGAAGATGTTGGAATGGATGGCATGAATTTACACATAGGATTTAATGAGCCATAAAATTCTCTGTAGTCATTCAATCCATGTGAACTTACCCTAAAACACTTGCACAAGTACAAATGTGAGTATAATGTAATTACATGAAGTTACTGTATTTGCCTAATCAGAATGGCAATAGACAGAAGTCTGTTCATGCTTACCTGCATGTTCTATGTAAGGAATAACTTACAGCTATCTATTTTTATTGGGAACACAAGCAAAACATTACTGTTTCGGTATTTCTAGTCAAATGGGCACAAGTCACTGTACAAAAAGCAGAAAACCTCGTCTCTGCTTTTGCGATCACACATTGAGTGTGACTGAATGGAAGATTTAGTGAGGTCACTGAGACTTTTAACTTTTTCTATGAAATCCCCCACTGAACCTTGTATAAAGAAATATATAAATTCCTATTTACATATATAACTAAATGCACTGTCATGGGTCAGGGACTGAAGTGTGTGTGTGTCTTCCTAAACAGGAATCTTACAATAATACTTGCTAATCACACACTTTATTGGTAGAATATCCAAGAACCTCTTCTATCTGCCCCTAATGTCTGTTCTTAATGTATTTGCCTTGTCCTCTTATAAGTGCGGAGTGTTCTGTGTATATGAGTATTGTTCATGCAATTTTATCTAATTTGCTCCTTCTATACGTCTTCTCCACCATGTTGTAGTGTTTGGTTGTAAACCGTAACCTTTAGAGCTGCTGTTTAGAGTATGACCAGATCGCTGCAGGTAGATGAGTCTTCTCTGGACCTATATAGGAAGGTTCCAGTTGTAAATCTGAGAGAGGATCATATGGGAAAGGGCAATAAGAACAGTAGCAGGAACCAGACAGAAGGACAGGATTTGGGAATGTCAAGTTGGTTGTGGGTTGCTGTGGAGGCTGAAGTGTCACCATTGTGGTAGATTCTCCCATTTGGGGGTAAAGTAGTTCATCCACTGAAGAAGGAAAGAGTCAGGGACGTTTACATCTGAAAGTGACAAGATGCTGTTTTGTTCAAGGTCTGCTCCAAGACTGATGCTGCTTGTCTATATGGATACTTCATATTCTCTTGTGTCCTGCAATGAAAATATTTATGAACAGTCACCAGCAATCGCTGTAATGTAAGAAAACAACAATTTCTAAAAAAACTTCAGCTGTCATCTTCCTGCTGCTGCATGGCTTCATTTGTTTTTCTTTAATCCCTTTGATTCACCAGCTATCATTGTTGTTAGTTTTGGCATCCAGTATGCTAATACTCACATAAAGGGTCAACTAGGTTGCCATCGCTGGCATTATTTTTCAATACCTTTACAGGGCATGACTAATCGGGCGTACAGGCTGCACGAGTGATCCTTGTATCGTTTGTGCAGCTATGGAAACTGTCAGCGTGGATATACATATATCTATGTTGTCAGTTTCCAGATCATACAGCAGTACATACTTACCTGGTGTGCTGCTACTGTGATCCGGCATCTTCTTCTCTGGCTCTCTCATCCAGCCGCTGTGTCTTCAGGACCTCCTCCTCCAGTTGTCAGTCATTCTGGAGGAAGCGGTGGCGTGAAGATGCAGCGGCTGGATGGTAGAGTGGAAGAAGATGATGCTGGATCACAGCAGCAGAGCACTAGGTAAGTATGTCCTGCTGTCTGATTTACAAACTAACAGCACGGATATATGCATATCTCTGCTGTCAGTTTGCCTTTATTGTTATCGGTCTCACATCTCCAGTTTACACAGACAGATGAGCGTCCGATGACTATACATTTTGAAGCAGATTGGGCTGATTTTACTGCTCCTCAGCTGATAGCTGTCACTTTCACACAGGCCGATTATTGGCCACAGGAGCAATTATAAAAGGCCCTTAAAGGGGTATTCTAAGAAAAACTAACTTGTCCCCAATCCACAGGATCGGGAACAGTGGCTCCTTTGTTTTGAAAGGAGCCGCGGGTATGGCACGAAACCTCCGGCTCTATTAATTCCTATAAAGCCATCAAAAGAGCCAAGTGCTATTGTCAACAGAAACAAAAGGACAGGGCTCCATGGTGAGGATCAGTGTGTACTGGGTGAGAGAAAAACAAGGGCAGGTAGCTCTCACCTGTGTAAGTTGTGCATACAACAGAGGCACAACTCTCGTGTAGGCAGTAACAGATCGCAGCCACTCCCGATATCCACAGGGGATAGAAACAATAGAAAAAACACTCCCAACATCTCCAAACGGGTATAACCGGGCGCAGGTCCAAGGAAGGAAATAGATGATGAGATGAGAACGTGTTTTTTGCAACCCAATGCGTTTCCATACCGTACTGTTTTTTTTTTTTCAAGAGTAATATGACTCTTGAAAAAGAAACCAGTTCGGTTTGGAAACACATTTGGGTTGCAAAAAACACGTTCTCATCTCATCATCTATTTCCTTCCTTGGACCTGCGCCCGGTTATACCTGTTTGGAGATGTTGGGAGTGTTTTGGGAGTGCTATTCTCGGCTCTCTCTGGATGCTCTATTCATTCTCTATGGAGCTGCCGGAGAGAGATGAGTACAGCACTCGGCTCTTTCCGACAGCTCCATAGGAATGAATAGAGCCATTGGTCGTATGCCATACCCATGACTCCTTTCAAAACAAAGGAGCCGCTGGCCAATAAGGAGATCACGGAAGCATACTTGTCCCCTATCCTGTGGCAAGGCGGGAGGAGGTGGGCCTCTTCCTGCGACTTATTTACTATGATTTACACCTGCTCGCAGGCAACAGGCACAGGTTCGGGCGCCTGGCCAGCCGGATTCACTAAGAGGCGTGCGCCTCTTAGTGCATTCCAGTGGGGAAAAGAGTGCAGGGCTTAATTAGAGGCCGAAGTACAAGTAAAGATAAATCCCCCCTTTGTCTTTTTATATAAAAACAGGGAAAGCTGCCATGTTGACCTGCCAGGTTGACCACAGATACTGTATCTCTGCTGCCTCTCATTAATTACCTCTTACATAATAGATAGTAAAAATGTATAATATACCTTGGTGTAAATTTATCAGCAATCAAACGTAGAAACAATAAAAATGTAAGGAAAGTGCAAACACAACTTCAGCCCATTATTAGACGTGAGATTTGGTAACGCAGATGACAGAGTAAGCTATTTTGGCAGGTAATATTTCTCATATCACAGCGTTAAAGGGCAACTCCAGGGAGAATTAAAAATCCTACTTATTATTTTTCCACAATGTGCTGTATTTTAGGAAATAAGTGTTGATCTAGCAACATTCATTATTAATTATAATCAATTACTTACTGCGGCCTACTGTTCATTTTTTCCTCTTTATTGTTAAATAATATTTTGAATACACCAAAAGCAGAATAAGCTTTATTGAGTGCGCTAACTTGACCTTTCCATCTTCCTTTCCATCGCACTCCAGTTCAGTACAGATTTTTCTCTTTTTTGTTAACATTCTGAGAATGCTTAGTGATGGAAGAATAGCTAATGGTCTTGTCTCTTGTGTGTCTACTCAAAATACCATTTGGTTTGAGAAATGACAAGCTATAGGGACAGCACTCCCCTCAGCACTCCTGAGATATCACAAAAAGTGCATTGCTTAGGTGTATATACACATTAGATAACCTCTGTGTGAACGGACTGTCACCATTTATAGCAGGGCTACACTGCAACTTTTCTTTTTTAGCGCCACAAGATTGATTGTAACTACCTGTAGTCCAAAGCAATGCATTGAGTTGCTTGCAATCTTGTAGACTGCAGCTGTCACTCTATAGTTATTTGCAAAGCTCCTATCACACGTGGAGACGAGAGGGAGCAAGCCGACCTGTCATTCCCCGCCCGCTGCTCGTGCTATTATACGTGCTGACAGCAAGCGGGTAAGAGGCGGGGAGGGGGTTGGGGGGCTGCACGGGTTATCGCCAGAGCGCCCGGGCAGCCCATAGAAGTTAGCAGTGGTCTGCTGCCACCGCTCCTATTTCACGGGGCGACGGCAGCAGATCGCTGCTATAGTCATCGGTTATTGTGCACCGGCTGATCGCTGTCTTCTATTACACATAACGGTTGGTATCGTCCGAATACGGCCGATAATCACTTTGTGTAATAGAAGCTTACGTCCTCGTGCGTGAAGGGGTTAAAGGGGTTATCCCTACAAAAACATGGCCACTTTTCCCCCGCTCTTGTCTCCAGATTGGGTGGGGTTTCAAACTCAGTTCCATTGAAGTAAATGGAGCTTAACTGCAAACCGCACCTTACCTGGAGACAAAAGGGGGGAAAAGTGGCCATATTTTTGTAGCGCTGGATAACCCCTTTAAAACATCTTAGTTAGTGTTGAGCAAGCATGCTCTATTGAGCATGGTGCTGTCAATTGACGGCATACTGCCAAAGTTCTAATGTGTCTTGCAGTAACCTATTGCATGTTTTGTTCTAATTTTTGTAAATTTCATTTGAAGGTTAACCAGGCACCCTCCTCTCTGCCGAGCAGCGGGCACCTGGTTAAATGCTCAAGGCTCCTATTGATTGCAATGGGGTTTGTTACTCAAGTCGAGCACTAGAGCCCTGAAAAATAATAGACTCGAGGAACGAGCAGTCTAGCAGTTTTAGTGATCGCTCAACCCTAATCTTTATAATTCAACTAAGAGAAGTTTAATAAATCAGCCATGTTAATATAATGCATGATTGGAGCTGCTCTTTGAAAGCAGACATAAGGAGTAAGGTCCGAGCTGCTAGAAAATAAAGACATAATTCTCAAGTATCTGTAATGCAGTAATAATACATAGAGGACCAGGTAAACAATCGCGTCTCTAGGTGCCGAGTAGGAGCTCTACTCACTGTTGTCTCAAATGTGGGATTATCAAAAGCAGACTCCACGGTGACCTGATCATATGGAGGCGATGAGGAGAGGGGCAGGCGCAGAAGAGCTTTTCCTTGAAGCCTGTACACAGAGAATACAAAGGGATAGTCAGGTTTATGTAACATTTAGCTTGTTACCCTGGATATCTGCTCTGTTTGTGTTCTCTTACTTGGAGAAATATAGATAGATGGCTGCGATCACAAGTGCCACCATGATGACAGGAACAAAGACGGCCAGCAGGATGTGTGTGCCTTCTACAGGGATGCCTGAAGCTGCTGCCTTCTCTACAGCTGGATGGGGAGAGAAGAAAGACCAACAGCTTGTTAACCTGTATGTATTAGGTAAACTCATGATCTTATTCATACATGATTTGACAGCTTATAAAAGCACCTGCAAAACAAACATCCCTGATAAAAAAAAAAAAAAGCTTATCACTGCTGAACTAGTTGCTGAGTTCTTCACCTGCCCATACATTGCTGCAAACCACAGTCATGGCACCATATGATGGAATGGACAATACCTCCATTATATCCTTTTCCACCCAAATATATCAGCCACATTTAGGGTCATTCACAGGCCCGGTGGTCACTCTTCCCTCTGAAGATTCACACCTTATTGACAAATCTGCCATTGTTTCAGACCAGAGATGGGGAACCGTCAGCCCTTCAGCTTTTACAAACAAGCATTGACACAGGTAACCCCTTCATTACACCCCCCTGTCTCTGCCTGACTCATTTCCAGGCGGTAAAAGGTCCACATACACCTTAGATTGTAGCTTGCGGCAGGTTGTATAGGGCTCTCCAGAAGGACCACCAACAGATGACGTCTGTGCTGATTGGAGGCCGGGCGTGATGGAAAAGATAACCCCTCTCAAAAGAGAACACAGGGAGGCTGCTGTCTATCGGGAGGAAGGCAGGAGACATAATTGATAGCCAAACGATTGTTCAGCCATCAGTTATTGAGGGTGTATGGCCAGCTTTAGCAGAAGGAAATTAGGTGTCACAGCAGCCATTACATGCCCTGTCATTTACAGCCAGACACTGTTTACTTTGTTTAAGGAGGGGTTGGTTGTTGGAAATGAAAAACTTGGATTGCTACAGACTAAGGGTCCTATTCCACGGGCCGAGGATGGCCCGATCAACGATGTAAACGAGCGGCGATCTAATAGATCGCCGCTTGTTTACTGGGCCTATTCCACAACCCGTTGATTGTTGAGCGAGGGCTGCAGGGACATCGTTACCGATGTCCTTGCAGCCCTTGCAGCAGCAGTAATACATTACCTGTCCAGGCTTCTCCGCGCTGTCTTCATCCCCGGGTCCCGCGCGCTCTATCTTCTGAATGGCCGGTCAGCTGACAGGCCACACTCAGCCAATCACAGGCCGCGGCGGTCCCGGCCTGTGATTGGCTGAGCGCTCCGTCAGCTGACTGGCCATTCAGAAGATAGAGCGCGCGGGACCCGGGGATGAAGACAGCGCGGAGAAGCCTGGACAGGTAATGTATGATGATGATTATGCTGCTGCTGTCAAATTGTCGGTCGCCCGCTGCGCACCGCTATTCAACCGTAGCGATGCGCGGTGGGGGAACGATGATTTTAGGTCTGGCCCTAAATGAACGATCAGCCGATGACACGATCATCGGCTGATCGTTCTCTCTATTTCACCAAACGATAATCGGCCGAATCGGGCCAAATGGGGCCGATCCGGCTGATTATCGTTACTGTGGAATAGAGCCCTAAGGCTGGGTTCACACACAGTAAGACATTGGCTGTTCTGTGACACCATACTGCAGTACCGGACTTCATTTCCTTTGATCTGGAATGCGTCTGCATTCGGGTCTGCCCGCATTCCAAATCACCATAGCTCTGTCAGTCTTGTGCGGCCTCTATTCAATGAATAGTGGTTGCACAAAACTGACATATGAGTTTTCAGTGCGGCCGGAGTGTATGCAGAGTGTATACACTCCGGCCGGGTTTCTATAGCAATTAAAGCAATGTATTTTTTTCATTACAACGGCCGGTGTTACATTATTAAATTAAAAAATACATTGTGTGAACTTGGAACCCAGTGATGATTGGGTTCAAGGATGAAGGCCTCATGATGAGTGCTCCAACCCTGCCTTTGCAGTGGAGCAGTACTTTCCCAGCTACTGATGGGATGATCAGGGAAGCAATCACATATGACAGTCCTAGTAGTAATACGAGGGATACTAACAGCTCAGTTATGGGTACAGAACATCCTGCACCCACATGTGTTGCCTCTTTTGGCTTCCGTCTGGGATTTCCTAGGAATGTATTTTCCAGATTACTACGCTTCTTTATCTGCCTGGTCCCCAGATTTATCAGCAGACAAGCATCTATAGCAGGGGTAGGGAACCCTGGCTCTCCAGCTGTGGTAAAACTACAACTCCCATCATGCCTGGACAGCCATGTTCCCTAACCCTGAGACAGCTTTGTCACCCTAAGAGTGTGCAGGATCTAGAGGCCCAGCTGTAACATCTGTGTACATGTATAAAACCTGTATCCTCCATGCCCAACCTCATCTTGTATCCAGGCTAGTGGCGGCCCAATAGGGTAATAAAGCCTCCTTTCAGTTGTACAGGTTTCCTTAATAAACGTATCCTTTCTAATATTGTAATCACTTACATTTATCATCATTACAGTCACACATATAAAGTTTGATTTGATTCCAACAACAACTTCTTGGTGCATTACTAGTTAGGTATCATGTCATGCGATTGGCTAAACACTACATTTACAGAGCGCTGTCTTTCAGTCTGTGATTTGGAATCAGCAGACACAGAGAAGGAAGAGCATTTATTGTTTCCATCCTGCACCATGACATTTCTATAGAGCTCAATGATCCGTTTATGTGCGTCTCCCTCTCATTTATTTTTCCGTCTGACAAATGACTCCACATATACTAACATCTTTATACAGCTTTTCTGAGACTTTGTCTGTACATGTAACCAGCTCTTAAGCTCATTACACAATGTGATTCTGAGGTATAAAGCTCTGCCTTAGGCTTTAGGTGGCACTCACCTTCCACTCCCTGGTTACTGTAGAACTCTTTATAGGAGGCTGTGGAAGAGGAAAAAGAATGAAAGATATGATTCGAGTTTTAATGATGTCATTAATAACCATGAAAGTACAATTGCTATTAAAGGGAAATCTAGAACTAGTCATTATTGGGCCAATTCATCATCTTGTGTTTTTTTTTTCTTATTTGCAAATATAGTTGTTACTCCCATTGTAAACCTTGGCCAGTGGGTGGCGCACCTGCATCTCAACCATTTTGGTGTAGGTCTATATACTGTATTGGATGGGGATCCTTCAGCTGTTGCAAAACTACAATTCCTTTCATTACTGGACAGCCAAGGAAATGTATTATTGTTACTTATTCCTTGATTTGATGATTCACTGGATACTTACACAGGAGAGGGCTTCCAATGTAGATGTGAATGGTCCATAAGAAGACCCGGCTGTATTCTACATCTGTGCACATGTTACTTGATAACCTTATACAGTATTTTATTACATCTAGTAGAGTCATGATCTATTGTTACCTTTGCAGATTGGCGGGGAGCTGCTCCATTGTGACGGGTGTCCAGGAATACACTTTATACTGTGTTCTCCCATTAACATGTATCCTGAATTGCAGGAAAATCTCAAAGCATCCCCCGGTTGGTACGCCCTTCTCCCGGGTTCCTGGTGACCATTTTCTGGTGTCCCTGGGTTTAGACATGGCTCATATTTTTCAGCTACAAAGAATATAAAATTATCAGCTCATTAAATATAAAAATTAAATTAAAGTTAATCTAGAACCTGTCATCTGTTTATCACATCATTCTAAGGGCTTTTAATGTCATTTTAGTACGGAGGCTAAACATACATTTTCCAGTCCCACACATGGACCTTCCCCTTTAAGCTATCAGCCAGTTTTTAGTTATGAAATAATTCTGTTGTGACTTACGGACACACTTCGGTGCACGGTCGCTCCATTTGGGCACACCGGCTTGACGGTTGTAGCAGGTGAGGGTGGTGCTTCCTGTCAGAACAAAACCTTTGTCGCACACATAACGCACTGTGCTGCCTACTGGGAATTTTGCATTTGAAAGAATTCTGCGACTGTGACTGACATCTCCCGGGTCGGAACAGGACGTCACTAGAGAAAAAATACAGACAATATAAAATCTTTGTGATGGGGTAATAGGCTTAAATCGATGAAAATATGGGATTGGGGAGAAAAGCTTTAGGGAACGGTGCAAAATTGGGTAAAAGTGTATATAGTTTAGACAATCCCTAATGGGCAAGGATCACACAAACAAGGAAGGTTTACAGATGAACCACATAAGTAAAGGGGTAGAAAATAAAAACCAAATCAACTGGTGTCAAAAAGTTATATAGATATGTAAATAATTTCTATTTAAAAAACTCAAGTCTTCCAGTACTTATCAGCTGCTGTATGTCCTACAGGAAGTGGTGTATTTTTTCCAGTCTGACACAGTGCTCTCTGCTGCCACCTCAGTCAGTGTCAGGAACTGTCCAGAGCAGGAGAAAATTCCCATAGAAAAGAAGTAATTTACAAATCTGTATACCTTTCTGATACCAGTTGAGTTTTTTTTAATTCTCTGAGTATCTCTTTAAAAATAGAAATTCTCCAGATTACCCCTTTAAGTCTCATGTACATGATGAAGCTACTTTTGTTAAGTAGCCTCACACACACGTTATGTTTGGGCCTTACACACACACTGCAGTAGTATAGATCAGTAGTATGATGCTTACAGCATGATTTATACTAAGGAACCAAGATGCATTTTTAAACATATTTATATATAATGTTAGAGAAAAATGTCTCTAGTTTCTAACACATGCTATTCTGTACAGCTCTTCTAAAAGCTCATGGTGTTCAATTATATGGTCAGAAGCAATTCTTCACTGGAGTAGCCAGGTTCTATTGTTTCAGATTTTGCTGCGCAAACACTAAGGATCTGTAGCAGAGACCTTGAAATACTTAGTTACTTCAAACCCGCAACTAACCATGTGGATTCTGGTTCTCCATTGGAGACCTTGGAAGTGCTGATTCACATTCATCTCTTCATGGATAACAGTGATCTGCTGCTTAACAAGTTTGTTTGTTTTAATTGAAAATATTTATTGATCAGTCTATTAAAGTTATTAAATCTTTTGTTTGTGTGCAAGTTAAACCAGACACCAGTAGGGGGAGCTGTGGTTCCAAAATGGAAAAATAAAACAACAAATCCCTTTATTTCCCTCCACAATCTTAGGACGCCTTGTGATTACATTCTTTTAAAATCTATTTTTAATATATCATTAACGTCTACCTTTCCATCTGATCACTAATAAGGGAATTAAAGAGTTGCCATTAACTTTTCTACATTTCCACTAAAACACTGGAATTCTTTTTTTTAATGACAATTTATTTTTAGAAGTTTTATGTTTGTTGAGTTTGAGGCACAATGTATATACAGGCTTTATGATCCGTGATGGATATAGGCTCAGCTATGGATGGTGATAGTGATATGACACGTATGACATATATAATTGGAAAGAACAGAGAGAAAGATCTAGACGGCCAACCTGCAACAAACATCTATTTGTTTTATTATGGGGAAAAATATGGATCTCGTGGTAATGTTTTCTTCACTGAGGTCAATGGGAACTGATTCTAAATATAGTGAAATGCTGATTTAAACTGATCTTGTGTTTTATACATTAGCGTCCAATCTATTGCCCTTTGATTTCATTGATAAAAGAAGAGAAAATGCATCATGACAGATGTGGTTTTCTACAGGACCCTGACAGAACGGATTTACACTGATGTCTGCCAGTGATTTGTAATCTATTGAAGTGAAAGGGATTGGTTGATGGATCTATAATGACATCGTCTTTTGATAAAATACATATGAGAAATGGAAAGTCAAAAACCTTATCCTGGATTAATGGATCGTGGACCTCACCAGTGATGGTAACCATTTCATCGCCCGTCTGACTCGTTACACAGATTCCTTCATATGCTGAATGGCTAAATCTTCTATGTAGTTCTGGCTTTTTTTTTATTACAGAATATATATATATATATATATATATATATATACAGTATATATATATATATATATATATATATATATATATACACTCACCGGCCACTTTATTAGGTACACCTGTCCAACTGCACGTTACCACTTCATTTCTAATCAGCCAATCACATGGCGGCAACTCAATGCATTTAGGCATGTAGACATGGTCAAGACAATCTCCTGCAGTTCAAACCGAGCATCAGTATGGGGAAGAAAGGTAATTTGAGTGCCTTTGAACGTGGCATGGTTGTTGGTGCCAGAAGGGCTGGTGTGAGTATTTCAGAAACTGCTGATCTACTGGGATTTTCACGCACAACCATCTCTAGGGTTTACAGAGAATGGTCCGAAAAAGAAAAAACATCCAGTGAGCGGCAGTTCTGTGGGCGGAAATGCCTTGTTGATGCCAGAGGTCAGAGGAGAATGGGCAGACTGGTTCGAGCTGATAGAAAGGCAACAGTGACTCAAATAGCCAACCGTTACAACCAAGGTAGGCAGAAGAGCATCTCTGAACGCACAGTACGTTGAACTTTGAGGCAGATGGGCTACAGCAGCAGAAGACCACACCGGGTGCCACTCCTTTCAGCTAAGAACAGGAAACTGAGGCTACAATTTGCACAAGCTCATCGAAATTGGACAGTAGAAGATTGGAAAAACGTTGCCTGGTCTGATGAGTCTCGATTTCTGCTGCGACATTCGGATGGTAGGGTCAGAATTTGGTGTCAACAACATGAAAGCATGGATCCATCCTGCCTTGTATCAACGGTTCAGGCTGGTGGTGGTGATGTCATGGTGTGGGGAATATTTTCTTGGCACTCTTTGGGCCCCTTGGTACCAATTGAGCATCGTTGCAACGCCACAGCCTACCTGAGTATTGTTGCTGACCATGTCCATCCCTTTATGACCACAATGTACCCAACATCTGATGGCTACTTTCAGCAGGATAATGCGCCATGTCATAAAGCTAGAATCATCTCAGCCTGGTTTCTTGAACATGACAATAAGTTCACTGTACTCAAATGGCCTCCACAGTCACCAGATCTCAATCCAATAGAGCATCTTTGGGATGTGGTGGAACGGGAGATTCGCATCATGGATGTGCAGCCGACAAATCTGCGGCAACTGTGTGATGCCATCATGTCAATATGGACCAAAATCTCTGAGGAATGCTTCCAGCACCTTGTTGTATCTATGCCACGAAGAATTGAGGCAGTTCTGAAGGCAAAAGGGGGTCCAACCCGTTAATAGCATGGTGTACCTAATAAAGTGGCCGGTGAGTGTATATATATATATATATATATATATATATATATATGTAGTACCCCTAGATTATTATGGTCCACATAGAGAAAAACACATTCCTTCTTATTCTGTATGATTAGGGTATTGTTCTTTAGCAGCATTGTTCATATAACACTAAACAATGGCACAATAGTGCCTATATATGCTTTAGTATGGATCCCTAGGGACTTCTAATGCAGAATCATTGCAAGAATGTGAAACCAGGGCTGTAGTGCCTGGGAGTGTGAAATTTTTTTTTCATATGGACAAATCTATTTTAGAATTAAAAAAGTAAAATCTGCAGCAAATCTACAGCAATTATTTTGCATTAAGGCCGATGCTACACTGTGACTTTATGTACTGTCAGTGACTGATCTTTAGGGGGGTACTCTGGAAGACAAAAAGTCTTTAAATAAACTAGTGCAATAAAGTTATGCATATTTGTAAATGACATATTTAAGCTATTCAAGCATTCCAGTACTTATTAGCTGCTGCATGTCCTGCAGGAAATTATGTAAGTTTTTTTTAGTCTGACACAGTGCTCTCTACTGCCACCTCTGTCTGCGTCAGGACTACTGTCCAGCAGTAGTCTATAGAAAACCTGTCCTGCTGTGGACAGTTCCTGACATGGACAGAGGTGGCAGCAGAGAGTCCTGTGCCAGCCTGGAATGAATACACCACTTCCTGCAGGACATACAGCAGCTGATAAAGGCTATGTTCACACAATGTCAAAAATATTGAAAAGGCGGCCGATTTTCATATTTAAAATAATGTCTGTTTTTGCCGCAATGGCAATGCATTGAAGTCAATAGGAAGACAGACGTCCAATACACACAGTGTATTGAACAATGGACGTTTTTGCCGTAGACATGAAAATAATGAACATGATCATTATTTTCGGACGTCTTTTGCAAACAGCGGACGTTTTTTATTTAGTTCACACACAGTTTTTCTTTTCTCACCGTTATTTCTCCGTCTTTACTATTAAATTTAATGGACTTTTAAATTAAGCCGCATCCAAAGTCCAATTATTAGGATAATGTACACACACTATGCACTAAGGGGAGGCCAGGCTGCTAAATAACGTCCGTTATTTTAGACTCAAAATAACGGACATCATTTTAAACAGAGCTGAAAAAAACGTTGTGTGAACATAGCCAAAGACTGAAAGGGTTGAGTTTTTACAAATCTGTATAACTTCCTGATACCAGCTGATTTAAAAAATTCTTCTTTTCTCTATAGTACATAGTAATTATAATTATTAATATAGTGAAAAACATGCACCAAAATGATCATACATTGCTGAGCTGTGGTGACACCTTGTTTTGAATATATGGGAGGCGCGTGATTTATTTTTATGTTTCTAGGAGTAACAGACTAACAACTGAATGAGTTGCTCAACTAAATAGGGCTCCACAATTGTTCAGATACTTTACATACAAATAGACTATAAGAGAATGAAGAAATAGTACTAAAATGGGCAAAGCAATAAAACAACACGTGCAATAAATGACCAGTATAAACTTAGATGGTAACAATGAGGGAGAAATGTGAAGCGATTCTGTACAAAGTATCACACTGTGTCTTCTCTGCCGACTGCTTATGTTCCAAGCTAAAAGATTGATACATCCAGGCTATGGGATCAATAATATTTTACTGTATTTGTCTCCGGTGTGCTCTGAACTCTGTTGTTTTATAAGGTTGAGAATTAGGTTTTATTTGACATGGAGTGGTGCTTCTGCAGAGGTGCAGGTGGCTCGCTATTAAAGCCTACAGATTTATCTTCCAGCTTCGCGCTGTTGCAGACCGCTGGTAATCCTTATTTAAAGGGCAGAATATATCTATGATATGCATCATACATGGCAGTGGGGGGAGGGGGTGACTTGAAATAACTTTGAAACAGTTTTTCATGGTTGGGGATAACAGGTAAGTGTGGGCTGTGAATATACGGCTGCTGTACTGAGCATTGGAGGGCGGCAGACGTAGGCGTTAGATCTAATTTTGTTTTGGAAAGAAGATAATTAGAATGCTGTGCACTAATGAATTATAGAAACAATACTGAAGTGATTGGCACGTTCCCGTTAACTCCAGAGATGGAGGCATTTGCATCTGAACCCGGTCTGTTTTTGTCATTGTTACATAGTACATTTTAATTGCTAATTCTTGCTTAAAAATAGTTTCTCCCATAAATATGAATGCATCATTTTACTCTACAGAATTGTCAAGTACTGTAGTTCTGTTCTATTGTCTTCCAGTCATATCAGCTTCTGAGAAAGCTGGGTGACAGCCAGTGTGGCCTCTACAACACCAACTATTCTTATCCAGCTAGTAAAAAATTTCTTAAAAAAAGAAAAAAGGATCCTAAGAAAAAAACAACAATCCTTATTTTATTTTCTCCCATACCAAGCATTTATTGTCCCAAACAATAATATCCCATTGCACATTTAGGCTATGTCCCCACACTGTAAAAAAGGGCAAATGATGGTTGTTATTAAAGTAGAATTCCGGGCAGACTGATTTTCTACAAAAGTGCCGGGGAGGGGGAGGATGAAAAAAATAACATGCACTTACCTCCTCTTACTGATGCTTCGGTCCCTGGGTCATTGGATGCTTCATGGTTAAAGAGGACCTTGAATGTGACATGTCAGGGCCATTTAGTAAGTCAGCTTGCCTAGAAATTACGTCCCATGTCTTCTCTAACCAAAAAGTGTCCAGTGACTGGGGCAGGGGCGTAGCTAGGATTCATGGGGCCCCATAGCAAAAAACTGTATGGGGCCCCATAAATCCTGTACCCCCCCCCCCCCGCCAAACACAGACATTGACGCACATATACACACACAGAGGCACCATTAACATATATACAGATACGCCACTGACATACACACATATATACGCTGTAATGTGATTACACTAGTGCAGATGTATACTCCATGAATAGACTGTATACAGGGAAATCATCTCAGTGTAATAAGAAATACTCAACCAGAAATAAAAGAAAATGCAGCAGATATTAGTGGTGGGTTCTTTTATTAGAGCCCAGTATTAATAGAAGCTGCTGCAGAACATCTTTGGGAGCAAACACACACACATATACACCAGTGCTACAGACATTGCTGACATACACAAACACACACATATACACCAGTGCTACAGACATTGCTGACATACACAAACACACACATATACACCAGTGCTACAGACATTGCTGACATACACAAACACACACATATACACCAGTGCTACAGACATTGCTGACATACACACACACACACACACACACATATATACACCAGTGCTACAGACATTGCTGACATACACAAACACACACATATACACCAGTGCTACAGACATTGCTGACCTACACACACATATAGCCACAGATACATACACATACTGACATATAAATATATACACAGATACATATATGCACACACTGACATATACATATACCCACAGATACATATATACACACACTGACACACATACACAGCACTTACAGCTCCCTGGCTTCCCCCTCCTCCTCCTGTAGTCCGGGCTGATCTTCACATAGGTATTGAGGACCTTTGGGTCATGTGACCCAAAGGTCCTTCATCCCTCTCCTGTGCCGTCTGGCAGGTCCTGCTCCTCTGTTCAGCCCGCTCACCCGGCACTACAGTGAGGGGGCTGAACAGTGCAGTGGGGGTCCCTCTTTCTCTCTGGACCCCTGGGGGAGCGGGGTACCTACCGTGAAGGCAGGGCAGGCTTCCTCGGGCCCCCTTCATGCAGGGGCCCCATAGCAGTCGCCTTCCCTGCCTTCACTGTAGCTACGCCACTGGACTGGGGGACCGGCGCATTGGTAAGCGGGAACCAGCGCTGGAGCCAAGGAAGTGCATGTTATTTTTTTATCCTACCCCTCTCCGGCACTTTTGTAAAAAGTCTGTCTGCCCAGAGTTCTCCTATAACCCCTTCACGACGACAATACAGCTATATACACGATTGGCCCTGCATACATTAGTGTCCCCAGAGCTGGAGGTAATGACAGTAGGCCACAGTCATGCTGCAGCCTGTTATTAACCTCGTAAACACCACTATGCATAGTGATTGTGGCGTTTAAGGAAGTCAGTGACAGGATAAGCACCTGTCACTGACTGATCGGGACAGGGTCTACTGCGAGAGTTCTCATCACTTGCACTGACATGCAGAGGAATTCTCCTTTCCTCTGTCTTGTTGGAACAGCCATCTGCTAATAGATCCTTCCCTCAGGCAGCCTCTATGAGAAGATTGCCGATAGTACTGATTAGTGCTATGCTATGGCATAGCATTGATCAGTATATGCAATCTAATTTAACTGTAAAAAAAAAAGTGTAAAAGAAAAAACCTTTTAAAAAATATTAAAAACCCTTATAAAATAAAGCTCCAATAAAAGTTTAAATTACTTCCATTTCCATTATAAAAACAAAAATACATAAAAGTAAAAAATAAAATATCATAGTGTGCGGAATTGTCCGATCTATTAAAATATACCAATATTGTTTCTGCACGGTGAACGGTGTAAACGAAAAGAGGAAAAAAAACACCAGGATTGCTGATTTTTTAAAATGATATATCAGAATTTTTTTTTCTTGGACATCAATATAATATCAATAAAAACTAGAGATCATCAAAAAATTACACCTCAACCAGCCCTGTAGGTGGAATAATAAAAGTGATATGGCTCTTAGAAGGTGAGGAGGATAGTGCTGCTTCATTGTGACCTGGAGATCCTTGCATCAATGACCTTCGGTCATTAAGGGGTTAATGATCATGATCAAAAATAACGGTTTTGAAACAACGGTCATTATTGACCCTATTATTTTAAATTGTGGGAAAATAGTTTTATCCTGTTTGAAGAACCTTATTAAAACAAGCACTAAAAAAAGCAACATTGACAGTATTTGTCCAACCTGTCTCCTCAAAAAAGGATCAAAGTGGTATGTACCTTTAGGCTATGTTCACACACAGTAAGAGACCGCTCTCTGAAAAGATCATCCTGGCTGGTACTGCAGTACCGGCCGGATGATCTTTGCAGCAGCAGAGTCCTTATGCGGGTGCATCCGTGCGCGCTCGATTCAGAATTCCCAACAGCACACTATGGAGCATGAGGCTGGAGCCGCTCGCTCCATAGTGTGCACTGACAGGGTTTTCTGCGGCCGAAGAAAACTGACATTTTCAGTTTTCTACGGTGTTGCGAGAGATCCCGGCCGGAGCGTATACACATAGGGGGAGATTTATCAAAGGGTGTAAAATTTAGACTGGTGCAAACTGCCCACAGCAACCAATCACAGCTCCGCTTTAGGCAGTGCTGAAAGGAAAGCTGAGCTGTGATTGGTTGCTGTGGGCAGTTTGCACCAGTCTAAATTTTACACCCTTTGATAAATCTCCCCCATAGATTCCATAGAAGACAAGGCAAAGTAGCTTTTTTTGTAAAAAAGTACAGCCGTTGTTGCCAATTGCAACAATGGCCGTACTTTTATGAAAAGATACATTGCGTGAACATAGCCTTAAAAAGTACAACTAAAAATAATGACGCTTAAATTGATGGAAAAATAAGTTGTTATGGATCTTGGAATTTGGTAACACTTCCTGAATGCCAAAATAGACATTTAAGGGATTAAACAAAGAAGACAAGAACTGTTTAAAAGGACTCTTTAGATACTGTCCTGTTCTGTAGGCCGTAGGGTGAATTTTACAATTTATCATCCAGTTTCTGCTTCCAGTTGGTTCAGGAAGATTTTCTTATTTCTAATTGATGTTAACATCTGGTAATGTTAATGCTATTAACAGGACATGAAGGTAAAGTCCTGCCTAGCAGAGTCCTACCTACTGGAGGAGCCTCTTTGATTCTGGCCCTGCTCCAATTCTTTCTTATCTTTACTCCAGGCTTATTTCTTTCTCATATAAAGCACATATTTAGACAGGACACATACTGATTCCCAATTAGATGGAACACATCCTGAAGGGACACTGAGAAGGTCTGATCACCAGAAGGATATCATACAGAGACACTGCGGCGAGATGAAAGAAACACATGGAAGAACTTGAGAGTGATGAAAGGGGACAAGCAGGTGAAGTGAAGGGATGGGAATCTACACTGAAGATAATTAAGCTCTCATTTAACATCAACAGATAACACTGATTTGGATCAATCAACGTCTTTAGATTTCTAAAAATAAGCCTGAGCAGGGGGGTGTGTCTCAGCAGGCATGGTGGTGCTTACACAATATGGTGTTGATTTCACCTCAACATAATGACAAGGTGACAATAACTTGGGAGCTATTACAGATTGCTAACTTCTGATCAGGTACCACAGATTCAGATTCTTTATACTGCAATCCGTTTGGTGCCAGCCTTTACCGCTAAGCCCCACAAGACGTTATAAAATTTGCGTAAAAAAAATGTCTAGATAACGCACCCCAAACACTCAGGAGCATAGGGGGCCTTAAAACCAAAGGTGAGAAGCAGAATACAGACACCAGACAAGCAATTCCAAGGAAGAGGCACCAATGGTACCCAGGAACAAGGCTGAGATCAGGATCAGATTCCCCAAAGACAAGAGCCAGGTAAGGGATAAACGTTAATCATCAGGAAAAGGAATGCTGGATGTTTTTCTCTAAACAACTAATACCAGTCCCACAGGCGATGTAGCCTGGGGAATAGAGCCCCCCTTAGGGACCTGACTAAAACGCCACTTTTATTCTATTGATTAAAATATTTGTAACTGAGAAATTTAAACCAAAAATTTTTAAAAACACATATTTCAGTGCTTATACACTGATATAGGGAGCACCAAAAAATGTGGTATATCAGTTATCATCATTGATTAATATATGTAGTATATCAGGAGCACTAGGAGTTGCATTTTAAAATAATAAACATAGCCCTCCTCAACATGTATCCCTAGGGGGGCTCTATTCCCCGGGCCTCACAGCCTGTGGGACCGGTATTAGTGGACACATTGGACCCCCAACCTCCGACTAGGAGGATTTGTCATTGTTGTCTTCTCTAAATAAGCCATCAATGAATAGGCAATGAAGAAAACCCAGGACACATAGAGGATATAATCATCTAGGCAGCCATATGGCCAGAAGTCACATTGGCCCGTGTCAATGTATCACAGTCCCTACATGCAGACGGCCTGGAGCTGGAATTCCATAATGAGTTATAAAGTTACTGTGTCCTGGCCGCATAACAGTTACATTTGCCAGATCGCTGCACCAAGCCGAACATCTACCTGTTTCTCACTTCTCTCTAGGACCCCGGGGTAGGGAGATACGAAGAACTAGTAGTCAAGGCTGGGTAGAGAAGCCATGTTTAGTCTCTAAATATTCTAAGGGCCCAGTTGGATCTGATGGTGCCAGAACTGTATCCCTATGACCCCAAAGTTATGACTCCTTTTAGGATCAAATGGCTTTTACTTTCAGCCTAAGGGGAGGAGTTTGGATCAACCCACAGGGTAGGAGGCAGCAAGCAATGTTCTTCATCCATATACATGTTGAGGAGGTTCCAGGAAACATATAGCAGCACATGCCTCCCATGTGTTCGCAAGACAGGCATAATGGTAATTGACTATTGATTAAACTATTTGTACCACTGCCTGTATTTGCATCTGATTATTGTATATATCTGTACTGTGTATATAGTGTCTTGTTTAGCGCGCCCTTAAGGCCATTAAATATTCCATTTAGATTGGATTGTTCTTTTATCTTGACCCACAAACCCGTGTTCTTAGGCTAACACTACACACTACAGGGCTGACTTCTGTCTCAATATATTATTATACACTAGGAGCTGGTGGCAGCCTTACCAGCCTTACTGTGCCCATGTGGACAGGGGGTGTCAGTGTCAATCTATACCCAGCTGACCTCCCATACTCTTGGTACAATAAGGGATGTCACACTCAGGTTCAGACAAACTTGAACGTTCAATAAGTTCACTCGTCGATTGTCAAAAGTTTTGATAAGTTAGTGTGGTGCTGTTGTAGTCTGCCTCTTGTGTCCAACCACTGGGATGGTTATGTTGGTGTTTGGCGCATAGCTCAGCCAGTGATGGTACAGACGTGACGCCAGTGCTAGCTTAGCACACAGGTGTGGTGGAAGTGGGAAGTTGACCCACAGGGACTGTCGGTATAACCACCCAAAGAAAGGGGAAAATGACCCAAGGATGGTGTAGCCGGTGTGTGTAGGTGCTGGTGCAATGATCACTGAATCCCAGAAAAATATATAAAGTAGTTTTACTGAAAGTCTCTTGCAATATAAAATAGCTTTTCGCTAGGTGACTCCTGTGATACAGACTCAAGCTCACTGAATCTGTGCTGAGAGATGCTTAAGTGCTTGTTCAGTTTAGCTTTGAGAAGAGTAGATGAGTTTAGAAGAGTTGAGAGGAGTTTGTCAGGAGAGCCCCAACCCAGTGTAGTAATGTGCTCTGTCGGAACTAGAGAGAAGAAATACTTGAAGAAGAATACTTGTGCCCGTGTTTCGACCTTACTGTTGCTATCCCACCTTCTGACTTGCAGTGTCGGGGTACCCGTCCTACGAAGGTGACACAAGCCCTAGTCTGGGCTACCTGAGAGTAGCTAAGTGTCTGAAATGGGCTGGTGTCACCTGCCCTGCGACGTAGAGTACGTAGACCTTTATATGGTTGCTTTGCTCTATCCGGGTCAGTTTCTCTGTCTAGGATACTGCCCTGCTCTGTTAAGAGAGGTTCTCGGCGTGGGCAGGGGTGATCTCTGACTTGTCCTCTTTTAGTTGCTTAACACTGCATATTGTCTGTAGTTATAGGTTCTAGAAAGAAAGTCTCTGTGTTCTCCATACACGTGTGTCTGTCCACCACCACTGCTACTCTGTCCCGTACAGGGAACCTGGCAGAGCCAGGCCCTGACTAAGTACAGCAGGAATGCCTGATCTGTGTGTGTCCTCCTCCTCAGAGAATCAGAGGGAAACTAAATCTAAGTGACGCTACACTTCCTTTGCCCGTGTGACTACTTCCTACAGGGTGTGTAAGGGTCCCTGTGAGTGGTGAAGAGAGTGTGCCTAAGAAGGAGGATAGAGATAGGTAGAAGAGAAAGAGTATCTCCCATTGGTTCAATGAATTACATAACAAAACAGTAACCCTACAGTGACTACAGCTGTGCAATACATACATAGTTATGAACACTGACATCTGGTGGTGAAACTTACATGCAACTTTATCAACACCTTACTTTAGAGGATAAGGCTTTTGCGACAAGTGTAAGACTAGAAACATCCGTGGTGGGACCCAACATTAGCGTCTATGTGTTCAGATCCCTCGGATCTTTAGGGCAATCTCTCACTGTATGAGACAAGCCACCTTGGAAGTCTATAGAGCTCATCTCATCTAAGGTGTGAAGTTCATAATTATGCTCTTCTCCCGACTCATTTTAATGACCCGATCAAAACTTTTGATATGTTTGTGACGTTTCAAAGTTTTTTTCTAAAGACAAGGAAACTTTAAAGGGAACCTGTCACCCCCCGTGCCAGAGTGAAGGCCGCCTGACCCTCGCTAGAGCCCCGGATACTTATCCCATCTCACCAAGTCCTGCTCCTGGAGCCGCTGCCGGGACGGAGATATGGTTGTCGGAAGCCCGGCGCGCGCGCTGCAGAGATGGGTCCGACGCTCTTAGAGAATGACGGCTCCATTCATTCCCTATGGGCATCGGACTTATCTATGCAGCACGCGCGCCGGGCTTCTGACAAACATATCTCCGTCCCGGCAGTGGCTCCAGGAGCAGGACTTGGTGAGATGGGGTAAGTATCCGGGGCTCTAGCGAGGGTCAGGCGGCCTTCACCCTGACATGGGGGGTGACAGGTTCCCTTTAATGCACATGTTAAAGCCATGGACACTTTGTCACCATATGGCGCCCGCATTTTCACCCAGAAACAATGCTTTTAGGGGAGAGAATTTCAGTAATATGACATACAGATGAGCATGATAGAATTCCTGTCTCACAGATTTCATGCAAACCCATGAGAAGATAATCCATATGGAAATATAATATAGGCCCATAAACTTTACAAAATGCATCTGTAATGTGGATGCACAGCCCCAAACAATCTGCAATATCACATTGGATATTGTAATTGAGAAAATCTAAAAGATATAACTTTTATGCACTACAAATAAATAATAGATTCATTGTAGTGACTACAAGTATAAAATGGCCGGGAACACATGCATAAGGCTGAACACCCACTGTATTATGAGAAGGGCTGTGGTATCTCTTTTATGGGTTTTGGTAGTTTATTGAAATACTTGACATCTCGTGGATTGTTCAGGACTCCCCCCATCTCGTTGCCATAGTTTCCAAACACTTTGAAAGGTTGTCAGTGATGTCATATCTGTGCGGGCGCTAATTATCAATCTCTTCCTCTATCTTCTCTCCTTTGTTCTTTTTACAAACTAATTATGATGTTGTCATTAGTCAAAGAGTTGGAACTGACAATAATTATCTAATAAGATGATGATTTTCACAAAGTGCTGCTAAAAAAGAAATGAGAATGTAAAGTTTTTATTTTGTTTAATTATTTTTTGCCCACAGGCAGATGCAGAATTTGCTATAATAAGCGCCCATTTTGTGTGTAATGATTGTGTTATGCCGGCGTTCTAATATAGCAAATATTGTCAGTATAGGACTATGCCGTTTTTACAACTGTTATTAAAAACAATAGGACCCACATCACAATTTAAATGTTTATTACTAGTGATAGAACAGAATACTCATTATAAATTCCGGTCCCATCGGTCCAGATTTGAATAATTTCTACCAGCCCATTATTGCATTCAGAGAATATAAAAAAATTACAGGCTGAAAAAACATTTGATACAACCATCTAGTTAAACCAGTTGCCCTACATAAAGCCACTATAGTGATATATTTGTAAATTCAATTAATGAGGTCAAGACAACCCATAAAAAGTCAAGCAAAATATAACATGTCAGCAAGGTTCTAAGTGTTTTTTTCATCCCATATTCCCATCTCAGAATACCCACCAGTGCTGGTGTGGAGAAGCTGCCGATTTCTGCTGGCTGGACTGTACAATGGCAGGAGTCACTTCACCACCTGTCTGCAGATCCAGGTGGTGGGACTGTGCATGTGTGACCACCAGCACTGTATACATTAGGGGGATAGAGATAGGGGGAGGGAAATCATAAGAATACCTGGGGGCATCATATGTTAGTAAGTAACAGTGTTAATTAGTTTTTAAAAAAGTTGTTTTTTTTGCCTTTAATCTTTAAACTTAAAAATAGAATTAAAATTTGTGTTTGTCATTGACCAAACTCCAAGTTTAATTTGACATTTCAGAACTCCTGGGGATTTGTATTGTAATGCTCGAGTGTTTTTTAAAATATAGTTTGTTAGTACTTTAAAAAAAAAGTTAAATAATAATTTCTGCTTTTTTTTTCTTCTGTTTTAAATAATTTAACCTAATTAATACGTAGTTATATCTATATGGATAATTATTAGTTACTTTGTAGGTTAAAACATTTAAATACAAATACAAATGTTTTACTCTATACCTGGACAGGTTATTACATGGCTGTATGGTGTAGTTTTTGGTCCATGTGTTTTTATTTTTTCTACCTACCTACTTTTGGGTTATTATTATTAGATTCATCCACTCTTTTTGTGAACTCTGGCAAAACCAACATGTAACTGTATAGCTTGAAAAGAAAGACCCTACAAATAATTACCCAAACCTTTTATTTTTAGGAAGATACACTGCCATCAATGTAGTTTGGCAGTAACCTACCTCCTCTCTCCCTATTGAGAACACATGCATGTTTGGCTGAGCTGTGTGTGTATGGGAAACATAGCTATTAGCTAACCGGAATCTATGGCCATGATTATTGATCTCTACTTCTTCTCCCCCCAGACATCCACTGGGGGCACAGTATATAAAATAAATTAATGGGGGGCATGTTTTATTTCATTCATTTTAGTGAGACATGGTGCTGGTGTTTTCAGGGGGCACAGTGTTTGGCAATAGTGTAGTCAGGAACACAGTGTGGTAGTATTGTTTTCAGGGGGACAGTGTGTAGTATTATTACTGTATATTTCGGATCACAGTATGTGGCAGTAATATATTCAGGGGCACGGTGTGTATATCAGAATTGTATTCAGGGATCACAGTATGTGGCCGTATTATATTCAGGAGCACAATATGTGTCAGTATGGCAGTGTATGGCACAAGGGAGAACTGTTCTTAGTATAGAGACTAAAGACCTACTTCAAAAATGAGGAGACAAAGAAGTATGGGCATTAAACTTTTCAAAGGCAAGAAATAGCTCCAGGAAGTCATAGCTGGATAGGGAAAAAAGGAACAGCTGTAGGAAATACGTATCCGTTTACCCACTGACGTCCTTGTGTCTTTTGTGTCCCATCAGTACTGTCTTCACAAGGAAGATCCCATGATGGGTAAAACAACAACTTCCAGCTTCCTCTTACCCTTCATCACATAGTAAAAACTTTCATAGTGCATTAGCTTGACTTAGCGACCAGTATACTTGATTAACAGATTAAAAATAATTTTCTGTGGCTTGCTACCCCGTGGGCATTTATTATCTAAGTAAAGAACCTGTTGTTAAAGACTTTTGCATTTCAATCCCACCCCTCAGGTGCACATAATCAGGCCGTTCTGATGGACCGAAACAAATCCCATCATGGCTACGTTTTAAGAAACCTTTAGGAAACACCTTGCTGCAGCCTTCCCTCCTGGTGACCCTCTCTCATTCTTAGTGCTAAATACCCCGAGCTGTAATACGCCTGTGTAATACAGCCTCATTCACTGCAATTAATAGCATTTTAACATTAATCATGATTTATAATATAATTAGTTAGAAAAAGGAACATAACAAGTATCATTTTATGTGGAATATGGTCTCTACCGATCCTAATCTAAACTCCTTAAGTGCCTTTTGAAATGAAATACTGGGAGTAATTGTAGCTCCACTGGACCAGGGCAGGCCGGCTTTGATGCAATTTGGTGCTGCAGGAAGGCAGAGCAGTGTTATCGGGGAGGAGGATGCGGCATGGAGCGGAGGGCTAGGTGGGTGGAAAACAGATTTTCAGCTAGATGAGACCAATTAAAGCTCTCAGCCGCCTAATTAGCCGGTAGATTTCTCTTTCATCCCAACTTCATTCAGGTCTTTTTTTTTATTCGCAGATGTGTTCATTAAAGATGATTTTAACTCTTCTCCTTCCTCTCTCTTTCCCTCTTCTTCAGATAAGCCAGTGGTTCATTTTATCGCGGAGTGCGACATAGCATCTTCTACCATTGTGCTGTGTTAAATCGTGTACAGCCTGACACGGGTCGCTGCGTTCATTCCGTGGGCGGATTCATCTTAGTAATCATGTTAAACTGGATTTAAATCAAAATATGTTTTCAATCAGTATCAATTCAAGGCTGTATAATTGCCTCAGTCAGGTGCTGTGACAGGAGGAAATGAATCATACTGACTGAGATATCAATCCATCACTTTTCTAGCACATTGGTGGCATGCATAAACAGATCCTTGGAAAACCTGAAATAACAGATGGGCCGTGTATTAAACAGGACCACAAAGTAAAATTATTTGAAAACTTCAAAGTCCAAGTGTGACTGCAGAATGCACAATATGCCGAATGACACTGCGATATAATGCTTCCTGTGCCGCTATATAGCTGTTTGTGCCGCCTCATCGGAAAACACAATGACTAACCATAGACGCTCAGAGTTACGCTACGGTATTATACCGTAAAATGTCCTTCTACAGCACATGCCGTGATTTTTATCTACTGAATTTAGTATCAATATAACAGAATACAATAAGTGGGGTGGGGGGATTTATAATGCTCGTACTATGCTCATATGCCAGAAATGAAAGGAAAAAAAAGAACATTTTTCCACAAGCTAAATTAGTAATTTTTCAGCTTTTTTTGCTGCCACTTTTGAGAGCAAGATATTGGTGGGGATTAGCGGTGATTTAATTTTTATTAGTTATACCAGAAGTCTGGTTCATATACAATGAGGAAAAGGAACCAAAATGATCAACAGGTTTGTTCCTTGCAATACATCTTAAAGTGGTTACCCAGGTTCAGAAAACATGGCTTTTTCCCCAGAAACACTGACACCCTTGTCTATAGGTTGTGTGTAGTATTGTATCATTCTCTATTCCATTGAAGGGAATACAGAAAAGTTGTAATACCACACACAACCTGTGGACAGGTGTGGCACTGTTTTTGAGCAGACAGCAACTAAATTTTTCTAGTACTGGATAATCCCTTTAATAAATATATGAATCAGGGACACACAATATATTTTAATATGAAAAGATATGAAAAGATAACCAAATTGCTAAAGATACTTGGCACATATTCACCTTCTCCCTCAGCCTCTACCCTGCAATTGCTGGAACCGTTGCTAGAGATTCAAACGAGCGCGCGCTCTACACCATGCGGACACAGTGACAGCATCCTGTGAATCCTGCACACGCTGACAAGACAGAACAGCGGAGACCGGAGAGCGACACGCTCCAAAGCCCGACTAACTCATCCTCTATACGGCTACTGACTATTGGATATCCGGTGAGAGGTGGTTTATCCACGATACAGTTTGTATACAATACCAGCCATGACAATTACAAATACTCACCACATTGCATGTATACACGTAACAGATCAGCACTTTTTTCTTATGTATATAAAGTGAGATCTATGGAACTAAGACATATAAGTGGGACACAGTATAACACACAATTGAACTGAGATACATATGCGGATACAGTGTAACCTATAATCAGATAAAGGGCATACAAACCAAGCCCTATTGATACATTATAACAATACTGCGATATTGCAACTATTATTCTCCGGCTCCAAATCAGCAGGGGGCAAGAGGACAAAGAATCTAAATGCCATAAGGCTATTTACTCTACATGAACTGCGATCTATACTGATAGAGCAGCCAGCGCAAGGGCCCTGCGCAGAAGCTCTATTTTCAGCAAATTACTATAGAACGTTGGATTTTATTGTTTATTTTTTTATGTTTTTAACTATTTGTTTTGATTTATTTATAAGATTATGCTTATCCCTATAAATTCATGAACTTTTAATTTTGCTTTTTATTAATTCACCTCCACATATACCAGACATATAGGAGTTACTCCTAGAGAGCCTACACATGATCATATTTTAATATGAATTAAATGAGGAAATACAAAAAATTCAAAAACCAAAGGTCATTGATGCACGGATGTCCAGGTCAAATTCAAGCAATGTTCCTCCTCGTTCTTCTTAGAGCCATATTGCTTTTATTTTCCCCCCTACAGGGCTGGTTGGGGTGTCATTTTTAGTGCCATGAGCTTTACTTTTTATTGGTATCATATTGGTGTAAAAGAAAAACTTTGATCGCTTTTTGTAATTTTTTCTGACATATAATTTAAAAAAAAAACAGCAATCCTGGTATTTTTTCCCCCTCTTTTTATTTACACTGTTCACTATGCTGAAATAATATTATATTTGAATAGATTGGACAATTCCACTCGTGACAATACCAAATTTGTTTATTATTATTTTATTTTTTTTACATATTTTTATTTGTATAATGGGAAAGGGGGTGATTTTAACTTTTATTGGGGAGGTTTTTTTATTTTAATTTTTTTTTTAAACTTAGGGAAAATGATCAGGACCCCGTCCGATAAGTTAGCAACACAGGATAAGTACTTGTAGAAATAGATAAATTAGTGCATCAGCGTCAGGGGCGGGCTGGGCCGGGGGGCAGGGTGGCATCTGCCCCCCGGGCCGGCCTTCCCCAGTACATTACAGGGCCGTGCTGAGGCTGCTTACCGCCCCAGCGCTCTCCTCTCTGCCTGTGCTGCAGGGCCGGTCTGTGATGCCAGTTGCAGCTGAAGCTGCTCCCCGCCCCCGTTAAGCCCCGCCCCCGTTAAGCCCCGCCCCCTGTGTACCGTCCCATGTTCCTCCTGGCCCAGGACTTCCTGTATTACACAGTGTGGAGAGGAGGAGGCTGCTGCTAACCTCCAGCAACAGCGTCCTCCAGCTCCAGGCTCCTGCTTCCTGACCATCCCCCTCGTGTCCTGCTCTCTGCTCAGCAGCTATAAATGCAGGTACTTCGGGTTGTAGATAGGAGGGAGGTCGGGACAGAGAGGAGAGGGCTGTCTGCTGAGCTGGGCTGACAGAGGCAAACACACACACTAGCATCTGGTCCCCCAACCCCTTGTAGCTGCTGCCCTTTACCCCCTATAGCTGCACCCTCTTCCACAGGCTGCATTGCCCCTCTGCACCTGTAGTTGATATGTACTTCCTAAGGCTGCTGTGTGAGCCTTCCCCCCAGACTGCTGTGTTCTCCCCTTCAGGCTGCTTTGCCTCTCCCCCCCCCCCCCCCCCCTTTCAGGCTGCTGTGCCCCCCCCCACACACACACACACTTCAGACTGCTGTGCCCCCCCCGTCAGGCTGCTGTGCCCCCCCCCCCTTTCAGGCTGCTGTGCCCCCCCCTTCAGGCTGCGGTCCCCCCCCCCCTTTTCAGGCTGCTTTGCCCCCCCCCCCCCACACACACACACACACATTTCAGACTGCTGTGCCCCCACACACAGAATGATACACGCTCATAGAGAACAATATACGGTCATACAGAACCATACAGAACAATACGCACCCATACAGAACAATACGCACCCATACAGAACAATACGCACCCATACAGGACAATATGCACCCATACAGAACAATATACACCCATACAGAACAATACGCACTCATACAGAACAATATACACCCATACAGAACAATATACACCTATACAGAACAATATACACCCATACAGAACAATATACACCCATACAGAACAATATACACCCATACAGAACAATATACACCTATACAGAACAATATACACCTGTACAGAACCATACAGAACAATATACACCTATAAAGAACAATATACACCCATACAGAACAATTTACACTCATACAGAACCATATACACCCATACAGAACATACAGTACAATATACACCCATACAGAACAATATACACCTGTACAGAACAAAACGCACCCATACAGAACAAAACGCACCCATACAGAACAAAACGCACCCATACAGAACAAAACGCACCCATACAGAACAAAACGCACCCATACAGAACAATATACACCCATACAGAACAATATACACCCATACAGAACAATATACACCCATACAGAACATTACGCACTCATACAGAACAATATACACCCATACAGAACAATATACACCTGTACAGAACAAAACGCACCCATACAGAACAAAACGCACCCATACAGAACAATATACACCCATACAGAACAATATACACCCATACAGAACAATACGCACTCATACATAACAATATACACCCATACAGAACAATACGCACTCATACAGAACTATACAGAACAATATACACCCATACAGAACAATATACACCTATACAGAACAATATACACCTATACAGAACAATATACACCCATACAGAACAATATACACCTATACAGAACAATATACAACTGTACAGAACCATACAGCACAATATACACCCATACAGAACAATATACACCTATACAGAACATTATACACCCATACAGAACAATATACACCCATACAGAACAATTTACACTCATACAGAACCATACACACCCATACAGAACATTATACACCTGTACAGAACCATACAGAACAATATACACCCATACAGAACAATATACATCTATACAGAACAATATACACCTGTACAGAACCATACAGAACAATATACACCTATACAGAACAATATACACCCGTACAGAACAATATACACCTGTACAGAACCATACAGAACAATATACACCCATACAGAACATTATACACCTGTACAGAACCATACAGAACAATATACACCCATACAGAACAATATACATCTATACAGAACAATATACACCTGTACAGAACCATACAGAACAATAAACACCTATATAGAACAATATACACCCATACAGAACAATATACACCCATACAGAACAATATACACCCATACAGAACAATATACACCTATACAGAACAATATACACCCATACAGAACAATACGCACCCATACAGAACAATATACACCCATACAGAATATACACCCATAAAGAACCATGCAGAACAATTTACACCCATGCAGAACAATATACACCCATACAGAACCATACAGTACAATATACACCCATACAGAACCATACAGTACAATATACACCCATACAGAACCATACAGTACAATACACACCCATACAGAACCATACAGTACAATATACACCCATACAGAGCAATATACACCCATACAGAACAATATACACCCATACAGAACAATATACACCCATACAGAACAATATACACCCATACAGAACAATACGCACTCATACAGAACAATACGCACCCATACAGAACAATATACACCCATACAGAACAATATACACCAATACAGAACCATACAGTACCATATATACCCATACAGAACCATACAGTACAATATACACTCATACAGAACAATATACACCCATACAGAACAATTTTTTACTCAAACAGAACCATACAGAACAATATAGACCCATACAGAACAATATACACCAATACAGAACAATATACACCCATATACACCCATACAGTGCAATATACACCCATACAGTACAATATACACACATACAGAACAATACTCACCCATACAGAACAATATACACCCATACAGAACCATACAGAACAATATACACTCATACAGAACAATATACACTCATACAGAACAATATACACCAATACAGAACAATATACACCCATACAGAACAATATACACCTGTACAGAACAATATACACCTATACAGAACAATATACACCCATACAGAACAATTTACACTCATACAGAACCATACAGCACAATATACACCCATACAGAACAATATACACCCATACAGAACAATATACACCCATACAGAACAATTTACACTCATACAGAACCATACAGAACTATATACACCCATACAGAACATACAGTACAATATGCACCCATACAGAACAATATACACCTGTACAGAACCATACAGAACAATATACACCTATACAGAACAATATACACCTATACAGAACAATATACACCTGTACAGAACCATACAGAACAATATACACCCATACAGAACAATATACACCTATACAGAACAATATACACCCATACAGAACAATATACACCTATACAGAACAATATACACCCATACAGAACAATTTACACTCATACAGAACCATACACACCCATACAGAACAATACGCACCCATACAGAACAATATACACCCATACAGAATATACACCCATAAAGAACCATGCAGAACAATTTACACCCATGCAGAACAATATACACCCATACAGAACCATACAGTACAATATACACCCATACAGAACCATACAGTACAATACACACCCATACAGAACCATACAGTACAATACACACCCATACAGAACCATACAGTACAATATACACCCATACAGAACCATACAGTACAATACACACCCATACAGAACAATACGCACTCATACAGAACCATACAGTACAATATACACCCATACAGAACCATACAGTACAATATACACCCATACAGAGCAATATACACCCATACAGAGCAATATACACCCATACAGAGCAATATACACCCATACAGAGCAATATACACCCATACAGAACAATATACACCCATACAGAACAATATACACCCATACAGAACAATACGCACTCATACAGAACAATACGCACTCATACAGAACAATATACACCCATACAGAACAATATACACCAATACAGAACCATACAGTACCATATACACCCATACAGAACCATACAGTACAATATACACTCATACAGAACAATATACACCCATACAGAACAATTTTTTACTCAAACAGAACCATACAGAACAATATAGACCCATACAGAACAATATACACCCATACAGAACCATACAGTGCAATATACACACATACAGAACAATACTCACCCATACAGAACAATATACACCCATACAGAACCATACAGAACAATATACACTCATACAGAACAATATACACCGATACAGAACAATATACACCCATACAGAACAATTTACACTCATACAGAACCATACAGAACAATATACACCCATACAGCACAATATACACCCATACAGAACAATATACACCTATACAGAACATTATACACCCATACAGAACAATATACACCCATACAGAACAATATACACCTGTACAGAACCATACAGAACAATATACACCCATACAGAACAATATACACCTATACAGAACATTATACACCCATACAGAACTATATACACCCATACAGAACTATATACACCCATACAGAACAATATACACCTATACAGAACAATATACACCTGTACAGAACCATACAGAACAATATACACCCATACAGAACAATATACACCTATACAGAACAATATACACCCATACAGAACAATTTACACTCATACAGAACAATATACACCCATACAGAACAATATACACCCATAAAGAACCATACAGTACAATACACACCCATACAGAACCATACAGTACAATATACACCCATACAGAACCATACAGTACAATACACACCCATACAGAACCATACAGTACAATATACACCCATACAGAACCATACAGTACAATACACACCCATACAGAACAATACGCACTCATACACACCATACAGTACAATATACACCCATACAGAACCATACAGAGCAATATACACCCATACAGTACAATATACACACATACAGAACAATACTCACCCATACAGAACCATACAGAACAATATACACCCATACAGAACAATATACACCAATACAGAACAATATACACCCATACAGAACAATATACACCCATACAGAACAATATACACCCATACAGAACAATATACACCTATACAGAACAATATACACTCATACAGAACCATACAGTACTATATACACCCATACAGAACATACAGTACAATATACACCCATACAGAACCATACAGTGCAATATACACCCATACAGAACCATATACACCCATACAGAACAATATACACCCATACAGTGCAATATACACCCATACAGAACCATACAGTGCAATATACACCCATACAGAACCATATACACCCATACAGAACCATACAGAACAATATACACCTATACAGAACAATATACACCCATACAGAACCATACAGTACAATATACACCCATACAGAACATACAGTACAATATACACCCATACAGAACATACAGTACAATATACACCCATACAGAACCATACAGTGCAATATACACCCATACAGAACAATACGCACTCATACAGAACCATACAGTGCAATATACACCCATACAGAACCATACAGTACAATATACACCCATACAGAACCATACAGAGCAATATACACCCATACAGAACCATACAGAACAATATACACCCATACAGAACCATACAGAACAATATACACCCATACAGAACCATACAGTACAATATACACCCATACAGAACCGTACAGTACAATATACACACATACAGAACAATACTCACCCATAAAGAACCATACAGAACAATATACACTCATACAGAACAATATACACCAATACAGAACAATATACACCCATACAGAACAATTTACACTCATACAGAACCATACAGTACAATATACACCCATACAGAACAATACGCACCCATACAGAACCATACAGAACAATATACACCCATACAGAACAATATACACCAATACAGAACAATATACACCTATACAAAACCATACAGAACAATATACAGTACACCTATACAGAACCATACAGTACAATATACACCCATACAGAACAATATACACCTATACAGAACAATATACACCCTTACAGAACCATACAGTACAATATACACCCATACAGAACCATACAGTACAATACACACCCATACAGAACCATACAGTACAATATACACCCATACAGAACAATACGCACTCATACAGAACAATATGCACCCATACAGAACAATATACACCCATACAGAACAATATGCACCCATACAGAACCATACAGTGCAATATACACCCATACAAAACTATACGCACTCATACAGAACAATATGCACCCATACAGAACAATATATACCCATACAGAACAATATACACCCATACAGAACCATACAGTACAATATACACCCATACAGAACCATACAGTGCAATATACACCCATACAGAACCATATACACCCATACAGAACAATATACACCCATACAGAACCATACAGAACAATATACACCCATACAGAACCATACAGTGCAATATACACCCATACAGAACAATACGCACTCATACAGAACAATATACACATTTTGTAGGGTATTTTGGAGCATATTATATAGTAGTCAGTATGTTGGAGGTCACCCAGCTTTCCCAGCATCTTGTAGTCAGTAAAATGGAGGTCACCCAGCTTCCCCAATATCTTTCACTCAGTATAATATGGTCATCCAGCTTTCCCACCATTTTATACTCAGTATATTATGGTCACCCAGCTTTCCCACAATCTTATACTCAGTAAGATGGAGGTCACCCAGCTTTCCCACCATCTTATACTCAGTGGCTGGTAGCCTCGGGGAGCTGCATAGTATATCTATACTGTGCAGCTGAAAACCATATCACCACAATTGTGCTAATTGGTTCCTTTTAAGGAGCACTCCAGCCCTTACCTATTATTACCCTCCCCACATCAGTGCAGGGACGGTAGATGGCACCCCGGGCCTGTACTTCTGCCAGCGGCGATGTTCCAACAATTCGGGTAACGTCTCCTTCCCTTCTGGTCATTTGTGACAGGGAATTCCTACTGCTCTGTGTGAAGGGGCCAGAAGTCACCTTGTCAATGTAAGTCTATGGGATGGTTCCGTGTCAGCGCTGAGCCGTCCCATATACTTATACAGTAAAGAGATCCCCGACCCCGTCACAGCGAGCAGTAGGAATTCCCTGTTTACAAATGACTGGAAGGGCTGAATGTTATCCGAAGTGTGAGAACATTGCCGCTGGAGGAAGTATTGGAGTGGGTGGCATCTACCTTCCCTGCACTGATGTGGGGAGTGTAATAAGTGAGGGCCTAGAGTGGTCCTTGAAAAATGGGCCGCTAGCCGGCTACTCATGGGCCAGTGCTGTGTGCTTGCCCCCCAGGCTAAAATTTGCCAGCCAGCCCCTGATCAGCGTGACTGCCTGTCATTATCTTTGGCTCCATGTGTGCGAGCCGATCACATTGAAGTGGCCCCGCACACATTAAAACCCCTTCACAGCAGGAATATATACACACATTCCTACTGCATTGGGCATTCGAGATAGGAACTTATATATACGTATTGCAGGCATGAAGGGGTTAAAGAGAATCTGTCATTAGGTTTATGTCACCTTAAATTAGGGCAGCATAAGCTAGTGATATAAATGCTGAACAGATTGGTGTATTACATAATTTTGTTCAGCCGTTCTCCTAATATGCAGGAGAACAGGATTCTTGCCACACCCCTCCCCCTGCCCTCCAGCTGCTGATTGACAGCTGACTGCATGTACACAGCATGGATAGATAACCCCCAATAAACAGCTGGTGGGTGGAGTTTCCTGCTTCTCATGAATATTGAGGACTACTGGACTCACTCACACACATAATGGAGAGGACTACTTATTGTCCATGTTATTCAGGAGGATGTCTCCGAATCAGCTGCACAGAATAATGTAAGTGATACATCATTCTGTCCAGCTTCTCTGTCACTAGTTTATGCTACCCTGAGATAAGACGGCAAAAACCTGATGAGAGAGTCTTTAAGCAAAGGCCTCATTTAGAGAGGCATATTGTACCAGTTTGTCACTGGGCCTTTGTAGAGTGTTACAGCTCCCACACCTGATGGTTTTCCATAACCAAACTAACAGCACACTATATGGATAGGAAAAAAAGGAAGGACAAGCAGGAGGTTCTAGCAGTCAGTATTGACATTTGTGCATATTCTCTTCTTTCCACCCTATTCCTTTAAGAGCTATCACCCAATGGTGTATTTTCCTTGAATGTCCATAGTAGATTAATTGGCTTTCTAGAAAATTGGTTCCGGCAGGAGTTGTGTATGTTTGTAGCTGACCATTGGGGCAAAAATCAATGCAAACAGATAAATCCTCAGCTCAGTCTTGTTTCATGTGTTGCTGCTGTACAGCTGAAGAATAGCCATAAAAACTAATAACCAAAGACTTATATCTAATATCAAATGATTTATTGTAACAGGTATATATTAAATCACTTCTCAAATCTTTCCTTCAAGGCCCATTTAAAGTAGATCTTAGGGGAGAGTGACTGAGCCAATAATTCATTGTGTCCCTGGATCCTTAAGGCCCTTGGCTAGTCTCACAAAAAGGAATTAAATATTTAGCACTAGACACGTTGTTTTTTTTTTCCCAGCAATTTTTTTTTCAAGAAAAAAGCATAGTGTTACTGTAGTGATGCAGGATCTGTAATCACCTAAGTAGATGATTATGGGTTCCAGCCACAGTGCTATACCTAAGTGTTACCTCTTACCCCTTTCACATGACGGAAGGTCTCCACTCCATGTAAGGTCCCACTGACACATGAGGAGCTCAGCTCCTACAATCTCATACCCAGGATAACACTGGTAGGTTACAACGGTGCCATGGACAAGCTCCGATTGGGAGGTGGTCTTCCAGCCATTCAGAATTTCTGGTAATTCTGGACATGTATCGTTCCTTGGCACTTCTGCAAACACAGTAAAATAACAAAAATTAGGTACTCTTTCTACAAACCACTGTAATATATTGTATCCCATTCAGACAATTCATACCAAAGAATGCCTGAATTGTGCTCACATCAAGTAATATATATACAGTATATATATATATATATATATATATATATATATATATATATATATATATTTATTATGTATTTTACATGTAGTATCAGCCATACATGTGTAGTACAAGTTATAATGAGTAGCACTAGGGATGAGCGAACCTCAAGCACATTCGGGTGAAGAACCCAAACTCTTGGCATTTGATTACCAGTGGCCAAAGAAGTTGCAGCCCTAGGGAGCCCAGGAACATATGGACACAGCCTATGGATGTATCCATGTTTTCCAGGCAGCTGTAGGGCTGTATCCAACTACTTCGGCTACCTGTAATCAAATGCAAAGAGTTTGGGCTCTTCACCCAAATATGCTTGTGATTCGCTCATCTCTAGATAGCGCTAAGAAGAAAATACACGTAATTACACCTAGTTTTACACCAACAACTCACCAAAAAAATTAATGATGAAACCTTGCTGGTAGCCGAATACATTACTGCCAGGATCTGTCTGGAACTGGACAATGACATCTGCCATTGATGTATAGATTTTGAATCGATTGTGTGTCCCTGTGTATCGACCTAGAACACGGGCTGTCAAGTCATCACCATCATAAAAAGTAAGAATGTCACTCTTGCCAACATTCAGGCTAGAAGAAAGAAGATCAGAAAGTCTGGAAAATCAATAATCAATACACAGCAGAATTAAATGATAACTTAACAGGGTGAAGTTAAATGGTCACTGATTCCAAACAACTTCCTTCTATTTTAAATTATTTCATTTACCAAAAATGACTCCTACCTCAGAAAAAAAGCCTAAGGCTATGCTCACTCACAGTATTTTGGACAATATTTTTTTTAACCAAAACCAGGAGTGGATAAAAATACAGAAACTGTGCTAATATAACCATTATAGTTTTTCCCTGTCAATTCTGCTCCTGATCTTGGCTAAAAAATACTGACCAAAAGACTGGTGGAAATAATATCTGGGAACACAGCCTTATAAGGCTGGGTTCACACTACGTATATTTCAGTCAGTATTGTGGTCCTCATATTGCAACCAAAACCAGGAATGGATTAAAAACACAGAAAGGATCTGTTCACACAATGATGAAATTGAGTGGATGGCCGCCATATAACAGTAAATAACGGCCATTATTTCAATATAACAGCCGTTGTTTTAAAATAACAGCAAATATTTGCCATTTAATGGCGGCCATCCACTCAATTTCAACATTGTGTGAACAGATCCTTTCTGTGTTTTCAATCCACTCCGGGTTTTGGTTGCAATATGAGGACCACAATACTGATTGAAATATACGTAGTGTGAACCCAGCCAAAAAGTGTAACTGTCATTTAGAATATTTGCAGAAATCAATAGTAGAAGCAATCTTAAGAAACTATATGTTTTATTAGCCAAAAAAGCCCCTTTTTGTACTCAAAAAGCTGTTTTGCAGCATGCCCCCTCACTTCTTATCTGTTCATTATCAGACTTCATCCTAAGCTATTGAGGGGGGAGGGGCCAAAGGGGATGAGTAAGAAGGAAAAGGAGAGAACCAGCCCTGTAGTTTGGAGACTGTCTGGGCACATAAAATGCTGGATTCATGGGTAAGACTGCTCAGTGCTGCTGGGGGAACTTGGTGAGATAAGACTGCAGGATGTTGTGCTGTGCAGGGCTGCCTCTTCTCCTCTCACTGATCACTCACCCCCTCGGCCCCTCCCCCCCATAGACCATAATGGACAAGGAATAGCTGCTTCTTCTTAATGAGGGGGGAGGCTACAAAACAGCTTTTTGAGCATAAAAGTACCGTATTTTTCGCTTGATAAGACACACTTTTTAGCAAGAAAATATCTTGCTAAAAAGTGCCTGCCCGACAAAGTCAGACCACCGTGACACCTTCCCTGATGGTCCGGAAGGCTGCATCAGCTGTGCAGTCCTCTCCCTTCTCCTGTCGGTACTGATCAGTGAGATCAGTGCCTGGCAGGAGAGAAATCGGGAGGGGATATACACAGCAACCTGCTAAAGGACCTTCGGAAGCTAAAGGTCCTTCGGTGATGTCACAGTCATGTGATAAGTCACATGACTGAGACATCAGCGAAGGTCCTTCAGCTCACATTCCCGAATGTCCTACATTAAATGGTCGCATCTAAGTACAGAGCAGCAGAGGTATATGTGTTACCGTGTGTGTGTGTTACCCTGTGTGTGTGTTACCCTGTGTGTTACCGTGCGTGTATTTGTGTTAATATAAGTATGTGTGCTTGTGGATCTGTTTGTACAGCTGAGTGTGTGTGATACAGCTGAGCTCAGAGTGTATGGTGTAGCAGAGCAGAGTGTGTAGCTGAGCTGAAAGTGTATGGTGTAGCAGAGCTGAGTGTGTAGCTGAGCTGAGAGTGTATAGTGTAGCAGAGCTGAATGTGTAGCTGAGCTGTGAGTGTATGGTGTAGCAGAGCTGAGTGTGTGTTGTGCATGCAGCAGCTCTGTATGTGTAGGTACAAGGCACTGTCATTTGAATAAACTTTGACCCCTTTACTGCATTATCCCCTTTATGACCTTAGGGAAGTTTAATTAGCATAAAATATATTTTTCTTGTTTTCAGTGGTCCAAATCAGGGGTGCGTCTTATAGACAGGTGCGTCTTATAAAGCGAAAAATAAGGCAAAACCTATAACAGAGTTTCTTAAAATCGCCTTTACTATTGATGTTTATTAATTTCCACTCTTTCATTTGCACTGTAGTTAATCGGCTCAAAGAGGTTTGACTATATGTAAAGGCAAATCTCTTTCTGCCTCTAAGACAGCTGTCTTCCCTACAGAGTTGGCCCTCTGGGACATAGAGGGAACAAATCCTTCCCTAAGTTAGTTTCTATTAAAGTGCATAAACAGCTAGGTATCTTTGTATAAATACCAAGTTAAAATGTATTTATAAAATTCTAAATCTATTTATAAGTGAAGTTTTTTTTTCAGCAAGGCAATAATAATAGCATACAATCTCATATACCAAGGGCCCTATTAGATGGCTGATCTCAATTAATCACATAGCCTTCAAAAGGCTTGATCAGTTTAGCATCTGGACTGCACAAACAATGGCTGGATCATTTGTGTAGCCCTTTCTGGCTACCAGCTATTGGACGCACATCCCCTATTATGTGGGGAGATGTGCCAATGACTGATGTTTTTTTGGGGGCATGTCAGAATGGCTCCATTAACCAATGAAAGAGCATTTGCTTGATTGTTGGCTGATAGTAAGATACAAGAGGTGATAATTGCCCTCTGTAATAGAGCCCTAGGTCATACATACTGTCAAAGTAACATGTCAACAGTAACAATAGCTGAGTACATTTCTACCATCAGTTTAGCTTATGGGGCTACTGACAGTCACTGAAGAGATTAAAAGGAGGGAGACTTATTTTTAGGGCAAAAAAAAAATTGCAAATTTGCTATTATCTGTAAGGAAGATGACTATCTCACACAAGCCAAATCAGCGACTCCCTAAAAAAAATCTTGCAGTGTAATATGGAAAGGGGTGTGAACAGCAACCAAGCACAGCTCAACTTACAGCTCTGGAAAAGGGAAGGCTGAGCTGTGATTGGTTGCTGTGGGCAGTTTATATCACTTTTTACTGGTCTATGCTAGGCGCACACTTTGATATATATCCTCAATGTTTACACTACAAATTTCATTGCTTATTTCCAAAAGAAACAGCCTTTGGTTATGTTCACTCACAATATTCTGATGCTTTTTTATGCATAAAATGACCCAAAAACAGACTAAAAAAACATATGGAAAATGGCTTTTCTCGTAAATATTGAGCTCCTTAAAATTAAAGAGAAAGTCCCACGAATTTAAAAAAGACAGGTAGGCAGGCAGGTGGGTGTAAGAAAATATGAAACAAGTAAACTCACCTGTCTTTGCGCCTCAGTTGCACCACTTTTGGGTCCCATTGATGGCTGCTGGCTGTCAACTTTGGCTGGAATTTGGATATGTGACGTACACAGCTCTTCAAGCTGAGCGATTGCCCACTTAGACAGTGACTGGGGGGAGGCCATCACTCAGTTAAGTATGTGACGTTGCAGCTAGAAGAACTGCAGGACACTGGTGGTTGTCAATGGGACACGGGAGTGCTCATGGGGTATAAGGATAGGTAAGTTGACTTTGTTTATTATTTATCTGCACCCCCTGCCTGTCTGCCTTTTTTCAGGTTTGTGGGATTTCTCCTTTAATGTAAAATATGCCCATATGTGGTTAAAAAAAGTATTTTGGCCCATAATACCAATTGTTGCGTCTGAGCCTTATTAGTTGTATTAAAAGTTCAAACCTCTTTTATTCTTGTATTAGACGGCCAGTGTCCTCTACTAGGTATACAAGGTCTAAAAGTAAAAACATTTATCCAGTGCAATAGTAAATCTAATAAACTGCATTTAACAGACTTCTACCCGGCTAAATGATTATCATAATAGAACAATAACACAATTATTTCATTCTCTTTGGTTTATGATTTTTAAGTCAAAGGAAGCATAGAAAACAAAACAGCACACCAGAAAACTACACTATAGAAACTCGGATGAAATGTAATTAAACCTATTTTGCCGTAACCTTCCTAGTTCTTACATTCTTGTATGATGTAAAAGCCCGCTATCTAGTCAGTGGGAATTGGTACGCCACATCAAGCACGTCACTAGCTGGGATCTGAGCTTTCTGTAAGAGCTGTGATATGGTAGAGGGTACATTGGTTTCTGAGTGTGGAGCAGAACATTAATTTTGCTGACAGCCACTGGTAGAAAAACAGAGCGGGATCGTTTATTACGATCATATGTTTAGAAATGACAACTCCAGGCAACACAGAGAGAAAGAGAGATATGCAAATGAGAGAATATTAATTAACCAGCTGAGCAAGAAAGTATATGAATAATCTCACAGAAACCATTTCCTTCACATCCATTCCCTAGAAGAAAATAGGCACGAAGGGCCAAGAATACGGGCAGAGAAGATCCAGATTAATCATCAGACACTACACATGAAATTCCTTCCTCTATGGCCACAAACTTATGTTTTCCAGCAGTGATGATTAATTTCCCTGACTGAACACACTGAGATCCTGACATTCTGCAATATGGCTTCTTTAGGAGCAGGGCATTCTTCATATTGGGTTTGATCTCATCCCGAAATTCCGTCATGTATTCTCCTTACTAGTATAATCATAAGGAATCTGGTTAATAATGAAAACTGGCCTGGGTTTCTCACCATTATCCATCTTTGTTAGAACCCATTGCTTCCCATGGCACTTGCCAATATACAAAATGTCCTTAGGTTTCTATACAGTGGGGAAAAGAATATTTGATACACTTCTGATTTTGCAAGATTTCCCACCTACAAACAATGGAGAGGTGTATAATTTTATTAAGTACTTACACTTTTAGGCTATGTTCAGATGCTGTATGAGACCGGCCGTTCTGTGACCCGGCTGGGTCACAGAACGGCTGGTCTCAGGAAAGGTCATCCTGGCCGGTAATGCGGTACTAGCCGGATGATCTTTAGTGCCGCCGAGTTCTGATGCGGGCGCATCCGTGCGCGCCCGCATCAGAACTCCCCACTGCACACTATGGAGCTTGCGCCGGAGCCACTCGCTCCACTGTGTGCACTGACAGGGTTTTCTGCAGCCGCAGAAAACTGACATGTCAGTTTCCCGCGGCGCCACTAGGAATCCCAGCCGGAGTGTATACTATGTGTATACACTCCGGCCAGGATTCCTTAGATGGCGATGTAACGTATATTTTCATATTAATCACGGCCGTTGTTGCAATCGGCAACAACAACCGTACTTTTAAGAAAATATACGTTGTGTGAACATGGACTAACTATGAGAAAAAGAATCTAAAAAACAATCCAGAAAATCACATTTCAGGATCAGGATTTTTAAATAACTATTTTGCATTTTATTGCATGAAAGAAGTATGTGATACAATAGAAAAACAGAACTCAATATTTGATACAGAAAGGTTTGTTTGCAATTTCAGAGGTCAGGCGTTTCCTGTAGTTCTTGACCAAGTTTGCACACACTGAAGCAGGGATTTTGCCCCACTAATCCATACAGACATACTAGATATTTCCAGTTTTGAGGCAGGCACTGGGCAACATTAACTTTTAATTCCCTTTAAATCCTTTCTCCTTTGCAGAAAACTGCCTCCAAAGTATGATGTTTCCACTCCCATACTTTACAGTGTGGACTATGTTCTGGGGTTGTACTGCTCCTTCTTCTTCTTTCAAACACTGAGAGTGGAGTTTATTATAAAAGGTTGCATTTTGGTCTCATCTGACCACATTACCTTCTTCATGTCTCTTCTGGATCAGCCTGATGGTCACTGGCGAACTTCAAGCGGGTCTGGACATGTGTTGGTGTAAGCAGGGGGACTTGGCGTTCCCTGCAGGATTTTAATCCATAGTGTGTTTTAAGCCTAGTGTGTTACTTACGGTAATCTGTGAGACTGTGGTCCTAGCTTTCTTCAGGTAATTGACCAGATCCATTTTCTTGTGTTTCTTTATTTTCTTCTAATCAAGCTGCTTGCCCATTGTAGTCCATCCCCACCTTGTGCAGGTCTACAATTTTGTCCCTTAAGACAATTCTTTGGTTTTGGCCATGGTGGAGAGATTGGAGTTTGGTTGGTTGAGCGGGTGTGTGGACAGGTGTTTTTTTTTTTATACAGTTAACAAGATCAAACGGGTGCTAATAATACACGTAATGAGTGCAGGGTAGAAGGGCTTCCTAAAGAAAAACGAACACAACTGTGAGGGCCAGAATTTTTGCTGGTTGGTAGGTAATCAAATACTTATCTAATGCAATAAAATGCAAATTAATTATAAAAAAATTACACAATGCGATTTTCTGACATTTTTTAAAAATAGATTCTGTCTCTCAGGGTGCACACTAGGGAATTTCTGCCGGGTAGCCAGAAAATGCAGCCACTGGTTTACATTTAGTTTACAACTGGTCATTATAAGAAACAAATCTTAAAGTGTAACTGTGATTGCAAACAACTTTTGTAATATATTCTATGGAAATACTATGGAGATGGAGAGTCTATGTAGATGGAATACTTCCATCTCTACTTTTGATCTTGTTCCTTCCACCACTAACTTTTTATTTCTTAATCACTAGGGGAGAACAGAGTGAAGACGTTAAACTTAACTGACCGTTTAGATTACACTAACCATAGAAATTTATTGGAAGGGGAAATTGGATAGAGAAGGGGGCAGGAGAGAGGAGGAGAACGAATGCAATAAGAGAGGTAGAAGTAATGCATTCAAGGCTGTATTATACGGCTTGATGTTCCAGGGGAAGTGAGCACCAAACTGTCGGCTCAGTGCTCACTCCCCCCTTGTTCCCTGCTTGCTGCGTGTGCTATTACACACACAGACTGTGAGAAAAGCAGTGGGATCTTTAGATCGTTCAGGTAGCCTATTGAAGTCAGCGGCGGTCTGCTGGCACTGCTCCTATTACACGAAGTGACGCGCAACAGACTGTCTTTAGACACACCGGGATCTCTTAACATGTTTAAAAGTTATAATCAGCCAATATTGTCCATGTCTGCTGATCTTGGCCTTTGAAAATGTGCTATTATATTAAACGATTATCATTTTAAACAGTCAGTAATCAGCCAAGTAAGGACGATAATCGTTCAATGTAATAGGGCCTTTAGACTACTAAACTACTGTTCTATAATGTTCTCCGTACTGCTGCTACTTTGTGGGCTTGCTATTGTTTTGGAAAAATAAAACAAAGCTGCAGAGGTGTCGGTGTTTTGTATAAAAAGTATAAAAGGTGTTAATGTATGAAAGAATAAGTCTCAGACACTAGAAAGAACACTGCAACACTTACGCTTGTACATCCAAAAGAATTCTTTTCTCTTCTTCCACATGGATACCCCAGATGCAATCTTGCCCTTTACCATAAGCTTCTGGCCAGTTGGGCGACAGAACTACTCCAGCCGAGTCTGTGATCTCACCGCTGCAGACAGCTGATAGAAGAGAAAAGTGTTACATGCCATACTCCTCCTCTGCTATGACGACCAGCACTCAATCTGAAACTGCATTTCACTAATGACTATAAAATATAATACAACTGGATATGGTTGTCACCTCTGCAGGCAGGTTCTGTCTCATTCCACTGGGGATCTCCAGAATCTTGGCACTCGATGATAGTCGATCCCTGCTCCAGTGTATATCCAGGATCACAAGTAAACTCTATGACAGTTCCAATAGCAAAGGTAGGATCACTACTCGTGAAGTTGCCATATTTTACAAAAGGTTCATAGCAGTGCCCTTGTTCGTAGGCTGCAGAAGAGAAGGAAGAATCTTAGATTCTTAGATGCCAATAAATAGTGGAATGTTCTATTTAATGCTGTATTACGGAGCTACTGTCACCTGGATACATTGCTTTTAGGGGAAAATGTTTCTGTAATATGGCCCAGCAGTAGGCACAATGTGATGCATGCAGAGAACTTATGGATTAGTCAAGTGCATGAGGCGTTAAGATAGTTTCAAAAATCCAAAGAAACACACTTTAATAGACTTTAATACAGGGATGGGGAACCTGTAGCCCTCCAGCTGTTACAAAACTACAATTCCCATAATGCCTGTTCAGGCTCAGTGTGGAATAGAGCCACCCCCTCAGATAACGCTTTTAGTGGATGACTGTTATTGAGAGTAGTAAATGTAAAAGAGGGGAGTTCATTCATCTCTCTGGCTTCGCCAGGTTATTAATAGCTAGGAAGTGGCTCTCCCCCACGTCCAAACTCTAGTATAATGGAAAGTGTTAATAAATCTATATGAGAAATATTACAGAGAAAGTTTTTAATCTTGGTCTCTGACAAGGTAATTGTAAATTTAAAGAGGATGTACCATCAGGTTCATGTTCTTAAATATGACCAACAGAAAGAACGGCGCCGTCACAGGGAAACCGATGCCGCGGTCCGTTTTCTGAACCGGCCGGGGCTGAAACACTGGAGGTGGGCCGGCCCGCCCCAGTGGGAGGAAACTCCCGCCCCTCTATGATGTGGCTCCATTGATTCTAACGGAGCCGCGTCATAGAGGGGGGGGGATTCCCTCCCACTGGGGGCGGTACCTGTGGATAGAACTGTGCCGTACATGGGAACTGGGCCGCGGTTCAAAAAACGGACAACGGCACCGGCTTCCCCGTGATGGAGCTGTTCTATCCGTGGGTCAGATTAAAGAGGATGTACCTAATGGTACATCTTCTTTACGTAAAATTTTAATTCAATTATTTTTTACTTATTTATTTATTTATTTATTTCCAGCGACCCACCAGTAGGGTGGATGGGTAGGGCAGTTTTATGGAGGGGAGAAGGGTGGTATTGAAAAGTTGTGGTTGCAATTTTATAACTTTTATGATTGTGAGATCTAAATAACTTGCATTCTGCATTAGATCTATATGTATTGTATGTTTCTTATTTGGAATTAATAACAAATGATTGAAAAAAAAATAAAAAAAAATAAAAAATTGGTAGATTGGAAAAAAGAGCACATTAAAAAATCATTGTTTCTCCGTGTATGAGGTAATGTGCGGTGGATAGAAGACAATGCAGTCCTACCTGCATAAAATCCATGTAATAGACTCCTTAAACAATGGACTCCTCACACCGGGAAGCAGTCCGCCTGTGTAATGCTACCTTATCCCTCCCTCCGATCTAATAAAATAATAAAAATTGCCCAAGTGTGTGTAAAAGATAACTAGCATAAAATCTAGGTATTGGTCCCATATGGATAACAAACTGTCCAGCTGTGTGTGATTGTGCTCTCTGGGAAACTGGAATTACAAGTATAACTAAGGAGGCTGACGTAACAAGTCCCTGAACAAATATTAAGTATCATTACCTTGATAACGTAGTGCCACTCCTGTAGAGCTGCCGCTGCTATCGGTTGTCAGCTCTATAAAAAAGTGTTGAGCTGTACTGAGTAAACCTTCAATTGGAAGATATTCCACCTCATAGGAGTCATACACAGGTGGGGAGTCAATGGTATTTCCATCTCGGATGATGAGCCTGCAGAGCAAACAAGTGACATTTATCAGATTGTCAATATGTATTCTCAAGCTGACAACGTGAAGTGAACAAACACCGTGGGGGGTTTCAGAAAAGAAGAAATGTTACCTTAATTCTACCTTTTGCTTATAAGACTATTATTTTAGGCAGGAAAAACTGTGTATTAAAATATTTATGCAGCACTCTAGTGGGCAGCACTTGAGACTGCTTAAGATGTACGCCTACAGTATCCTGGTGTAAAATATTGATCTGGAGCTCCACCGAGTTTCCGTCTAGTTTTCTTGAATTGTAATCTCAGTGTGATTAGATAGTGAGAACTTACATAGAAATCATTTGCTTCCAATATTTCCTGTAACCATCCCTACTTTTTGAAAAAAATTATACAACTATCCTTTAAAAAAAATCTAATGAGCTTGTGTGCTATGGTTACCACCAAATTTCCAGATGCAATTTATTGTCGAGCGAAAGTTGCCAAGCCTAAACTATATGAGATGACTATTCCCTAGGACACTACTGCTCAATAGTTCTTAAAATGTATGTGTGATATTTCTCAGTGTTAGGGCCCTATTCCACCGGACGATTATCGTTCAGATTATCGTTAAATCATTCAAATCTAAACGATAATCGATCGGTTGAAATGCAGTTAACGATTAACGACCGAACGAGAAATCGTTGATCGCTGTATAAGACCTGGACCTATTTTTATCGTTGCCCGTTCGCAAAACGTTCGCATTGAATAAGACATCATTTGGTCGTTCGCAATAGATACGAACGCAATAGCGATGAAAAAACTATCGCAATTACGATCATAAGTAACGATTATCGTTCCATGGAAATGAGTGAACGTTTTCAGGTCTTTCGCAATAGCGGTCGTTTGAGATTGTTAATCGTTAATGATTATGCAAACGATAATCGTCCAGTGGAATAGGGCCCTTAGGTTCAAAACTAAATCATTGTCCAAAAGTAACATTTTCTAGATTAAACACAGATATAGAGAAATGGTTGCCAACAATAGGTTTACCTGTCATCATCCTCAGCCAGGGAGACTTTCTCGAAGTGCAGGTGGAGGCGTTGTGCTGGAGGAGCCTCTAAGACCCAATGGCAGGTCAGATTATTGCTGTAATTTCCTGGGAAATTGGGTGACACCAGACGTCCAGTAGTGATATTTCTAATGAGCCCTCCACAGGCAGCTGAACAGAAGAATAAAAGGATAAAAAAGGTGCACTGTATAATCTCCATTATTGTATTTAGGCAATAATATTCACTAATTCTGACTTAATTGCCTCCATGTTAGCATGTTTAGAGGTTGATAGGGAAGTTATTGGGAAATATTACTAGGTGAAACAGGATTTTACTGAAGACAGATTTAATATTTAGGGCAATGTTTAAGTTGTATGTAATAACCTCTAAAGCTCCCCCTATTGGGGGTTGGAGGTAGCGGGCATTTTATCATTTTACTCTTTTTCTTTGCATGGAATTTGGAGCTCAATATCAGAAAACTGTGCCATGACCGCTATTCAGATATAATAATTTAACATAGCTGGTAATTTATAATTGTTTTCATATTAGTTTTTATTCCTTAAACAGCACAGCTAGTCAGCCAATATATAATTTTGCTAGTATCTCATCATTTAGTTGTTCCTCTCCATACATGGAATGGTTTTCTTTAGTTGGATCTTTTGGTGACCCCCTTGGAAATTATATGTGTTTGTCCACTACCAATGGAGTCACCATCTTAGCCAGCAAAACCTCCTGTATGATAGAGCTGCATGGCCTGTTACACACAAGCTCTCCGCAAGGGGAGAATATCACATTAGGGCTTTTAATGCTGATTATGCTGCTCCTATGACAGAGCCATGATGGATTTGATGACAGTTTTGGTTTCCCTGACTGTAAACCTATTAATAGTTTCACAACTTATTTAGAGATATGAAGATGAGGATTATTACAGCAGGCAGAGATGGCACTGGCACTACTTGTCCATGTGATGCTGTGCTGAGGCATCATGGGATTGATTACTGATTTCAATTTGAAATCTCAAAGTTGAGATTGTGGCTGAGCAGAAGTCACATGACAATATCAAAATGCAAGGCTGCAGTAGAGCTTGGATGAAACAGATGACACAGCAGCTATTGACACAGTTTTACTACATGCATTGTCATTTTGGACAGATATTGGAGGCATATACATACCTTAAAACACCATTACAAAAGTTCTCCATTGCATAAAATTTGAAATTTGATTTTTAAAACTATACCCTGTTCAGATCCTTGTATTATAGGAGATGCTTTTTTCCATCTCATTGCCGTGTGTTACATGGTAATTAGCAACGCAATGGTTTTACTCCACAACTACATGTGCGCTGATGTGTGATGTGTGCAAGGTAGAGAGGTGAAGATCAGATGTGGTGGTAAACAATAACTACTATTGTGTAGGTCATGTAGATTGGGTTAAACCATGTGTGTCTGATGGTAGATTCTTGCCGCACAGCTATAAACATTGTTTAGATGTACAGAAAGGAATGGATCACCAATGTTACTGCCAAGCAAACTATATGTAGCAAACATCTCAAAATTTTGTATTGAAATTTGGCCTTTTGGTGAGTAATGGAGCATCACATTGTTCAAGTTTAAACATGGAGTATAAAGCAATACAATCATAGTATGCTGGCATAACTACAGATATTAAACCTAGCTATTGAAAATGCCATTTGTATTCTTCGGTTAACTGATTTTCTATACCAGGCCTCCAGCAATGAAGACAATGATAGAATGGGGGACGGCTGCTCACGAAAAGCCTGTATTAACCCACAATGATTGCCACCCAGGCAACATGTAAAAGCTACTCTAATGTTTGTATGTAATCTACAATAAAATGACATCTCTAGGTTTCTGATTGTGAGAATGACAATATAGATCTGTATAGGCACCTACAAGGTCATCATACATGCTCAAAGACTTAAGCACCTGTATTATAATATTATAACTGTAAAATCTAGACCCTGGTGGACATCCTTTACACGTGAATGAACATCTTAAATAGCAATTTTGATTTGACAAATAAATTATTGGGTAGAGTATGACTGCAGGGGACAGCAATGCTCTGTGGCTTTGCCAACCACATCTGCTAAAAGTATGTTCCAGGCATCTACTACTCTTTCAGTAAAGTAATATTTTCTTGTATTGCTTCTGATCTTTCCCTCAAGTAACCTCAGATTTTGCCCCCTTGTTGATGCAGGGATATACATTATAGGAGAATTCACCACCATTTATATCTTTTGTATAAGAATACATTTTCACATTTGCCTCCTAACATGATGTACTCTTAATGGATTCAGTCGAGTGCTCTTACCGGTGATCAATATAAACACTTCTCCGTAATGTCAAATAAGAAAATGCAAACTAATTACAAATGACAGACAGTAATTGATCACAAAACTATCAACTCCTTAGTCTTAGTACAGTGTGATAGAAGATTGAACCAGACTTCATAGCATCTTGGCATCTTGTCTCCATTCTTTGAAAATGTCATCAAGATTGCAAAGTTTAGATATACGTGACATCATCATGAAACCTCTGCATCATTGCCTAAAATGCTTCAGTCAATGCAATTGTATTACATCAGCTCCAGTTTGCTACAGCATGGGCATCATACCAAAGTATTTAAATGAAGAAGTGTTGTTGGGCACATTTGTAGCAATATTTTCCTCCATTCAACAACGGCCATGGGCTGATATTAGGTTGCATCTTTTTCTTGAAGTAGTGAAGTGGTTGACCCATTATTTAGGTTTGTGATAAAGAGGACCTAACATAATAGCCAAACTTGTTCTATAGGATTGCATTCTCCTGGGTGATTACAATTCATCCTTGGTAGGGTTCACTGACGGAGCTTATATACTTGAAGGGGCTCTCAATCCCTAACTTGTTAGTTTGTTTGACAATAGGCTGATTATAAGGTGTCCCCTTGCTGGTAAGCATAAGCAGTAAGTGTTCAGTTTTCCTGCAGTGCCACCACAGGTGATGTTAAGCATTACTCAATGCCCAACGAAACAATGGATTGTCCATGTAATGCAGGACAGGACAGGTCCTCCAGAGCGAGTCAGAGGATGAGATGAGGATCCTGAACAGCAGATCTCCACCTCTCTTAGCTCAGAATTCTAGAGTAAGTTATATAAAAATATAATTTCTGACCTGATACCTCCTTCAAGATTGAGCAGCAGATGTAGGCAATCTAGAGAGATTACTGAGTATCCTGACAAAATTAGGTGGCTTAAAAGAAAATAATGAAAAATGACATATCTCGGAAACATATGGGCAAGCTCTTCCTGGAAGACTGGGGTCCTTTTTAACTTGTCCTCCTGCATTCAGAGTTTGGTTGATACACTATTATTATTATTATTATTATTTTTATTATTATTATTATTATCATTAATGTTATAATAATTTATAATTCCTGCACCATAATAGCAGGGAGCTGTGATAATAATGTTGAATCAAGTATAATAGACAAAAACAAAGTAAATGACTGATACAGAGGGAGAGAGAATCTTGCCCACTACAGTCTTAAAAACTACATTTATTCCATCATTCCCAATATTGTTAAGCAAACTGGACATACAGAGGCAAATCTACATCAGAATTTTGGTTGATTGTGTGTCAAAAAACTAGTTTATGTAAATTTGGCTTCAAGAAAAATGGGGCGTGGTTTAGCGGCAACACCGTGCACCAAAAAGTGCCAAACTCTGCAACACCGTGCACCAAGAAGCGTCAAATTCTGCAACATCTAGCATCAAAATGAAGGTTCAAAATGATGTTGTAATTTGAGTGAATAGCTAGTAAGTGTACAACAGCCATTGTCATTCTTTTTTCCACATCCATAGACTGTAGACCACTGTAATAATACATTTCCACTGTTTAAAGAAGTCACACGTTAGGTAGGATTCTTATTTCAGAGTTCTTTAAAAGTCAAAGACTCCTATTAGGACTAATAGAAATCATTAGTACTAGCATAGAGGGCAGCTAACAAAGAGCAGACCCAGACTGTTCATGTATTCATCATCAGGGCTGGGATAGAATATAACATTTCCCCTGTAGCAGCTGCAACAAAGGCCTTTTAGTTTCCATCATTAAAGTCAAATATCTTAGAAAGCAATGCATTTTTCATGACATATACTTTATCCCCAGAGACATCTTACCTATGCATTGAGGAGCTCGGCTGCTCCAGAATGGCCGTGTTGCATTAAGACAGGTTAAGACATGTGGCCCATGTAATTGGTAGCCTGTGTTACAGTAGAAATAGGCTTCTCCTCCAGGGTGCAAGCTAGTGACAGATACATCGCCATAAGGAGGTCTTCGAGGAAATCCACAGCTCAGGACATAGGCTGCAAGAAAAAAAAAAAAAAAAAGATATATTATATAAAAACGTACAGCATTGTAATGGTAATAGAATATTTATTGTTGAGCCCCCAAAGGATATATTTTTCTGTGTTAAATTCTGAGGTTGTGTAAATTGCAATAATAACAATAACAATAATAATAAATAATAATAATAATAATAATAATAAAATAAAAATAGCAAATTTGATTACTTCTAATGCAAAAAGTTTCCTATTGTAATCATTCATCAAAAATATCTGTATAAGAATCTCTATGTATGAACGCTTGATAAAATGTTGGAATAAATCCTTAATATTTGTCCATGTGGGATTATTTTGAGCTAATCCAAGCTAATAGTTATCTATGGGTCGCAGACAGCACTGAAGATTACAAGGTTTGTGTAGCTCTGAGGTTCACCTGCCTGGTTGATGAATTAGCTGAAATAAAGTTATAATGCCCCATCTCCCTCTTGCGATGGATTTCCTGGACCGGGTGCTTGGCACCACTCATTAACTCCCAGCTTGATAAATTAGCTGTGCTGCTTCCCTAATGGGACCCATAAAATATTCCCTCCATGTCGGTGGCACTCCTCCACCGAGCACAACTGATACCAGGAGGGGAGAGATGTCACACAGGGATTGCCAGGGAAAACAGAATAAATGTAAAGCGTTATTCACACACTAATTGCCTCGCAGTGATATATTTGGCTTTATTATATCTGCAGAGTGTGCTAAACAAAGCAGGAATACAAATCGGAGACAAACACCCACACCTATAATGAGGACAAGATGGATTCATTCTTTACTTACACTCCTGGAGGAAGCGAGGATAAAATTATAATATAAGGATATATCTGTGGGTCTTCAGAAGAAAGAATATTACAAAGAATAGCTTCTGCTATGTTCATAATACACAGTGAATAGTGGATGACTTCTGCTATATTGTATCACTGACCTCTTTTTATATGTAATGAAATCCTGAAAGAAAAATTATTATTTTTTAAATAAATTATATGTGCTAGGTAACACATTTTGGCACAAGCCTCATTCTGTGCAAACATGAGTGATTGTTACTTTTTTGTACTTTTGTGCCCCTCCTGCCACTTTCTAGAAGGTGACGTGAGAGAAAGGCAGTGTTTTTAGCAAAAGGGGGCATAGGTTCCCCCAGTCTGATAGATTTACCATATAGATGATGGTGTACCTATTAGGCAAAGCTGCATCATATTTACTAATAAATTAGGCGCCTCTTTCTTTAGGCAGTTTGCACATCTTATGAAATTCCCGGCTTATCCAGGATTAGAAAAACATGGCCGCTTTCTTCTAAAAGCAGCAGCATCTCTTGTCCACATTTTGTGTATGATATTGGAATCTAGTTCTATTGAAGTGAATGGAGTTGTGAAATTAAATAGGTTTATATATATATATAGATCACTGCTTTAGCCAATCAGTGACTGAGGCAGATCACTGCTGTAACCAATCAGTGACTGAGGCAGATCACTGCTGTAACCAATCAGTGACTGAGGCAGATCACTGCTGTAGCCAATCGGTGACTGAGGCAGATCACTGCTGTAGCCAATTAGTGACTGAGGCAGATCACTGCTGTAACCAATCAGTGACTGAGGCAGATCACTGCTGTAGCCAATCGGTGACTGAGGCAGATCACTGCTGTAGCCAATTAGTGATTGAGGCAGATCACTGCTGTAACCAATCAGTGACTGAGGCAGATCACTGCTGTAACCAATCAGTGACTGAGGCAGATCACTGCTGTAGCCAATCGGTGACTGAGGCAGATCACTGCTGTAGCCAATTAGTGACTGAGGCAGATCACTGCTGTAACCAATCAGTGACTGAGGCAGATCACTGCTGTAGCCAATCGGTGACTGAGGCAGATCACTGCTGTAGCCAATTAGTGATTGAGGCAGATCACTGCTGTAACCAATCAGTGACTGAGGCAGATAACCTCTGTAACCAATGAGTGACTGAGGCAAATCACTGCTGTAACCAATCAGTGACTGAGGCAGATAACCTCTGTAACCAATGAGTGACTGAGGCAAATCACCGCTGTAACCAGTGACTGAGGCAGATCACTGCTGTAACCAGTGACGGAGGCAGATCACTGCTGTAAACAGTGACTGAGGCAGATCACTGCTGTAACCAGTGACTGAGGCAGATCACTGCTGTAACCAATCAGTGACTGAGGCAGATAACCTCTGTAACCAATGAGTGACTGAGGCAAATCACCGCTGTAACCAGTGACTGAGGCAGATCACTGCTGTAACCAGTGACTGAGGCAGATCACTGCTGTAACCAGTGACTGAGGCAGATCACTGCTGTAACCAGTGACTGAGGCAGATCACTGCTGTAACCAATCAGTGACTGAGGCAGATCACTGCTGTAACCAATCAGTGATTGAGGCAGATCACTGCTGTAGCCAATTAGTGATTGAGGCAGATCACTGCTGTAGCCAATTAGTGACTGAGGCAAATCACTGCTGTAACCAGTCAGTGACTGAATGAGCGGGCACTTCCTGCAGGGTCAGCACATCATTAAAAGCAGAAGGAAGCAGTGATTTCCTATGACCATCAACCTCATCTCAGCTCGATTGCATATTGAGCCGCAGATGAGTCGGCGGCCACATGGCTGCGGTGGAATTGGTCTTGGGAGGGGGACATGCAGGGGCGGGTACGTATGCTGGGCCCTGTCCAGGGGTGGGGTGGGCTTGGGTGGGGTGCCCAGGGGGACAAGTTCCCTTTAATCCTATCATTTATCATAGTGTAAAGCACCTGGAGACACAGGCCGCCCTGACATTTGCCAGAAATGCCGCAGTTCAATAAATATTGTTGGTCCGCGACTTTGTCAAAAATTTTTTTATTTGGCCCACTATGTATCTGGGTTTGCCTCCCCGGTTTTAAAAAATACTTTTTGTTACCAATGGCAGTCAATCACAGTTCATTTGTATTTTTTCCAAGCAATAGGTTATCAAGAAGATGGAGTAGAGGGCAGCAGCACAAGACTGCAGTAAGGTACATACATTTATTATGTAGATTATGTATAAATTATACATTAATGCTTTCTTGATAACATATGTTTCAATTATATACAATGGTGACCTGTGATTGCATGTTTGATCATTGCCAGAAGCTTAATATGCAAAACCCGTGATTGCAGGTGACCCACAGAGTGAAATGAGATTTTCTAGCAGGCTTGATTTGTGATTTGTGCTAATGTTAAATGGGTCAGATGGTAGAGAACAGGGAGAACCTGCATTACTGATCTCCAACCTGAGGCTCTTGAAAAACTACAATTCCTAGCATGCTTGTACAGCCAATAGCTGCCCGGGCATGCTGAGAGTTGTAGTTCTGCGACATCTGGAGAGCCAAAGGATGGAAATCCATAGAATTTATAATACATATTTATCATCATCATCATCATCATGGAAAGCATTGATGACGATATAATTGTACTAATTATTTTTCAGGGCAGTATATTCATGAAGTATTTTTCTGGTATCATCTCAGGGTGTCGGAGTATTACTGAAACAGGTCCATATACATAAATACTTTTATTATTGTCATTTATCACAATGAAAATTGTAATTATTGGTAGTGGGCAGTAAGTAGTTAACGCATAAAACATTTACCTGTGTCTCCCAAGCTTTATACAGCAGATCTCTTTTATATAGAACTAAAATGGAGTGAAACCATATTAGGCCAGTAGATGGCAGTAGAGGACAATGGTCTGCTTAGTTACAAGGAATGTATGTAGTTCTTACAGTGTCATTTGTGCAGCAGTACCTCTTGACCTGTAGACCAGACCAAGACTTCTTCCATAAGTATGTACCTAATTATTTGATACACTTATACAATATGCATGGTGGTAGCTACAAGAACAGAGATTCCTGACATCTGTATTTCTGAGCATTTAATCTTCTGAGACCCCAGGCATTAGTATATCATCTTGTAAGTAGGTACAGCTTGTCAGCTCCTCTGCGGGGAAGTCAACAGTGTAAATCAAAGTTCTTTTTGAAGAAGATGTATGATAATGAAGCATACCTCCAGCCCATGTCCATAGTAGAAGCTGTAAAGAGATACCTACAGTCCTGCTATTGATTTCCATGGGAGCGTGTTTGTGCTTCTAGCAGCTAAGCATCTTACAGATTAGTGTGGAACCCCTACAATAGATACACCTTTTTATAACTCATCTGTAAAACCTGGACACTTGCTTGGAGATCATAGTCCTTTCCCAACCTTCTGTGCACTTCAGCTTGAGCAGTTTGCCGTCCTGACATTGCCCCTGTACTAGGTTGCCATTGTCCTGTATACTATGAAATGTGTGGAAACACTTGAAGCCAGGAGTGCTAGCGTTAGCCAAGTCGGTAGAAGCAAAGCTATGAAATCTTCATTGTTCCTAAGGCTGACACATTTTGGGATTCAGCCCTCACCTTGTTCAATTTTACTGGTAAAAGGATCAAGCATAGTATACTTCTGCTTCTCTGAGCGAAACAAAATCACAATCTGTTTCCAGTCACAGTACAGTGTGGATTCTCCATACTGCTGAGCATCTTCACACTGCGAAGGTGTAACTGAAAGCTCCTTGGCCACAATGCGCAATCCGTAATGCCCCCCCACCTTGCATATGCCATTTATATTATGTGGTAGCGGAGCCGTGGACCCCCTCAGACACCATGACCAAAAAGCAGCTGCTACCTCTGCTCCATACCATGTGCACCACTTCTCTCTTCATTTTAGCTGTTGTTTGCTTTTTGTAACCCTTTCATGTCTTCTGCCTCCTGTTGACTTTGCCCACTGATTCCCTGCTATCCTGTTTCCATTTCCCTCTTCAAGAGTGCAAACACTCAGATACACTGTCTAGTCTAAGTTTAGACCAGCTATTAGTTGGTTTACAGTCATATTAGATGGCCCGATCTGGACTCAAGTTGAGACAGCCTGATCAGTCTGAGGCAGGTGGCTTATAGCAGAAGGGGCTGCCCAAACAATCCAGGCAACCAGTTGTGCCTAGTTGTGACTAGAATCAGGGCAGGCCATCTAATATGTCGCTCCTGGTATTAGTTCTTATTGCTACATTTCCACTCCAATCTTTGCAGTAGGCCCAGTGCTTTTTGGATCCTCCTTTGCCATGTCTTATAGGAAGGTCAAGCACCTTGTCCCTTAGATGCTTTGTTTGCATATAGACTCACACATCCTAAAGGGAAAAGAATGGAGCCAACCTGGGTGGAGCCCTAATTTCCATAATTTCCTATTAAAATTAATACTTGGGTGTATATTTATATTTTTAGAAACGACTGAACCAAAATAAAAATGTGAAATGTTGGATAGCTTAAGACAAACTAGATTGTGAGCTCCGCTGAGTAGACTGGACTCAAGACTGGACTCAATGATGTGATGGATATACTGTATGAACTAAGTACATTGAGATTGATCACTAATATCAGGTCCAGGGGCAATACACAAGAAGGCTTTTGTGTCTCAGGCCTGACACTGGGCACCTGACCAAAATGGACATATGGGTGGAGATTTATCAAACATGGTATAAAGTGAAAATTGCTCAGTTGCCCCTAGCAACCAATCAGATTCCACCTTTCATTCCTCACAGACTCTTTGAAAAATGAAAGGTGGAATCTGATTGGTTGCTAGGGGTAACTAGCCAGTTTCACTTTACAGCATGTTTGATAAATCTCCCCAATAATAAATAAATTGCACATCCCTGGAAAATATAACTTATTATCATTATTATTATTATTATTATTATTATTATTATGTTGAATCTGCTTCTTTTCTACCCGGTGATACAAGGAGTTAATTCACAGCCATAATAACCTGGCAAGTACCAGTGAAACCGGTAAGTGCATCTCTTACACCTTATTTATAGGAAGACATAAGCTAAGAGGCCGGATATAGTCCTCTGTCATTGTGATATATTGATATTTATCCAGCCAGGTTAAACACTCAATTGGTAGCAGCCAGCAGCTCAATAAATGCCATTAGGGAAAGTAACCACAGGAATGTAGTCAATCCCTGGAGGGGAAATAGAGGGACAGAATGCATATGGCAGGACTTCAGGCACAGTGAGCACTGAGTGACAGCAGAATCCTGAGAATAACCCATAAAATCTATCTACATCTGTTCATAAGTTCTTAAAGATCCCTGTGGATCATTCACTTCTCACCTTCCCTGATCTCCGAGGACAGACAAGTACAGGCGGTTGTTATAATAAGCGCTTTCCTTGCAGTGAATACATTGTTACAGGCTTGTGAAGAGTTTCTCTGAGTCGTTTTAGGATTTTATGTCATTTTATTTCCCCAAACTTTTATAAATCCGTTGCTGCTGAACCTTGTATCTTAAATATAATCTATAGTACTATACAAGGAGTAAACAATATGCAATCACTATATCAGGGTTCCCCAAGCTGTGGCTTTCCAGCTGGTGCAAAACTACAACTCCCATCATGCACAGGCAACCTTCTAAGCACGGCACGATTAGAATTGCAGTTTTACAACAGCTGGAAGGCCACAGCTTGTTTAAAGCAAATGTACCACCTGGTGCATTCACTTTAAGTATTAACCATGTATAGAATGGCACTGGTGCGGGGAAAGGACTGGTTCCTGTGTACAGTACCTTTCTGTTCACGGGCACCTGACCAGGGGTGAAGCACTGGAGGTGGGCTGGCCGGCCCCCATTGGGAGAACCCCCCCTCTGTGTCGTGGCTCCATTAGAATCAATAAAGCCGCGTCATAGAGGGGTGGGGTTTTACTCCCACTCGGGGTAGGTCAGTCCGCCACCAGTGCTTCACCCCCAGCCCCATAACCGTAAAGAACGGCCGCCATACACGGGAATTGGGCTGCGGTTAAAAAAAAAAGGACCGTAGCACTGGCTTCCCTGCAGCGGGAAATTCTATACATGGGTAATACTTAAAGCGAATGTACCTGATGGTTCATGCCGACGCATTTTGAACATTCTTATACTTATTCATGGAATGCTGTATTTTTTAAAAATTGATTCATGGGGCACTGTCCCCCCCAAAAAAAATGTTGTAGAGGATTTTTATTGTCCAGGCTATGAGTGTTGAGACTAGGACTGGTCAGGAGAACAAACCGGGAGAAGTCCATACTCTCCTAACTGAGTCATGTAACAGAGATGGCTACATAAAGCGGGTTATAGAGTGCAGCAGTACACACCTCTCCCCGCTCATTCTCCTGATCTATAGCGATCTAAACACTCAGACCCCAAGTTATGAAAACTTTTGATATGTCAAAATTTTTGGTGGCACGTATGCTGTAAGATTTTAAGAGTGTAGTGCTGGAAAGCCTTTCCTTCTTTTCTATGCATCCCATTTGGATGGAGCCAGCATTTTCTTCCTTGCACAGTCCAGTCCTCACTAGTTTTGATCCATGATTTTCTATGCAATTGGTTACAGTCAGCTATTCCTTACCTTATATACCTTGTTACATACATAGCTCTAGCTCTGTGAACCAAATACACAAGCAGTAGCCACACAAATATATCAGGAAGTCTACAGTGTAGAATACATTGCAGGACTATAGTTAGTCTTACACATTAGATGAACTACAACTACAACTACAGATTAAAATGAGCTTGATGCATGATGAAATACACTAATACATAAAAGAGCATTGCCTCTGACGGACAGCAGAATCTGGAATACCTAAGGTAGTTAATATACAAAGTTTTAGAACTTTTCATTTATACAATAACTTTTATTTAAATCAATTTGGAAAACTTTTTTTAACCAACATTTAAGACTGCTGTTCAGTAAATTACAAAGAATCACTGATATAATTGAGGCAAATGCAAAGATTGAGGCATAATAATTTATTCCTAAGACACGAATGGGAATTAATGGTAAATTGAAGATTTGGTGTAATTATGGCTCCCCTGCACAGATAAATTAGTAAGATTAGTGCAGGAACCGATCATGTCAGCGGGTGGCACTGCTGAGCTGGCTTATAAGAGATGGGGATCTGTGGCTTTGTGGCTGGTGCCCTATAGAACACAATATATACATTATCTATGCATCATGGTTTTGCATCTTTGCATCATGTTATCTTGTCTGTGAAAGCTACTGAGCAACACAAAAACAGTGGATGGCATTGACTTTACTGTGCAAATAAAATGTACAATATGTACGGATTTGTTACAATGGCTTTGGCTGCGCATATGTATAAATGTGACCTATAGAGCTTTCTTTTATTAAGGCAGAGGAGAAAGAATATATTCAGTGCTGTAACTCTGCTGCGATTAGGTCGGGGATGAAAGCTGGTTGTCAAGCACTGATCTCAGAGAGTGATGCTGGGTCAGGGCTCCAGATGGCGACCAAAATGGTCGCCAATGCGACTGACATCTTGCAAATGGTGCCCAGATTTATTAATCTGGGCGCCATTTGCGACTGGCCCCGGCGGCGGCGCACTGTCTCTTTAAGGACAGTGACTGCCTTCCGCACGCTGCACTGAAGCGTGTCTCCGCACACTGGGGACACGCTTCTCCAGTGACGTCATCTAGCACGTCCGTCATTCATTGGACGGACGGCCGCAGAGGCGGCAAACTCATCCAGCGCCTCTCTCCCGCCTCTCCTCACCCGGCGGATCCTCAAGTTCACCCCAGCGGCACCATACTTAGATTGTTGGTGACTGGGTGAGTATAACCGGAGGGGCGGAAGGGGCGGCAGGGGTGGCGGCCGGCCAGTAATGTGTGTGGGGGGGACCGCGGCCTGGGTAGTGTGTCTATTGTGATGGCGGCCAGGTGCGGTAGTCAGTGCGTGGGGGTGGGGGTGGGGGATGTATAGACTGCACAGTACCACTTCCCTCATTGTCTGTATGTATATACACTGCACAGTACCACTTCCCTCAGTGTCTGCATGTATAGACTGCACAGTACCACTTCCCTCAGTGTCTGTATATATACACTGCACAGTACCACTTCCCTCAGTGTCTGTATGTATAGACTGCACAGTACCACTTCCCTCAGTGTCTGTATATATACACTGCACAGTACCACTTCCCTCAGTGTCTGTATGTATAGACTGCACAGTACCACTTCCCTCAGTGTCTGTATGTATAGACTGCACAGTACCACTTCTCTCAGTGTCTGTATGTGTAATAGACTGCACAGTGCCACTTCCCTCAGTGTCTGTATGTATATACACTGCACAGTACCACTTCCCTCAGTGTCTGCATGTATAGACTGCACAGTACCACTTCCCTCAGTGTCTGTATATATACACTGCACAGTACCACTTCCCTCAGTGTCTGTATATATATAGACTGCACAGTACCACTTCCCTCAGTGTCTGTATATATATAGACTGCACAGTACCACTTCCCTCAGTGTCTGTATATATATAGACTGCACAGTACCACTTCCCTCAGTGTCTGTATATATATAGACTGCACAGTACCACTTCCCTCTGTCTGTATATATAGACTGCACAGTACCACTTCCCTCAGTGTGTGTGTATGTATACACTGCACAGTACCACTTCCCTCAGTGTGTGTGTATGTATACACTGCACAGTACCACTTCCCATATACATTGCCACAGGGGCTATATGTCATCGGCTGCCGGGGGCTATATTATATATATATATATAGTAGATCATTGCCGGTAAGATGGCAGCTGGCTGAGGGAACACACCGGCAGCAGGGGGGTATATGGTTGTCAAGTTGCAAGTTTCCATGTTGAACGTTTTCAAACTAAGAAAAGAAAGGATCTAAAGGAGGATGCTGCCGTGGCCTCTGCACACAGTAAGTCCCATTTAACATAACATTAATTTTACATGGTTTAAAATGTTGGCGACCAAATATTCTATTTGGCGCCTAAATTTTTCAGGTTAGGAGCCAATGGCTCCTAGGTAAATTTTTTAGTCTGGAGCCCTGTGGGTGATCGGGTGGGGTGTATGGGAGGGAACAGCACTTACACGTATCCCCAACATTTTGCAGCTCATAAGCTACTGTCAGATGTGACATGTTGCATTGAGTCAAACTAAATAGTAAAAGTGAAGAATTCTATTAAATATATGACCTAGTGATGTGAGTTTTATCTTAGTGTTGCCTGTTATTGATGAATGTGAACCTAGTACTAAGTTCTAGTAATGCTATGGTGCCACTAGGGTACACATCATTCTAGCTACCAAAAGCTAAAGAGCCACATGCATGGTCTCCAAGCCGCGGGTTGGTTAAAAGGTTTCGAAAAATATGGCTACTTTCTTCCAGAAACAGCACCGCTCTTGTCCTCTGTTTGAGTGTAGGTTTTTCAGTTCGGTTTCATTGAAATGAATGGAGCTGAATTGTGATACCACTCACTAACAACCTGTTTTTGCAGGAAAGTAACTTTGCTTTTTCTAACCCTGGACAATCCCTTTAACTCAGGTATAGTAAATGGATGCAATACATATACAGAGATCTATGCAAGGTTCCCAGAGTTGAGCAAATCTTGAGCACTTGGGTTTGTCCGAACCTGAGCGTACGGCATTTGATTGCCAATGGTAGAAGTTGCATGCAGCCCTAGGGAGTCCTGAAAACCGGGGCATGGCCTATGGCTGTATCCATGTTTACCAGGTACTAATAAAACTGAACCCTTTATGCTGCAAGTGGACTGGTAGGCTACACAGTTCTGACAAATTCCCTTTACATATTTATAAGGTGCATGTTCAAATCCAATGAAAGTTCATTTGTCTTTTAAATAAAACCTTCCTCCAATGTGTAGTGTCCCCTTACTCCCAATATATATATATATATATATATATATATATATATATATATATATATATATAAATAATTTATTATAGACCCCCAGTGGCTCTTTAGAAAAGGAGTGGGCAAGGGTATGATCTATTGTCTGATACATGATTCCTTAGTTTCATTTGACATTTGTAGAATCCTACATCACAGAGGCAGCAATACTTTCAACTAGGATTTGGTGATGCAGAACACAGGAGTTTTGGGGGGAAAAAACTGGGACAAAGCCTTAGCGACAAGGCAGGATTGTTATTTCAGTAAACAAAAGAGTGTAATATAATGCAGAAAAGAAGCAGACCCAGTTATGTAGGTTGTGTAAATTCTGCCGGGTGTGACAATATGTCATCTTGTCATCTTATTTGTGATGTGTATCTACTTGAGGAGCTGATATGTGTTTTACCTTGAAGCGCTAGTTTAGAAGCAGCCCTCGGTGTGACAGCGCACGCCTGCACCCGCCGCTGACACTAGCCTTAGAGTCACAACACATTTAGATAATGACACATCATGGAAATATTAGACTGTAACATGGTTACTGTGCTTCACCTTCATTATCATATATGGTATAGACACATATACTATATCTAATTCCGTGTGGCCTATACATACAAATCACACAGACATATCAGTTGCCATACTAATATATCTGTACAGAAAGGCAGAATGTGGATGAAGGCTAAATACTCTCTGATGTTTAACTGAAAGAAAAGAACAAGAGACTCTTTAAGAAGAATTCCACATGGTATTTCTGTTATCTTCTGTACAATTTGCACCTTGAGCTGCTTCTTCACTACAGTGATGGTCTCCCCTGGGCTCCAGACCCGGAGAATACAAATGTACAAGGTCTTCAGCTGCCATGTTGGTTGCCCAGTAGGGCTGTCACTCTTCTTCCCTCCCACAGGAGCAAATGTAGAAGTTGAACTCGCTGATCAGTCAGTGAAATATCACTCCTCATATTGATACATACATACGCCTACATATAAATCATATACATGACATTTTATTAGGACTAGGTTTTATAAGTACTTTTACAGTATTGAAGAAAAATAATCAAAGAGAAATTCCAGATAAGAAATATTATCCTTCATATTATATGAGTATATAGAGCGTTATTTCTATTACGTACCCTTTCATCATACCAATAAAAAGGCCCATAAACCAATGTATGAGTGCAGTGGTGTATACCGTAGGCCCCAGGCTGTTCACGGGCCGAGCAAGAATGTAAATGAGCGCTGATCTGCTAGATCAGCGCTCGTTTACTGGGCCTATTCCATGGCCCCGATGATCGTTGAGCGAGGGCTGCAGGGACATCGTTACCGATGTCCTTGCAGCCCTTGCAGCAATACATTAACTGTCCAGGCTTCTCCTGCGCTCCGTCTTCCTCTCCAGGTACCGCGGCGTAGCATCAGCTTCGGTGTGGCCTGACTGAGCTGTCAGACTGCTCAGCCAATCACTGTCCGCGGCGGTCCTGGCCTGTGATTGACTGAGTAGTCTGACTGCTCAGTCAGGTCGCTCCGGAGCTCCTGATGCTGTGAGCGGGACCCGGGGAGGAAGACGGAGCGCAGGATAAGGCCGGCCAGGTAATGTATGCTGCGCTTCTCGTCGGTCGCCCGCCGCGCACCGCTATTCCACTGTAGCGATGCGCAGTGGGGGACCAATGATTTTAGTTCTGGCTCTAAATAAACAATCAGCCGATGACACGATCACACATGTTCACACACTGTATTTTTCATAAAGCAATGATTTGCATTGAAGTCAATGCAAACAACGGCCATTGTTTCACACATTGTATTGACCAATAGCCGTGGTTTGCTACGGCAATCAAAATAATTTTCATGTCATTTATTTCTGGCCATTGTCTATAGACTTCAATGCAATTTTTCATTTAAAACAACAGCCGTTGTTTTGAGTGGCAAGTAACGCCCGCTGTAGTTGGAACATAGCTTAAAACTTTAGGAAAAGGTCAGTCTCGGGCAGCGCTGTGCACAATTGTCATTTTTCTGCATTACTACTACTGCATTACCATGTGAGAAACTAATACTAAATAGTAAAATTGGAAAATGTCCATAAACTCGAAGTAAGCAGAAGGGCAAAAAAGAAATTCCCCTTAATGTGCCTAAGTAGTCATAAATATAAATGGGGACCCACTTTGGTCCATATGTCTGTTGTAATGTTATTAAAAGAACTGTATAAACAATGACTACATGTACTTTACAGACACCCAATATTTTGGGATAATAGGGCATGAACATTTTGCAGTGCAATAGCTCAGGTTTAAAAAATGGTTCCCTAGGTAATGTATGATGGACACTAAGGGGCATTGCTACTTTCTGAAGTGTACTAACTGGCAATTTTTGAATAGAATTAAGTAATTTTATATAACTTTCTGACACCAGTTCATTTGAAATAAAAAAAGGAGTTCCCCTTTTATATTTGCATTGGAACATTAAGGGGCATTACTATTGTATCTGCCACAAAGGGTGCACTCTTACAGGATGGAAGACTAAGGGAGTTACTATTGCAGTGTCGGATGCCATTGACACTATTATTTGGGGGGTACTATTATTATTATTACACTAATACAGTAGTACCTCTGTTCTTAAACTTAATGGCTTATGGAAGGCTGTTTCCAGAACCAAGCTGCGTGTTCCCATAGGGAACAATGTAAATGTCTTTAAGGGTGCCTTCACACGTACCGTATCACTGCGTATTTATCGCTGCGAGTTTCTCGCACATAAAACCACAGTGATACTAATTGCTATAAAGTCAATGTATGTGTATTCTCGCTGCGTGTTTGGTGCGATTTTGGTGCGTGTTTTACATGCGAGTTTAGATTTTCACATGATTTTCCCAGGAGAGTTTAACACTACAAAAAACGCAGCTACTTTCATGCGAGTTTTGTGCAATAAATACGCAGCGATACGGTATGTGTGAAGGCACCCTAAATAGTTTTTTACACGCCATGGATCAGGTGCAGTGCGCCCGGCCCACAGAGTGTAAAGAGTAGCAGTAAGTAGTAGTGCCTCTTGTTCCACTGTTTACTGTAAATGAGTGGGGATTCCCATCATAATGACGGGAATCCCCGCTATAACTGGGTGTTCCCCACAGTGGAGGCAGAGAGAGGCAGAAACGGGCGGCTGTTTGAACTTGACACGCCGCACCTGCTTCTCCCTTCTGTAGGGAGCAGCTCCTCCAGCCTTGCGCAGCTCTGTGGACCTTTTTCCTGGCTGCTGGCACCTTTGTTCCGTTGCCGCCTGCCCTCCCCACAGCTGCTCCTGCAGCCACCAGATGGTGGCCGCTGCTTCTCCCCACTGCAGGGAACAGCTCCTCTGGCCTGCCCGAGCTGGCGGAAATTTTGTTTGAACACCGAAGTGTTCAAATACTGAGGTGTTTGGGAACTGAGGTATTACTGTGAAACTATTTCTAGCTGTAGGATACTACTTAAGTGGGCAGCAGTTTGTGTTGAGGCAAAGTGAGAAAGATTCCTTCAACACTACACCATATTTTAGTCTGCAACCTTAGTTTTCCCACTGGTAATAAAAGTGGTAATAAAAGCCGGTCCCTGCCCAGTGATGCCAGAGCATGCCCACAACACTCTCTGATAGAAGTTGATAAGTCATTGTCTGACAGTGGTCTACATTTAGGTGCCTGCTAGTTGCCTGCTGTTCCTTGCTGAGATCAGCAGCTCATTTAATGTAAAAAAATTGAAAAGAAAATTTACAATCAGAAAATAAAAACAGAAAAAAATATATTTCAGGAGTTATATTATATTAAGGTGACACACTCCCTTTAGCAAGGCCATTTAGGCGGTATGAAAATAAAGTGGAGCAAAGTCTGAAATTCTCCGAGATCATCTCTCAGGAGAATGAAAATTGGTTTTGTTCTATGATGGGTGCAAAAATCCACCACCATAATCGAGGCATGGAAATAGCTACAGAACTGATGTAAATCACTATAGATTATCTCTTTTACATGCATGGATGGAGGTGCCTTAAATTGTACCTGTCACCGATAGACACATACAATTTACTTATCCTGTTTGTCATGTCTTAATGTGTCTTATGAGCTCTGGGCTTCTTTATTCTTGCTCATGTTACAGAGACAACAGCTGGGGATATATCACTGTAAATAATTCCTGTATTTCCCTATGAGCTTTGGAATAAATGAAAGAGAGCTGTGTTCACCTGTTCCTTTGCTGCTGCTGTTCTGTGCCTGGTCCCTGATGTTCACCACTTCCTGGTCTCCTCTTGACACACAGGAAATACCAGATTGACCAATTACTGTCTGCAGTGGTGACCAGCCCCATCTAGTGGCTGGGTGGGCATTTCCTTATGTGACATAAATTAGGAAGTGGTGAGCAGCAGGGACCGAGCATCATCAGAATAGCAGTGTTTCAGGAAGGTAAGTACAGCATTTCCCACACAGTAATTTTGCTCAGTATTTTTGTCAGTATTTTGGAACAAAAAGTAGGTTGAAAACACAGAAAGGCTATATTTACACACTGTTAAAGTTTAGTGTAACATCACATGAAGCTGGGAGAAACTGGAGACCAAAGGCTGACAACGAGTAGTTACGATGTGCTGCAGGGGTACAGGATTGCCCTGGATTTTTACATTATTCCAGGAATTCTCCTTCAACTGTGTTACTCCAACCGAGTTTAATAGGAGTTGTATAACTTCTTTACAGTTACTGTGTGGCTTGCAAATATATCCCTCTCTTACAGAGAATGTGTAGAACTATTGTTCTCTCTCTTTACAAATAGGCTTATAATTATGCATGTAAGAAATATATTAAGCACAAATAAGAAATAAGAAGGATGCCATCACAGCAGCGGCAGCATCCCGTGCTCTGGGCTGCCGTCACACCCACTCCCAACTCGTTCAGTGTCAGGTGGACGTTGGAGCCCACATGTCGGGGCCTGGCACCGCCATCTCTTCAGTTCCCTCCCCCTAGATGCCTCATCTGCCCCCAATCGTATCTGCTGCTCCTGAGCGCTGAGCACTCTACATTTAAAGGGCCAGTGCGCCCTTAATAGTTTATGCACCTAATCACCTTCCCCTAGAAAAGTGCACCTGCCCTGTCATTCCCTGTTGGAGCCTTTGCACACTAATCCTTACCTTGGTGTCCCAGGTCTCCTGCCTGTGGTTCCTGCATGTTACTGCTGTCTGTGACTACTGCTGCAGTCCTGTCTGTCTTTCTGCCTACGTGTCTCCAGCTACACCAGAGCTGCAGGGAGGTGAATGAATAGGCTACACAGGGTGAAAATGACACTGCAGAGTTACTGTTTTCATGTGGACAGTGTAAGAATAATGGTCTTTATTTTTTTCCATTTTACGAGATAACCCCTTTAAGGTTTCTATATACTGAATATACTTATTTATCTCAGACTCTGGACCTGCATCCTTTCATTAGAATAGTCACCCATGGAAAGGGCACATCTCGATTCCCTCCCTATTCTTTTTTCCTATCAAGCATGTTTCATTACAGCTGCTATGTATCTCTCTTCCAATAAATCTTTAAGAAGCCAGTATGTAGTTAATGTCAGTGCAGGGGAGGGCGAAAGGAGAAGAGAAGATGTCAATTACCCCAGTAGGAGATCTTGCCTCCGGCAAAGTGTGCTGTTTAGCAACCTTTTGCTATTATTGGGCATGCTGGATCTGAACTTTACCGCACTACTTTAAGCAACTATTTTATTTTCTTTGTTGCTGACATATCATGTATGTGTCTTAGCTTTAATGGATATCAATGTGCAGTCACATCTTCAAATTCTCCTTAGCACTGCTACTTTGATAAGAAATTAACCCAGAGATTTTCTCTACATTCAGAAAGGATATCCACAGCACTCTCCTAGAAGCTCACATATATTTAAATAACATATACTCTACAAACTTACTGGTTTGGTTTTACAGCTTTCAATTTTTCACAAATGTCTTTCTTAAGGTAGATTTCCACCAAGAACATACAGTGTTTCCCCTAAAGTAAGACGCCCTCCTAAAATAAGACACCCCAACCAGGGCCGGATTAAAGGGAGGGCACCCGGGGCCTCCACCACTTGGGGGCCCCCACCAGCCTGAACCTGGAAGCAGGGTTCTGGGTTCAGGCTACTGGATCTATAGCAACCCCTAGCAGAGCCCAAGTGGTGGGGGTGCATGGGGGTCATGGGGCTGGTCGTCAGGTGGGGGCCGGGAGGGTAGTTGCAGTGATTTTGGAGTTGCGGAGGGGTGATCACGGCACTCCATGCTCTGCCACACAGGAGAGCCCTAGAGATCAGAGCTCCCTCACCTGCTTCTCCTGGATGTGGCTGAATTCATCCCCCTACAGAAAAAACCTGCACTAATGCTTCTGGAGGGACAGGCTCAGCCAGATCCAGGAAAAGCAGGTGCAGGAGCTCTGATTTCTGGGGCTATTCTGTGTGGCAGATCGGCGATTACGTCATTTCATCGCGCCCCATCTGTAGGAGAAGACCTGCACACTCCGCCAGGGACTGCAGGAAGATAAAGAGGCCAGGCAACGTTGGAACAGAGGACAGGTGAGTGGGACTTTTAATGTTTTTTAATTAGCAAAGACCAGGGGCATTTATTTGGGGGTGCCTTGGAGGGAAGGGGCTAACTACAGTATTAGGGGCATCCTGGTGGGGGGTTAACTACAATACTAAGGGGCATCCTGACAGGAGAGGGGTTAGTTACAATACTAGGGGGCATCCTGGCAGTGGAGGGGTTAACTACAGTACTAGGGGCATCCTGATGGTGGAGTGGGATAACACCCCTAGTATTGTAGTTAACCCCTCCACTGCCAGAATGCCCCCTTGTATTGGAGTTAACTCGTCTTCTGCCAGGATGTCTCTAGTCTTGTAGTTAACCCCTTCAAGGGCATACTGGCAGTAGAGGGGTTAACTACACTACTAGGGGCATTATTACTATATGAGGGCATAGCCAGAGGCATTATTACTATATGGAGGCACAGCAGGAGACATTATTACTATATGGGGGCACAGCAGAGAGCATTGTTACTATATGGAGGGCACAGCAGGAGACATTATTACTATATGGTGGCACAGAAGGGGGCATTATTACTACATGGAGGCACAGCAGGGGACATTATTACTATATGGGGGCACAGCAGGAGGCATTATTATATGGAGGGCACAGCAGGGTATATTATTACTATATGGGGCACAGCAGGAGACATTATTACCAAATGGAGGCACAACAGGGGACATTATTACTATATGGAGGGAACAGCAGGAGACATTATTACTATATGGAGGGCACAGCAGGAGACATTATTACTATATGGAGGTACAGCAGGGGACATTACTATATGGGGCCCAGAAGGGGAATTATTACTATATGGAGGCCACGGCAGGAGGCATTATTACTGTATGGAAGGCACAGCAGGAGACATTATTACTATATGGAAGCACAGCAGGGGGCATTATTACTATATGGGGCACAGCACTGACATTATAATTATTTGGGGACACAGCAGGGGATTCTACATACAGGAGACAGCCCATATACCCACTGACTTTACTTGACATGATACCAAAAAGCGGAATTACTACTGTTCGGAACCTTGGGTGGGAAAAAGGGAAGAAAGTTGCTGGAAAAGTGTGGAGCCTAAGATGTTTGTCTATTAGGTTCTAAAAAGAAGGAAGTGTAGCTGCAAGAAATCATCATGGTTGCCCGGGCCAGATGGAGAGGAAAAGGAAGGTGAACGGCTCTGATCAAAGAAGACGTCACCTGTCACTGAATGAAGGTTTTTTTTTTTTGTATTTTTTAGAACTTTATTTGGTAGGAGTGCCCCAAGGTACAAAAAGAAAAAAGGTTGGGCAATACTGCTCTAAGCCATAATAGCCACACTGCTTCTTCCTAGCAAAATATACCCCCCGGATGCCCAGGCTGAGTTAGGGTCCTATTAGATGGGCCGATGATGGCCCAATCAATAATGTAAATGAGTGCTTTGCCTATTACACGGCTCGATAATTGTTAAGCAAGGGCTGCAAGGATGGATTTTACACAGTGTTTAAGTACTTTTTGGGTGCTCTTTACTGCTTCAGCTAGTGTATTTGATTGGTAACTGCAGATGGGACCTAGACTACCAAGTCCAAGTTCCCCCCCCCATCCTCCGCATGTCCTGCTGCACCTGCCGCATACCGCCGCACGTACTGCCACATGCAGCTGCCATCCTGCTGCACAACACCACCCGTCCCGCTGTTGATGCCCTCTTGTGAGTATTCCAGGGAGGCCCGGGGGGGATATCTTATTTCTCCCTCCCTGGCTGTGGGGAGAGAAATAAGACAAACCCCAAATATAAGACATAGGGGGAGATTTATCAAACATGGTGTAGAGAAGAATGGTCTAATTTGCCCCTACCAACCTATCAGATTCCACTCATTTTATTTCAGATTCTTTGGAAAATGAAAGGTGGAATCTGATTGGTTGCTAGGGGCAACTGAGCCAGTTTCACTTTACACCATGTTTGATAAATCTCCCCTATAGTGCCTTTTTTTGAGTAAAATAATATAAGTCTTATTTTCAGGGAAACACAGTAACATTTTACATATATTTGTAAATTGGAAGATTGAACAATAGCAGAAGCAGTGAGAATTATATTGCCTTTACTTACAGAGATATTGACACTTTTCTGTTTTGCTCTGCTTGCCATTTTGAAAAAGAGACAAGAGGAAGTGTCACCTTCAAATATTGTTCCAAAAATTATTCCTAATCTATAATTATATCAACATTTTCAATAAATTACAGTTTAAGTAGCAGTTTACTATTAGTATCTTAGAAGCTAATTCGAAGGTGACATCCAATATGGTGGCCTTTCTTATTGCTGTTGTCACAGAATAGATGGTGTACTACTTCCATTACTAATATCCCAATCTGTGTAATATATATTAGAGGGGCATTGATGAGTTTACTGTTATGAATATCTCTCTATACATTTATTTTGAACTTTGATAACTTGTTATCCAAAGATAACCGATCAAGTTTTTATGTTAACCACTTCTTCACTGCACTATTCAAAGTAAGGTGACATGCAGGTAACATGGTGTATGGAATGGGCTGAGGAGCTGAATCCACTCCATACATGGCTAATGACTTACTAATGACTGGCATCAGGGATCATGCTAATGCCTGTCATTTGACCTCATGAATACTGTAATCAATTGTGACTGCAATACCTAAAGAGGTAAATGACAGATGCCATATCTTTCAAGTGTCTGATCCGCACCCTTGCAATGTGGTTGTGTGGTTCTGATCAGTTGCTATGGCAGCCAGAGGCCTCTATTAGCCTTATGTGCCTGCCATAGTAACCTATACTGTAGAGTTTGCCTCAGGCAGACTCCAAGAGCAGAGCATCGATCTAACTGATCCATGCAATTTTGTAATCTATTTTGGCTACCGGATGTCCATGGGGCTTGCTGTAAAGCAGATACTAATCGAAAATACTCCACCTTTATGTTGTGGAGAAAAGACATATTTACTAAAACAAGCATGCAGATAGATCCTCTTTAAACTCTTCAAGAAAGTGACCATTACAGAACCCTACAATACTTTACTAACTATTACCGTCACAGCTGGTTCAGTCTAGGAAGCTCTTGGTTTGAACTGCGTTAAATGCATCCTCCTAACTAGATAGTTCTGCCTCATACCATCATGCAGACGTGAGGACACTGACGTTACGAGGCAGCTGATTCAGCTCTCTCCTTATCAGTCAGATGGATGGCTGTGATAGGTTTGACTTGGCAGTATCACAAGATCCTGAGAGCTGCCGCAGCCAGCACGATGACAGGAGAATGCAATCTGCAAAAGGAAATGACACAAGGACAAAGATCTATAGACTCCTAACACCTATGCAGTCAAAAAGATGCCAGCTATAAAAGACAAATACATGGGGAGAGGCCAAATTCACATCCTGCATTAATATGAAAGGGCATCTATCACAAGATTTGTTTATGTAGCATAAAATACACCAGGATATAGCAGAGTCCTGGGAACATTGAAATTCTGGAACTAAACAACTAGGAACTGAGCCGGCACTTCTATTCCCTCCCCCTGTGTATATGCATACAGGTCCAGGTTGTGATACTTGGAACAAGTCTTACACATACATCTATACAGTTGTTAGTTATTTATTAGCTTGTTAGAGAAGGGGCCGCACAAGTCTAAAATGCTAATTATTCTCCAATTAAAAGGGAAAGTACTTACAGATCTTCCCAAGCTGTTCGACTTTGCTTATTGAAAGCAAATGGCCCTAACAAGAGAACTGTCACTTTAAAGGGTAAGGAATACAGATTTGTAAATTACTTCTATTTAACAATCTTAGGTCTTCCAGTACTTATCATCTGTTGTAGGTCCTGCAGGAAGTGGTATATTCTTTCCAGTCTGATACAGCTCTGTAAAACTCACACCTCCTAGGGACAGGAGGAGGCAGAAGAGAGCACTGTGTCATACTGGAAAGGATACATCACTTCCTGCAGCATACAGCATCTGATTTAAAGAAAAAAAAAGTCTCCGGAGTACCCCTTTAAACAGTCAAAAAGATGTAAAAAATTCCTAAAGCACACCTACACAAACAAAAATGTTAATCATTAAGCAGGACCTCCCAATGGGCTGCTAAAGCCAGAATGAGCAGAGATTTAAATCAACAAATTGTATATCCTAAATGAACAAGACAGGAGGCCGGACAGCATTGATTATTCATGAAGGAGATGGACGTGGAAGCAGTGGGGAGGGTGCCAGAGTGCAGCACAAACACTGAGGCACAACTCCTCTTTGACTCTTCATTACAGTAGGAGACTGCAGTGCATAATCCACTCCACAGATAAATTACCGAAAGATACCATGCTCACAATGGGACTTCCAAACACAGCAAACTGTCAGCATCTCGGGTAGGGCAAGGGTGCTGACAGATTCCCTTTAAGACTACCGTACAAACAGTGCATGGAATTCTGATTTGGGGCAATTTCCTTCTTTATTTTTTTGGTCCATAGAATTCTTACAAAAATTTTGTATTGAATACAGGACCTATAGTCTCTGGGGCATTTGTATAATCCGACATGGAGTTGTTGTTTGCCCTGTGTGTCTCTCCGCACAGTAACTGCTGGTTATTGGTAAAGTGCTCAGCATGCCGCAGCCACACACTGGTTCCATAATCACACTCTTTGCCTGAGGAAGGAGATGACCGTTCAGTGCATGATAAGTGTCAGTGCAGTCAACGCAAATGTTAGACAGAATTTGCTTTCTGAATATTTTGATGTCAGGTTTGTTTTTTCTTCATATTCATTTGACTGAAAAATAGAAAATCATGAATTCTCTTTTAAGAAAAGGACAGCACATGGACACATGGCAAAATATTCTACAAAATTCTGCTTTCAGGAAAATATCATATCTAATTTATTTCTACAATCTTTTCTTTGCTGCCATTTCATCTGTAAATATTTCATTTATTGCCATGGGTGATTCATTAATAAATTAAATGTTTTTCTTAAACAGGAGACTTTGCTACGACTAAGATGCTTAACTGTTTATTCTCTTTCTTAGAGATGTTTGCTAATGTCAATGTTATCTTACTGCTTTAGGAAAGAAGAACTCATGGAATACTCAACATGTAGACTTATTTAAAGGAAAACAGGATAGTTAGAAGCATCCAACCTGCCAGAGCACTGAAAATGAAGGTAAGTGTTTTGCCTTCATCCTAAGTGTTGTTTTCTGATACAGTATTAGCACTTTATATCCTATGCTAACAAGGTTTTTGGTGCACTGGGGCAGAACAACCAACACCAGTGCACTGATCCGCCCCCATCCAGCCACCTATCCTTATATTTATTAGTGTGCAATAGGGACATATTTATAAACAATTCATCCACTCCAAATTATAGGTTTCAGGCACAGATCCAACAAACACGTACGGTTTATAGAAGACACAACATGTTTCAAAGACGGTCCGGCTTTTTTTTATCACATACAACAATAGCACCAAAGTATACATTTAAATATACTGTGGCATATATTGGCAGGTTAGATGTTTCCCTTTAAAAGCTTAGAAAGGCTTCCAGAAACAGCACAACTTCAGTCTCTAGTTCGGGCACGTTTTTGCAATTCAGCTCCATTAACTTCAATAGAATTGCGCTGCAAAACCCACATCCAAACTGAAGACGGGAGACAAGTGCCATTTTTGGAGAAAAGAGGCCATGTTCATTTTATCCTGGATAACCCCTTTATTAGGTTATTCTATTGATTGTGAGTCGGTGTAAGACACTGGCCATGTTTCAACAGAAAATCACGTTTTTGCTCCATTTTAATGATAAGGTCTAATATACAAAGGGGTCGTAAGTATATTTTGTGCTATTTTGCTCCAGTTTTATGTAACTATAGTTTACAGGGATTCATCCTGTGGTCAGTGGGGTGCTGCAGTTGACTATTTCAATTCTCACATAGGATCAGCTCTATTATCTGGACAAGCTCTCCATGCTCTTTTGGTGCTCACAGTGGTGGGTTCAGAATATGCCCCACCACCTTTGGTTCAATATGGAGAAACATTTATTTAAGAGTATGTTCACACATTTTTTGAGGCAAAAATAAGTCAGTATTTTGATAATTTGCATTATCATTTGCGCACTTAATTGTCAAAATAAGGCTGTATTTTCGCCTCAGAAAATGTTCTGGTTCTATTTATAGAGGGAAATACTAATAGGTAAAAAACAAAACAAAAACTAATTAAAGGTGCCCAGTCCAGATGTTATAACCCTTTATATTATTGTATAATGAAAAGTCATCAACTTTTTAACGGCTGACCATCTAATAGAGACCTCCCATAGTTAGTCAAATTTATTAATTATGTCCAAAATAGTAATTTGAAAACAAAAAACGTAGTCTTGGCAATGTTGGTGTACTTGACTTTTAAGACACATCCCTTTGCAGAAAGTTATCCATAAAAAAATATGGCACAAATGAGACTAAAGGTCCATTTACATGAAGCGATTTTCAGCGATTCCATGGCTTCAAACACGTGTCGATCAGTGAGATCAGTGAAGTCCAGATTGCCTATCTGGACTTCATATAAGAATTTCCACAGTGACCTTAGTCTATACCAGAGGAGGTCAGATCCTCAAGAATAATACAATACTTCCAGTGCTGCTAACAAACTAACATGAAAATTCCAACTAGAGGGCAAAGCACTTAGGAATAAAATATAACTTTTAATTAAATACTGATTAAAAACTTTAGAAAATGCCACAAGAACACATACATGGTCTACAATGCCACCTTAGAACTGATTATGCGGTATGAGAGGGAACGATATAGATTGCAGGGAACACAGAGGGACACAGTGCACACTGTCCACTCCTAGTTAGTTGGATTCTGTCCCTGCCTTTTGGGGTGTCCCGCCTCCTTAACAGGGTGGCCCCAACCACGGTGACGTTCCCTTCTCTGTTCTAAGTGCAAAGACACATGACATACAAACATGAAAATGTGATAATAAATAATCAACACACCACCAAATTAAACAAAATCCAACGCGTTTCACCCGTAAAATACTAACAGGATCATCAGGGATACCAAGGTGCAAACAACATATAGATACATAAACGTAGTGAGATGAATATGCAAAACCACTTACACTACCTCAGGTGGATTGCCAACCAATATGTATTGCCCAAATAGCACGCAATAATCCACAGCATAAATGACCAACATAGTGCCTACTCAGTCCATCACATCCTATGATAGATTATCATGGACAACACTGGGTACATTCCCACACATGGTTAAAGTGAGAGAGACCCAGGCACATAACAACTTCCCAATTCAGGCATAGAACCAAACAGGGCCATTTATATGTTACAGGGCTTCAAAACATCCAGGATGTATACCACTATAGTTTAGCGATACAGGAACACACCAAGTATGGTAGTATAGCTAACAGAGATAGAGTGTATAGCTAAATCGCTCAGGCTGACTGATCATGCTCTGACCATAGAATAAACCAATGATACTTATCGGATGTGTCGCAGAGAGCCGTGTGGTATCATCCTACAGGGTCAGCGCGTGTGGGCTTGTGGGGATCCATGCCACGATGTAGTGTCCCACTATCTGGACTTCAGCAAAGCTTTTGATACAGTTCCCCATAAAGAGCTGATAGAGAAGTTGGAGAAAATTGGACCTAATCCCTGGATAGTTCAGTGGATTTGTGGTTGGCTGAAGGATAAATATCAGAGGGTTGTTGTTAATGGTGTATACTCCGAGCAGAGACTGGTTACAAGTGGTGTGCCACAAGGGTCTGTTCTGGGTCCTATTCTTTTTTAATATGTTTGTAAGTGACATAGGAGAAGGTTTGGTAGGTAAAGTTTGTCTGTTTGCTGACGACACATAAGTGTGCAATAGGGTTGATATTCCTGGAGGTGTCAGTAATATGGAAAATGATTTAGCTTTGCTAGATAAGTGGTCCAAACAGTGGAAATTGAAGTTCAACGTTTCCAAATGTAAAATAATGCACTTGGGAAGGAGGAATCCTCTATTCGAGTATCACATTGGTAGTACTATGTTGAAAGAGACTTCAGAAGAGAACGATTTAGGGGTAGTGATTTCTGACAGCCTTAAAATGAGTCACCAGTGCAGCCAGGTGGTGGGGAAAGCAAATCGTATGCTGGGCTGTATAACTAGAGGTATAACCAGTAGGAAGAGGGAGATTGTGATCCCGCTGTATAGAGCTCTGGTGAGGCCACATCTGGAATACTGTGTCCAGTTCTGGAGACCTCACCTAAAAAAGGATATTGATAAAATAGAACGGGTCCAAAGACGGGCTACAAAAATAGTGGAGGGTGTGAGGCATAAACCATATCAGGAAAGACTTAAGGATTTGAATCTGTATAGTCTGGAGGAAAGAAGAGAAAGGGGGGACATGATTGAAACCTTTAAGTATGTTAAGGGACTAAATAAGGTTCAAGAGGGGAGTGTTTTTAGTAAAAAACTGAGATCAAGAACAAGAGGACACAGTGAGAGATTAGTTGGGGGAAAGATCAGAAGCAATGTGAGAAAATATTATTTTACTGAAAGAGTAGTAGATACCTGGAACAAACTTCCAGCAGAGGTGGTTGGTAAATCTACAATAACAGAGTTTAACCCCTTAGCGACCCATGACGTATCTGATACGTCATGGTGCCACTCGGGGTGTTCAGAGCGGGGTCCCGCCGGGACCCCGCTCTGAACGGCGCTGATCCCGGCTGACACGTGCAGCCGGGCAGCGCCTCTATTAGCCAGCGCGGGTCCCGTTGCCGCGCCGGCTAATTAAGCCTCTAAGTGCAGCTGTCAAACCTGACAGCTGCACTTAGAGGCTTCAGACCTCACGTCCCTGGTGTCTAGTGGGACGGATCTCCCCCCCCCCGATGCGATCGCGGGGGGGAGATCCGTTCTTCTGCCCGTGCCGGGCCTCAGCGTCGGAATGACGCTGATCCCGGCTCAGCAATAGATTGCTATGGCCTGCAGCAGGCCATAGTAATCTATGACCGATCTAATCGATCTTTGCTGTGTATATACACAGCATTGATCTCTATGAGAGATCAGTGCTATGTCTATACAAGCCCCCCAGGGGGGCTTCTAGTTACAGTAAAAAAAAAAAAGTAAAAAAGTGTTTTTATTAATAAAAAATCCCCTCCCCTAATAAAAGTCCAAATCACCCCCCTTTTCCCATTTTATAAATATAAATGAATAAATAAATAAATAAACATATTTAGTATCGCCGCGCGCGTAATCGCCCGAACTATTAATTAATCACATTCCTGATCTCGCACGGTAAACGGCGTAAGCGAAAAAAAATCCCAAAGTGCAAAATTGCGCATTTTTGGTCGCATCAAATCCAGAAAAAATGTAATAAAAAACTATCAAAAAGTCGTATATGCGCAATCAAGGTACCGATAGAAAGAACACATCATGGCGCAAAAACTGACACCTGACACAGCCCCATAGACCAAAGGATAAAAGCGCTATAAGCCTGGGAATGGAGCGATTTTAAGGTACGTATATTTGTTAACAATGGTTTGAATTTTTTACAGGCCATCAGATACAATATAAGTTATACATGTTATATATCATAGTAATCGTAACGACTTGAGGAACATGCATAACAAGTCAGTTTTACCATAGGACGGACGGCGTAAATGAAAAACTCCCCAAAATCAAAACAAATTCGTTTTTTTTTCAATTTGACAGCGCAAATGATTTTTTTCCGGTTTCGCAGCATATGTTATGGAAAAATAATGCCTGTCATTGCAAAGTACAATTGGTTTCGCAAAAAATAAGCGCTCATATACGTCTCTAGGTGAAAAAATGCAAGCGCTATGGACTTTTAAACTTAAAATGGAATAAGCAAAAGCGCAAAAACGAAAATAGGCTTTGACCTTAAGGGGTTAAACACGCCTGGGATAAACATACATCTATCCTAAGATAATAAGAAAGAAAATGCTAAAAGGGCAGACTAGATGGACCCAGTGGTCTTTTTCTGCCGACAATCTTCTGTGTTTCTATCTGAGTTTGTTTGCAGTGCCTTTACATGGCACAATCAATAACGCACAAAGGAATGCTGCAATACACCCCAGTAATAAATTCCCAAAACTTCAGTTCTGTTAATTCTGCTGATTGTTGTTTATGTAATAATATAATATATTATATAACCTGTAAACAAGAGTTGGACCTTACTGACTTATGAACTATTTTTGCTTTTCTCATTGAAAGTAATGAAAAATATTTGCGTGCGGCAGACTAGTATATGTGTCAGCACCTTGCATTTTCCAACAAGAATAAACTAGTTGGCACTCGGAAGACAGCATTGCAGTAGATGTAGTTTCCATCCATTAAACTCAGTGTTCTGGACAAGTAACAGATGTGAATGGACTATTTTAGGGCAGAGGGCGGCGAGTAACTCGAAGATATATTGCCAACATGACAGATGCACAAAACATCCCCCCCCTTACTATCCACACATAGAACTTGCCTCTGTGCTTGGATTCAATAAAAAAGTTCTCAACTTTGTAGGCAATTATGGTAAATTATCACTTAATTGCTCACACCAATTATATTTCCATTAGTGTCTGCATGCAGCGGGTGCGCATTTAACCTGAGACGCCAGATATTAACTTTAGCAGGATTACATTGCTTTAAATTATTTAATTGCCCCTTAATCTTTGCAGGTTTGCAGCCTGAATTTGCAGCTGGTAGAAAGGATCTCAGATGTCCCTTGGGAGATACAGATGTAGGCTACTGTTTACACCTGGCTGTAGTGCGCTGTAATTGTCTCTGCTGGGGAAGGGTTAATAGTTCTGGATATTGTATTGGATTTCTCCATGTGGTTTCCCTCAGTGCATCTTACGTTTAAAAGCCAGGTGAATGCTGGTAAGTGAATACAGATGTTTGAGATCAGACTCGCACGTCTAAATGGACACCCTGCTGGTAGGAGCTTGTTTCAGTGTAAAACAAGTCGGAGTTGTTCTCTTAACCATCACAGCGATATTTTAGAGTTCAACATCTGGGAATGAATACAGTATATTGTCTACACAAGAAAAGAGCAAAGAAAATATGACGTTTGTAAGAGATTTGTGAAATGAGCCCACCTTCTCGTCAATGGACTATTTATGGCTTAGCGTTATTTAAAGGAGATGGACTACAATACAGATCACACCTGTAGACCTGAGGAATTTTTAAAGGAAAACTCCAATGTTGTCAGTAAAATGATAATTTTATTGGGAGATAATTATTGCACATGACACATGAACGCTCATACCAACGCATTTCAGACATTGGTACACAGGTATAAAAAGATAGCAGTTGGGTTTCACTTTGCTGATACAGATACTTATATTTGTCTGTGTTTGGTGACCTCTGGCCATGACTAAGGCCACAGGGATGCGAAATGCATCGGTGTTAGCTTTCATGTGTACTGTGCACTGATTGTGTAAAGAAGTGAACATTTTACTGATGCTTTTCTTTGACTGTTCTGTGTTGCCCGGCACCTCTGTGTGCACGGTCAGTAGTAGTACATGGTTCGTGCTGGACTCTCATTTTACATAGAGAAGATGTTTTTCTGATCTTATACAAAGTGGGTAGATGGAATAAGCCCATTTGTCTGTTTATATATTATTATTTATTATATATTTTATTCACATCTTAGATTAAAGGAAATTGACTGCACATACATAGTCTCCTTTGTGCCAGGTGCCAGGTATGGGAGCAAAGCTGTCTCTGAGTCCTTCATTGAGTGACACAGTTGTCGGACCCCTGTTAGTCATACATTGATGGAAAATACAATCAACACATTATAAATGTCATCACTGGATAATAACTAAGTAAATCACTTCATAGGTGGAAAAATATTCATGTTGCGGGGCTGATCCTAAAAATTGAATTGGGTTGTGTCGTAGTTGTGTTATAACAAGTGGCTGGAATTAAATCTGTGCAACACTAACTGTAAAGAACTTGTAGTGCTAAACTAGTACAGCAGCCCCTTCCTCAGTATTGGGGGGGGGGGGGGGGGGGGGGTGCTGCCACTGCCAGTAGGACCTGTACTAGACAGAGAGCAATATGCCATCACTAAGTAGCATATCTGTTGAGTTAGCAAATACCATGGCTATGAATGTGACATTATTCAGTGTGAAATTATTATTTATTTATTACCATATTTAATGTCTCCCTTTGCTGTAAGCAGTTGCCAATAATTGTGTGAATGCACATTATAATATTCTATATAACAAACTGTACTCACTTTAAAAAATGTAAGATTGTAGGTAAAATACAACTGAGTAATTTTTACTGTTAAACATCTATGAAACTTGGCATTTTATCAGACTATATAAATAACTTACCAATTTGCACTTAAGATTTCAATTTAAAGAATATCAAATGCTTATGTGTGTGTCCTTGAATACCCTCTTTTTCTATAGAGGTAGTCTGCTTCAGACCATGCTGAGTTCCTTGATAATATGCTGAAATGATAATACACCGATATGATAATACACCGTGTTCTCCTGCTGGGACCCCCAGTGATCAGCTGTACTCTGTGTTGGCAAGTGTTAAAGGGAAACTATCAGCAAATTCGTGCATACAAACCTGCTGATATGTCCCTGTAGCCCCCATCTCCTCTTCCCAGCTCCGGTCTTATCTTTGTACGTCCTGCCATTTTGGAAAAGTTTTATCTGAAAGAAATATGTACATTAGCTCCTTTGGTGTACTGGAGGGGGTTGAGAAACTCCCCGAGTGCACCAAAGGAGCTAATTTACCAGAGCTAGTTTCCCTTTAAAGCGGCACTATAAGCAGGTTCTCCCCAATGAACCTGCTGATAGGCCGCAGACGTTATTTACATGAGGACTGCAGGGCTGTTAACCACTCTTCTCCTCTGCATTATCTTCATATTCCCTATGCCAATCAGAACACAAACAAAAATAGAGTGCCCCTAGGGATTACACATAGAGTGCCTCCTGATGACGCCCATGACTGGGTGAAACTAGTTGAGGGGCTATGCGGTTTTTGTTTTAATACACCTCTATCTGTCCCAGTGTTTACATATATATATTTATTTAGTAGTGAACAGTCAATAGTCTGCAGCTATCTGATTCACTCTATCCCTATTAGGGACGTATCTATCACTTAGTAGGGACAGTTGTTACACATTTGTTAACATTCTAATAGAAGTTAATTAAAAGCTATATTTTATATTTAGGGACCATGTAGGTGTGTTTTGGGGCTTTTGGCCCTTCCTTTGGGTGTATGCCAATCAGAGGCTTAACCCCCTCCCATGCCGCTCACTATGCATATATGAATATGCATAGTGGGTGGCCAGAGCAACCCCCTCCTGTGCTGCCTAGCCCGCCCTCTCCCGTTTTGCTGTGGGTCGCTCCAGACCTGCCACTATACATATTCATATGTGCATAGTGAATAGTACCGGAGGGGGTGGACTGGGCGGGCTGAGCTGGTGCTCTGGGCCGTCGGGTGATGCCTCAAATGCTGTTAAGCCTCTGATTAGCATGGGGCAATTAGGAAATATGAAGATAATGCGGGGGAGAAGAGAAGAATGGTTAACAGCCCTGCAATCATCAGGTAAAAAATGTGTATGCGGCATTTCAGCAGGTTAAGTGGGGAGAACCTGCTGATAGTGCCGCTTTAGCCTTTCCCGCAGCACCACCACTGGAAAAATTAAGCATTACACATTGAAATCAAAGATCTGTCACTTTAATGCAAGTCAGGATTGGTCCTGTGCATAGACTTTATGTAGCTGGTGGTTCTCAGGCAAAGAAATGTTGATTTTGAATGGAGGAGTGCTTAGGCAATAGTATAAGCAGCACGGGCATATAAAATATAAAGAAGTGGTGCCCATCTTTCCTTATTTTACTAGAAATATGCAATGTCTGGGCTGAGCAGAGCCGTTCCAATGCTCCAGATAGGCTCTGCTAAGCTGAAAGGTTGCATGTTTCTAGTGCAATACAGAAGGATTACTGAATTCTTTGGCGTTCTGCCTTCAACATTTGCCCTTAGTTTTTGCAATAAAATTTTTACAAAATTAGATACAAACTGTGACAATTGACCCAATTTTGTGATAATGGCAAAAATCTTCATATAAATGCAGTCTAGTATGTTTTGTATTTAATGCCCATAAACAATTACTCGATGAAAAAAGTGTTTGCTGTTAGCTCTATTTCAGTGAGTAGTCTCTGTCCAGAAACACTTAACGTTTCCTGAATGAGTGATATACCACCCATCCCCTTAAGGTCTGGAAAAGATAATAAACGGCTGGACATCATACAGGGCTATTAATCTGCTGAATGCTGAAGAAGATTGTTACACTACAGAACAATTAGTACCTGTCAGTGTAGGTTACCTAATAGAGGTTCTAAGTGAATAAATATTGCAGTTGTAGTTTAGCCTTTGGACCTGGAGAGTCCATCACACGACAAAAGGAGCCAAATCAGAACAGTGAGGAATGAAGCGATCTGTCAAAGTTTTACAATATAATGGTGCGCTGGGAAATGACTATAATAAACTGAAACCTAATCGGTGGGTTGTATAAAATAACAATGTAACCGGTTAGCACAGCGCACATTACGGGATGATTGTATGTGTGCATTAAGGTAAGTAAAACATGACAATTTATGTTATTAGATGAAATTGAATTCATAATAACTGTGGCCTATGCAAGAACCTACAATAGTAATATTATCAAAATCATATTCTCAATTTTAGTACAAAATCATCAAAATAAAATCTACATTACAGGGGCTGTTCTATGGTTGTGTTACATGAATGGCCATTTACTGGTGACAATACTGTAGTGGAACTGTCTGGTCTGGCTACCGCTTTGACTAATTAAATACTTGGAGGGGGGTCATAACTGGGATGGAAAACCCTAATGTGTATATTGAGTCATTTTATATACTTTCCCCCATACATTGGGAAATACCAGGGCCTGGTGTTTATTTCCTACTACTCACTAGCAAAGAAAGGGACCAAACATGGGTAGTCTTCTTGTCTCTAATGGTTCCATAACAGCTTGCATGGTCTGCTACAATCATACTTTATGCTTTTGTCATCGAAAAAAGGGGCCAAGATTTGTGAAGAAATCTGCGATTATTTTCAGGTAGTCACCTGACGTAACCCCATTCACCTAAAGGGTGGGCAGAGGGGCGCAGCACGGTGGAGAGGGGCTGTTACCTCCTTCTACGTCTGATTTTTCAGGATTTCTGCATGCTAGCTGGTGTGAACCATAGAGGAAATCTACAGGCACCTGTCTAAGGTTAGCCGGATTTATTAAGAGCCCTAATAAATCCAGGGCAGTGCATGGGGGTGTTTTGTTTTTATTTATTAGACTGGTATACTCCTATTGTTTACATTAAGTTTTTTATGTTAAACATATTTTGTAAGAGTTTTCAATTTTACTATTTATATTTTAAAATAATCCTAAAATCTTCCAGTTTTGTTTCTCACCACATTTTTCAGAACTGGTGTACTAGTATCACAGTCTTTTATAAAGTCCTGCCCCCTTTCCTAGCTGGATGTACTGACCTCGTGGCATAAGCCCCGCTGATGGGGTGTGTGGCAAGGCTGGCAAGGGACATGATTTATCATTTACACCTGTTAACCATGGCAGAAATTCACACCTGCTCTGGAGCAATATCTTTTTGTGCCCACCACGTGGCACACACATGTTATGCTGGAATTACTAAGAGGGGTGTGCCTAGTAAATCTGGTGGAATGCATGGGGTCAGAACTTTTTTTTTACGAACAGCGTATGAGTACTTCGATCTTAATAAATGTCCTCCGATGTGCTCACTACTACTATTAAATAAAGTATTTTTTGTTTAAAAGTCATAATTAGGTTGTGCTGCAGTGATGCAAATCACACCACAAATATTCAGTATGTATCTTTTTATTTTTAACAATGCTAGCCTCTAAAACTTTGGGTGGCCTTTCATTACCAGACACTTAAACACTAGTGGGCCACTCACCCTTGGCCTATCCCTCCTCGCTGGCATACATGAGCTGAATGGAGGTGGAAAAACTATGGTCCATTCAAAATCCCCCTTGTGATCCACTTCTAAAACACCCTTAGAAGTTGTTGCTCTTGGCCTTATAGCCTTTACACGAGAGTTTGTTTCAATACTTCCGTCGATCGTTCAAATCCTCTCCCATGATATCTTTTACATATCACCCTATGGTCCATAATTACCTTTCTGGCCACATGACTAAACCTTGGTTTGAAAACACTGTTTATGCCGATGTTGTTGACCCCCATAGAAGAGAAATCTTGCTGTTTACAATTCAGCTTTTACAACTTGCAGATGAAAGCTATGTTCACACTACGTCAAAAATAGAGAAAAGGCGGCTGCTTTTGAAATTTAAAATAATGTCAGTTTTTGTCGCGATCTAATTGACTGCAATGGCAATGCATTGAAGTCAATGGAAAGATGGACGTCCGATGCAAACAATGTATTGAATAACAGACGTTTTTTTACGGTGGACGTCAAAATAATGAACATGATCATTATTTTCGGATGTCTTTTGCAAACAGCGGACGTTTTACATTAGTTGTTCACAAACAGTTTTTCTTTTGTCTCCGTTCTTTCTCCATTTTTACTATTAATTTCAATGGACTATGCAATTAAGCCACGCCCGAAGGGCAATTAGTAACCCAAACTAGAATGATGTACCAACAGCCGTCATTGCACTAAGAGAAGGCCAGACAGCTAAATGATGTTTTTTAGACTCAAAATGACGGACGTAATTTTAAACAGAGCTCAAAAGTCGTTGTGTGAACACAGCCAAATGCTGTTCTTCAGATCTGATACTGATGTAGGTTTGTCCCAGGAGACTTGGTCCTTCAACAAAAGCTATAACCAGAAGTCACACAGGGTAAAATCAGAAGTGCGAGGAGGCCACAATATTGGGAAGTAACAGCTGATCAGCTATTACTGCTACAGTGTTACCTATTAGCAACGTATTCAATAAAAACTAAATATTTAATAAATGGTGAGTGCCCATTATCTGATTTTCATCTCATTTTGAGCAGCAGAATGCCATCCAGAGCCCTCTGAGTTGGAAGAGTTTGCTAACCTTCTAGTTAAGACAATTTACACAGGTCATAAAGCATGCTTACAAACCTGCCCTATACAAAGACTAGGGTCTGGAGATGTTTATTAAGCTAATATCTATGGGGCTTGGTGTAAGGTATATCACTAAACACTGGTAAAAACAGCACAGGCAAAATGACAGCCCCTGTAACAGAATAGAAATAGAATAAAAACATAAAAAAAAAAGTTTCAGTATTTGACTCAAACCAGTAAAAAGAAATGTATAACTGTCCCCTGAAAACCCCCTTTAAGTAAAGTAATGGCCTCACCCCAATATCTCAGAGCAAGACCTTTACACTTCAAGTCTCCATCAAGCATGATAAAAATTTTTTATACATCACAATTCCACATTGCAACAATGGACATGATTATTAAGAAAATATATGTTACCTTGCCGTCTAGCAGCGCCACAAACAACTGACATGTCATACAGCGTATGAACACGGCCTTCATATGTATAGAGAACATAATAAGACAGTAAACTGACCAGGAACTTAGGACATAGCCAAGAGACAACTATATGTTGTTCCAGGCAAGAAAGACCTTCCAAATGACTCATGACTTAATTTAGAACAGCTAAGCATCACTTGTCCTGGCACTAGAGAACATTGCTAGAGGCGACCCAAGAGATTCTGCAAAGAACGTGGCTTAATCTATCAAGCATCTTTATGCATGTCCATTAAAAAGTATTACCACCATCAACAAATCTCCAGACACCAACTACTATAATTGAAGTGACTTAAGCCTTAGTATCTGGAAGGTCTGCAAGTCTCTGTTGAAAACACTGTAAGAATCTTTATTATGTAGGATCCTGCAAAACGAACATGCTGTACTGTCATTGCAATTCTAATGGCGATGGTGAGCACACAGTAAAAAAACTCACGCATGATTGTCTGAAATGTGATACGCATTGTGCAAATATTGTACCTCTTGTTTATCTACAACATGAATTTAAAGGAGGAGTCTGGCGATTTGAAAAATGTGTCAGCCAGGAGGGGAGAACATAATAAACAACCACTACTTACCTCTCCCCATGCCCCTGAAGCGCTGGGTGTCAGGCTCCGGCAACCCCCGCTGGAAGGCGTTTCACCCTGAATCCCAATGACGTCATGCGGCTGATGGATTGCAAGCTCAGCAAATCAGTGACTGCAGTCACTCCTACCCCTGGAAGAACGGGAACTCTGGACACGAACAAGCCAGGTGAGTTCAGTGCACAAGGGCCCTGCTGAATCCATATAGAGCTTGTGCACCTTCATCTTCTGGTGGCAGGAGAAGCTACACACCAATAAGGAAAAGCTGCCTAATGACTGGTATGCTTCAACTTTAAGGAGGTGTTATAGCATGCAGCTTGCCAGGAGCTGGGGAAGCCTCCTTGACTCTATGACACAGCATAAGGAGGTGTTACAGCATGCAGCTTGCCAGGAGCTGGGGAAGCCTTCTTGACTCTATGACACAGCATAAGGAGGTGTTACAGCATGCAGGTTGTCAGGAGCTGGGGAAGCCTCCTTGAGTCTTTGACACTGTTAAGTCTGAATAATGGGACTAAAATGGGACTGAAATGGCATAAAACAATTTTCAACTGGGATGTGGCCAGCGAATGTTTTCCATCACAGCATAATTCGTCATAAACATTGAAGCTTCTTGTCAGAATTGAAAATATTACTTAAAACTGAACTATATTCTGAACAAAAACAACTATTTTTCTGTAATATGCTGTATGTCAATTCTCAGAACTGCTCTGTACATGAGATTAAGGGATTGTTCTAACATTAGAAAACAGTGATAGAAAATCAAAGTCCAGGGACTTCTATAAAACCCGTCATTTGACACAGGTCATATTCTATAGGTCAGTGGTAGTATGTGATTTCCGTGTTGTTGCCTTGCTCTATCATGGGATCACTTTCATTCTTAAAGGGAATGGGAATTACTGTAAATGCAGTTCTTTATTCTTGAAGTGTAGGGTCAACCGAATTAAAGTTGTGCTGGATTGCTAAGATTATTAGAACAGATGGAATGAGGCCTCTACATAGTGCTATTTCTATCTGGATGCTTTTGTAGAGAACTGAAAGCTAATAGGGCTATTAGTAATATGGTGAGACACTGTGGTGGGACCCCGCTGATCAGCAAGTGACAGCAAAATGTTCTGATATATCGGCACTTTGTAGAAATGGAAAACCCTTTTAAACCAACACTTCAGTCCTATGGATAGACAAAAATCATATAATAAAAACATAAAGGAAAATTCTTGGAGTCAAGGCTAAGCATATAATAATAATAATAATAATAATATATATATATATATATATATATATATATATATATATATATATATATATAACATTAATTGATTGTGGTGGTCAAAACTGTTGCTTTGTAGCACTGGGTTCCCACCAACATCTGCAAAGAGTTTATATATTCTCCCTGTGTTTGCACTGGTTTCCTCCATAAACATACAGAAAGGTAAATTTAGATTGTGATGAGACCTAATCTGAGTACTATACAGCACAGTGGAATATGTTGATGCTATACAGGTATAAATAAGGTAATTATAATAGATCAATAGATTTAGATATTTTAAATGCCCATGGATAACCAAGCCAATAACTTTTGATGGATCCTGCCAATTTTAGTAGGATCCTCAGCAGGGCCGGACTGGGACTTAAAATCAGCCCTGGCAATCAAACACCAGCAGCCCACATACCATATCCTTCCCTATATATCATGGATAGCCGTGTAAAATACGAGCTGTAGCAAATTCTGCTTCATTTAGCCATGTCCCCACTACTCCCCTAAACATGTGAACCCCACCATCAGCACCTAAAAATAATGCTATAACATGATCTGCTGATGATTTGATGCGGCATATATATGCATTCATTTCAACTGATTAAATAAGAAGCATCAAATCCGCATTTGATTAGGTATGAACGTGCCCTTACAGGAAACCTGTGGGCTCTATACCAGGTACACAGCTGTAGATCCCAGCGTATAGGTCAGGGACAGGACCTTTAGTCCAGTGTAAACCTCTGTAACCATTCTTTTCATTACCAGCTGAAGTGTCACAGAGGTGGAACCACAGCAGCACCTTCTGCCCCCGCCCCTGCCTGCTCTGACTGATGGACGTATAGGGTGCTGCTGCTGCGGCTGCTGTTGTGAAACTTTAGTTGGAAATGAAAAGGACAATTATATAAGTTTACACTGGACTAAAGTTCAGTGATATCTCCTCACACCTGTCTGCTGAGATTTATAGCCCTAGACCTGGTACGGACCTCACAGATTCCCTTTATAGGAGAAAAACATGGCCACCTTCTTCCAGAAACAGTGTCACACTCTTCTTCAGTTTGTGTGAGGTATTGCAGCTCAGTTCCATTGAAGTGAATGGAGCCAAGTTGTAATAACCATACACAGTCTGAGGACAGGGTGGTGCTGTTTTTGGACAAAAGTTACTATATTTTTTAAATCCCTTTAATCCTGACTATGTCTGCACTCCATATAATGGTGGTCAAAGCTACATAATAAGCTGCTAGATAGCCATTTCCTACTGGATATCTATCTATCTATCTATCTATCTATCTATCTATCTATCTATCTATCTATCTATCTATCTATAGTATCTATCCCCTATCTATCTATCTATCTCCTATCTATCTCCTATCTATCTATCTATCTCCTATCTATCTATCTATCTATCTATCTATCTCCTATCTATCTCCTATCTATCTATCTATCTATCTATCTCCTATCTATCTATCTATCTATCTCCTATCTATCTATCTATCTATCTATCTATCTATCTATCTATCTATCTCCTATCTATCTATCTCCTATCTATCTCCTATCTATCTATCTCCTATCTATCTATCTCCTATCTATCTATATATCTATCTATCTCCTATCTATCTATCTCCTATTTATCTATCTCCTATCTATCTATCTATCTATCTATCTATCTATCTATCTATCTATCTATCTATCTATCTATCTATCTATCTATCTCCTATCTATCTCCTATCTATCTATCTCCTATCTATCTATCTCCTATCTATCTATCTATCTATCTATCTATCTATCTATCTATCTCCTATCCATCTCCTATCTATCTATCTATCTCCTATCTATCTATCTCCTATCTATCTATCTCCTATCTATCTATCTCCTATCTATCTATCTATCTCCTATCTATCTCCTATCTATCTATCTATCTCCTATCTATCATCTATCTATCTATCTATCTAATCGAAAATACTGCAGCACTCCGTAATCAAGGTGAAAAAATAAGGTGATTTATTCAATCCATAAGGCAGGTAATGCATTACCTGCCTTATGGATTGAATAAATCACCTTATTTTTTCACCTTGATTACGGAGTGCTGCAGTATTTTCGATTGGATATTTGAGCACTGGAGATCCCCAGTTCGCTGCTGGCACCCGATACTTGCTTTATTTTCTGAGTGCAGCGCCATTTTTTCTTAGTATCTATCTATCTATCTATCTATCTCCTATCTATCATCTATCTATCTCCTATCTATCTATCTATCTATCTATCTATCTATCTATCTATCTATCTATCTATCTTCTATCTATCTATCTCCTATCTATCTATCTCCTATCTATCATCTATCTATCTATCTATCTATCTCCTATCTATCTCCTATCTATCTATCTATCTATCTATCTATCTATCTATCTATCTATCTATCTATCTATCTATCTCCTATCTATCTCTCTATCTATCTATCTCCTATCTATCTCCTATCTATCTCCTATCTATCTATCTATCTATCTATCTATCTATCTATCTATCTCCTATCTATCATCTACCTATCTATCTATCTATCTCCTATCTATCTCCTATCTATCTATCTCCTATCTATCTATCTATCTATCTATCTATCTATCTATCTATCTATCTATCTATCTATCTCCTATCTATCATCTATCTATCTATCTATCTATCTATCTATCTATCTATCTATCTCCTATCTATCATCTATCTATCTATCTATCTATCTATCTTTTTCTGTGCATGATAACACTGTCATAGTTAACACCAGTAAGCAAATATTATCCCCATACTGTACACGTTACTGCCATACTGTCACTAAGCAAACCCACCAATATTTCCTATACTAACAGTATATAAGTAACAAATAATATCACCCCACCATGAGCACGGCCATTATCACCACATAGTGACTAATACCGCTACACTGTGACTGAATACAATCCACTATATACAACACTAAAATTACCAATAATACGAGTAATACCATCACACCATGCCCACTACTCTCACCATACAGTGACTGGATAATACCACTATACCATCACACCATGCCCACTACTCTCACCATACAGTGACTGGATAATACCACTATACCATCACACCATGCCCACTACCCTCAGCATACAGTGACTGGATAACACCACTATACTGGCACCAAATAACAGCCACTATCTAAAGAACAATATTCTCCCAAAGCAGCGACAATAGAACACAGATGTTACACTCTGTCCCTCCAGCTGTTACAAAACTACAAATCCCATCATGCCTGGACAGCTAAAGCATGACGGGAATTGTAGTTTTGCAACACCTGGAGGGCCGAAGTGTGACACCCCTGATACTGAGGCAGATCCCAGCTGTATAAAGGTTCTGCAGACCTTACAGGTGATTATAGTGCAGTTACATCCTGTCACTCACAGTAGGCGTCTTCTCTGCACTTTTCTTTTTCTTCTCCATCTGGCTCCGGTCATCAGGAAGGCTTCTCTGGCCATGACTCCTCTCCACGGGATCTGTCAGACAGACATTTTAGGCTTCTTGCTCCAGCAACATCCTCATCTATAAATCCCCCCATATAGAATAGCCCCCCCCGCATCCCCCTCCCATATAGAATACCCCCTGCATCTCTCCCATATAGAATAGCCCCCCTGCATCCCCCCATATAGAATAGCCCCCCTGCTGTACATCTCCCTATATAGAATAGCCCCCCCCGCATCCCCCTCCCATATAGAATAGCCCCCCTGCATCCCCCTCCCATATAGAATAGCCCCCCTGCATCCCCCTCCCTATATAGAATAGCCCCCCCTGCATCCCCCCCATATAGAATAGCCCCCCTGCATCCCCCTCCCATATAGAATAGCCCCCCCTGCATCCCTCCCATATAGAATAGCCCCCTGCATCCCCCTCCCATATAGAATAGCCCCCCTGCATCCCCCTCCCTATATAGAATAGCCCCCCCTGCATCCCCCTCCCATATAGAATAGCCCCCTGCATCCCCCCATATAGAATAGCCCCCCTGCATCCCCCTCCCATATAGAATAGCCCCCCTGCATCCCCCTCCCATATAGAATAGCCCCCCTGCATCCCCCTCCCATATAGAATAGCCCCCTGCATCCCCCCCATATAGAATAGCCCCCCTGCATCCCCCTCCTATATAGAATAGCCCCCTGCATCCCCCCCATATAGAATAGCCCACCCTGCATCCCCCTCCAATATATAATAGCCCCCCCTGCACCCCCTCCAATATAGAATAGCCCCCTGCATCCCCCTCCCATATAGAATAGCCCCCTGCATCCCCCTCCCATATAGAATAGCCCCCTGCATCCCCTCCCATATAGAATAGCCCCCCTGCACCCCCTCCCATATAGAATAGCCCCCCTGCACCCCCTCCCATATAGAATAGCCCCCTGCATCCCCTCCTATATAGAATAGCCCCCCTGCACCCCCTCCCATATGGAATAGCCCCCCTGCACCCCCTCCCATATGGAATAGCCCCCCTGCACCCCCTCCCATATAGAATAGCCCCCTGTACCCCCTCCTGTATAGAATAGCCCCCTGCATCCCCCCATATAGAATAGCCCCCTGCATCCCCTCCTATATAGAATAGCCCCCCTGCACCCCCTCCCATATAGAATAGCCCCCCCTGCACCCCCTCCCATATAGAATAGCCCCCTGCATCCCCCCATATAGAATAGCCCCCTGCATCCCCTCCTATATAGAATAGCCCCCCTGCACCCCCTCCCATATAGAATACCCCCCCTGCATCCCCCTCCCATATAGAATAGCCCCCTGCATCCCCCTCCCATATAGAATAGCCCCCTGCATCCCCCTCCCATATAGAATAGCCCCCTGCATCCCCCCCCCATATAGAATAGCCCCCTGCATCCCCCTCCCATATAGAATACCCCCCTGCACCCCCTCCCATATAGAATAGCCCCCCTGCACCCCCTCCCATATAGAATAGCCCCCCTGCATCCCCCTCCTATATAGAATAGCCCCCCTGCATGCTCTCCCTGTGTGGCCACATGTGAAGGGGTTAAAAAAAAAAAAAAAAAAAAAAAACATTCTCACCTCACCTCGCTCCCAGCAGCTTCTTTCTCCGGATCTTCAGTATCTTCTTTCTGCTGCAGCAGCGTGGCGGCGGCGGCTGCGGCTCTCTCTCCTCCAGGTCCTCAGCGGCGCGTCAGGGAAGTGACGTCACCGCTGGGGGCCTGGTGGAGGTGGCTGCAGACGTGCCTGCGCGCGGCACGTCTGCGGCCCTTGGCACTTGGGGGAAGCACAACGGGGCGGAGACACGCCACCGCAGCCCCCTCCCGCCACCGCAGCCCCCTCCCGCCACCACAGCCCGCTCACCTCACCCCGGCTGGCCCGCTCCTGACGTGCTCCGCCAATCAATGAGGGGCCGCTGCGGCCCCACGTTGATTGGATTGGAGGAGCATGTCAGGAGCGGGCCGCAGCGGTGATTTTTTTTTTTCCATTACACAGCCCGGGCGGCCCACGGACTAGTAATCTGGCCAGCCCAGCGGGCATTTGCCCGCCTTGCCAGATTACCAGTCCGGGCCTGATCCTCAGTATCTATTAGGTCTGCTAGACATCCCTGACAACTGCTGTTGGGATACATTTTCCTGTTCGGTTAAGTTGCTCAATGGAATTAAAGCTCTATCAAGACTAGACATATTTCAGTTTCTTGTCCCTTATTGTAAAGGGAACCTGTCATCACTTTCATGCTGCCTAAACCATGAGCCATTAGGGTGGTCCCCATTGGGACTCAGGTTTAGTCCTCAGGCTAAATCCCCTGCATTACCTTCACATCTGAATTCAACAAAATTTTATAAAAGCATTTGTGATGCGCGACACAGTACATAATTACAGACGTAAACACAAGTATATTTTCTTCACTATATCTCCAAGCAGATGGCACCAATAGAGGCTATGTTTGTCTTTGTTTGCAAATATTTTCCCTGGGTGTTACTTTTTTGTCATGTTTCTCAAGCCCACATGTTCTGTATACTTGTGAAAAGGACAGAAATTCACGCCAGACGGGCCCACAGTCTTGTCTCCCTCGGAAATTCACATACACACAGACACCAACAGAAACAAACAGTTGGTCAGCATTCTTCACAAGACAATCAACAAAAGTGCAATACTGCTGGCTGAGAAAGTAAATGGCATTATGGGATCTCTATTGTGTCTACGCATGGAGGCAATGGGATGATTGAATAAAACACTACGGTTGACTAGGTAATGCTTGTTGTCAAGAATGCATAAAATAACTATTCATTGCAGATAGATGTCTTACCTTGGTAGTAGAATCGGAAGGTACCCAGATTTGATGGCTGTAAACTTTGAAAATGCACCAAGACTTGATTGGTTGGACTTCGTATCACTTGACCCCTCATTAGAAAGGATTCATTGGCCAAGATGATGGGCTCCACCCCCTCTAAGCTTTCCACCGTGACTGTCTCGCCCTCCAGTAGACTTATGTTTTGTACCTGTAAAAAAGATTTTACATTACCACCAAATCTATGCATTACAACATTTATTCAGGTGTCATATCCATTTGATATAAGGCTATTCTTGGATAAAACATGAAAATAAATATCCTTACAGCATTATCTGGTGGAGCAAAGGATATGTGAGACAATTACCATTGGATAAGAACCCTGCGATTTGTCCTCTTTGAGATGTATTACATCTGGAACTATAGCAGATAATAGTATTCTGGAAAGTCAGCCAAACATAAAGCCTACTGGTTCCTTATAAATTTCCAATTTGTCCTTATGTTGAGAAGAGCGATGTTCAGAATTATCACAATAAAACATTTCCAACTAAATAAAAAACAATTCTCCTTCCTAAAGTGTCCCCCCAGTGCTAAGGGTGTATTACACAACCTGACTCCCACTAGGTTTGAGTGTCTTAGTATCGGGTTGGCAAGGACACACAAATGATCACTGGATCGCTCATGCGGCACTTTCTTCTGTTAACTGTTGGCCGCACATACCTGTGTGGCTGACAAACAATTTTTAAACTTGTCCAAACCCTTTGATCATCCAAAGAACAGGCTGATCCTAGCAATCAGGTTGATGTTGGCCTGTTCTACTAAGAATGGTTACATTTAATAAAGCCCTTACTCTTCAAGCAAATCGGACATTGGGTACACAGAGGCAACCATACAGTGCCCAATAAGGATCATTCACAGGTCCTATTTTAAGTAAGAAGACCCATGCTTAAAAATTGGTGGGCATCATATGGCTCAACAATTGTACCATCTAACAAACTGTTGTACCTCTCCATCCTCCATGTCAGATTGGGTTTCAGATTAAAGGCCCTATTACACTGAACAATTATCATCTCTACTATATTTGTTCAGTGTAATAGCGCATTTTAAGAGATTGCGATCAACTCTGCTGCGCGCTGCTGTGCTGCAGACCGCCTCAGACTTCAATGGGCCACCCTAACGAAATGAGGATTCCTATTGCCGGCTCCTCCCACTGCTCCGCACTCGGTATCTGCGCGTGTTATGGCACAGTGCAGTGAGCGGGGAATGAGGGTAAAGTAAGTGCTGAGCTGATGCATTGGGCCATGTAATACTGGACAAAAACGTTTTCAGTCCAGGTATATATTGCAGCTTCCAGTAATGAACTACAAGAGCAGAAAAGAATTCTGGCTCAAAGGCGGAGGCGGAGGCGGAGAGAGAAGCCTCAGAATAATTTCCTCATGTGACTCCAAGATAGTCCAGGTAATGATTACTATTAAGCAGCAAATGTGCCCAATTATTTAGCAGTTTTAAGTATTGGACGTACTAGGCAGAGTTGCTAATGTGGAAAGCTAGGTGACAGACACTGCGGTAGCTGTATTGACCATCATATTGAATGTAGTGACTGTCATCGAGGTTAATAGAAACAAATATAACTAGAGACTTATTTTTGTGTATGGACTTGCTATGAATACAAACTATTACCTTGGTAGATAGATATTACGTGGGTTGGGCCAGTGCTTATAAGAATGCAGAACACAATTTACTAGCAATTAGGGACAATAGCGAAGCACCAAGCACAAGACTTTAATATAATCAAACTGCAGGTTTGTAATATTAATTGTATCCCTAACGCATAACATAAATCAGACGTAATAATCGCCCGGTTATATTTGTAGAAGCAGATGAAATTTAGCCACTCGCTAGTACTCTTAATTTCCAAATCAGTCAGGTTTTTGCAGTTGCAGGTACACAGCTACTAAATTTCCTGAATGCTAAATGAAAATATATTTTAGCCGAAGATAAATCTTGTGATACTTTTCCGGCTTGATACATTATGGCCAATTGTTAGAATTTAAAATGAGCAAAACCGCTGGAAATTGATTCTGGAAGAAAATGAAGTGAACTGCTAACCTTAGTGAGCCATGCATATTGCTGCTTTTCATGCTGAATATTTCAGCCTGTTGCTGTAATTTAATTCTCTAATTCATCATATCCTGTTCCAGGCATGGAACATGGATCACGTGTTACACAGTATTCAGTTGGATTTAGTCCCCAGGGGGAAGATTTACCAAGTGTAACGGCCAGTAATCTTGCCATAGATGCTGCCAAAAAGGCGTCGCTCATGGCACGAGACCAATCCCAATCACTGTCAATTATTAAGTCAGACCGCCCACTGGACTTTTAGAAGAGAAGTTTACGGGATGCTGGCTATGACACTAGAGCACCATGAGGGTCGAATCAGTGCTAAGACGCTTAGTATTTTTAACTGTGTACAATTTATCTGTTGCAATGCCAAAATGGGATCAGGATGTGACATGACATGGGTTTCCCCATACATACACCCCCCTCCCCGCATGTACATACTTAAGTCAGTAGTCAGACAAACTGTAATTAAGGGTTCCCAGCCTGAAATGCTTTAACTGATCATGTAACTCACCATATGTATTGGATTTTACATGTTGTTCATGTTTCTACAAGGAAATCAATACACTGAAGATTTGTTACTGCGTCTAGTCTGGAGTGCTGGATCTCTGATTGACCTACACGTTGTATTGAAGCTTTTCCTAAAAATATTTACAGTATATGCTGTGTCTGAATTAATATATATCAAGGTTGTCATTATAAGATCTGACTCTATACAATATGCAAGTTCAAGGCTTCCTCTAGGTATATGCCCTATCCTTTATATTATAATATACCTGTAGATAGTAGGAACTATAACTAGTAAATATGTCGTCCGAGCCAAGGCAAAACTTCCCATTGGCTGTTCAGCCACCAGTTGAAGAAGACTGCCGCAGTCTAATGTTGACAAAAAGAACAGGAGAAGAAGGTGATGCCATGAATTAAATTTATTTTGAGCATCTTCAAAACATCCATAACTAACTTACATATAAAATTCTTCATATTGGCCTACTCTTTGAAGTCAACCTTCTGCCATCCACATGCACGGCAATAAAAAATACATGACCATCAATAGATGAAAATAAATTTATGTTGTGTCTTACATAAAATCCCAGAGCCCCTATACTGCTGCTAGAAGACATCTCCAAGAAATCTTATTGACCAAATTACAGTCCGTTATTTAAGTAATTATTTAACAGAAGCGGCTCCCGGGGGACAGGAATTGCGGTTAATGTGAGATTAACATGCCGACGGCGCCTTTGTAGCCGCAGCTTCTTGGTGGTCTCGCATGCATAATTACACATGTCATCAACCTTATACCAATATTATGGATCGCAGCTTCTGCTTTCTTCTGCTTAGTGTGATGAGAAAATAAGTTCCTGGTCTACATCAGCTAAACACGGCAAAAAAAAAAATGTATAGTGCACGAGGAGGAGGTATCTGAAAACAAAGTCAGCCCTACGGCTAGCTCTCTCCCACCTCTCTCTTTAAGGATGATAGCAATGACTTTTTGTGCTTTGGCAGTTGTATGTTGTACAGTCTGTATGATGAATGCTTGGCTGACTACGATCAATAAGGGCCTCTAGCTCTCTAGGTCCTTGTGGTGGATCAATAGCGCACAACCTTTAAAGGGCACATTCCCACCTGGGTTCTGTAAAACATCCCGTGTCTCCTGCAGACCTCCAACAAGCCAAAGCTGAAGCATCTCCTGAGGTGGGGAGAGATAAAGGTTGCCAGCTGTATTTCCATGGAAAGGATAATCTACATTCAATAATGACAGACTGAAGGGATGGCAGGAAGCAGACGATGCACAGATAAACAAGATTTTTTTTTTATAACAACTACTTGGGCTGAGTGTCAGGAAACATCACACCTGGTTGGTTGCTTATAGCAAAATCTTAGACTGTATATACACTGTAAACATTGTTATTTAAATTATGACTATTCATTTAAACTCCAATATACTGTGTAATGCTATATGCAGAATATACTACATTACTCCACCCACTACTCCACTTTCCTTGGATCCTAGTAGAAATGAACGCAGAGCATTACACTGTCTGGTCTTAGGGCTGTGTAACCTTAGATGTGTCATTACTGATGAGGAGACATTGTCCAGACCTAAGGCTTGCATCACAAAAACCACATTTAATATCATATCTGAGCACCGGACAGAAAATTAGTCACCCCTGAAGAAATCATGGAAATAATCATTTAGCATTGTGTAACTCCGCCTCTGGCTTTGATAACCCATTGCAATATTTGCTCGCCAACAGGTTGGGAAGGACCTTCATTCACTGACTGCAGCAATTCCTGTTGGGTTTGAATGCAATTTTGATCAACAAGCCGTGAAACTCATCTCCGGTTCCTCTCAGGATCCTTTTCGGACCACAATTCTGACGTTATGGCCATGGCCACGGCTAAACACGATTTCCCCTTTTTTGCCACTTTCACATCTTTACATTAACCCATGTTTAAATACAATTACCGCTTGAAACAAACTGTCTAACTGATCCCTACTGCCTTAAGATCAAGTAGAGGCAGTACACGCACAGTTAAGCACATGACTCAACCGTTGCCCCATCGGCACCATCTGCACTGGCTTAATTCATCTCTGCTTGTGCACTAGGGTAACTAACTTTTTGTCCGGTGAGCGTATAAAAAAGCAACTTCTTCCTCTATTTGGGCACTGTATATCAGGCATCATATCAGGAGAAAGAGAAAAGTTTGCTAAATTATTGTACTGTATTTGCGAAAATATTTAACATGACAAGTACTACAAGTAGAACTATATTAGTTGAACCAAGAATAACCCTTTAAGCTGACCATGCATATTATAGAACCTGTTGGCTTGAATGGGCAACCATTTAAGAATTATGGTGGTAACATGAAGAGGAAAGGATCAGGGAGTTGGATTTTAACTGCTGGCAGGTCTGTAGACAGGTGAGTTACCCCTAGACCACAGCTCCAACACATTTAGGCTCAGAGATTCAACTACCGTATTTTCTGGTGTTTAGGAAAACCTTTTAACCCGGAAAAATCTTCTTAGAAGTTGGGGTTCACCTTTTTCACTGGGTATGGCTGCATCTTCACCATATGGGGGTGACCACTATAAAAACAAACAAACAGTTAACTCACCTGTTACCCGCTGCGGCAGCGAGCGGGTGAGTGTGGGAGGGGCTGCGGAGAGCTGCCGGGGGGCTTCAAGGGTAAACGCTAGATCGTCCCGGCAGCCTATAGGAGGTTAGTGGCGGTCATGGAGAGACGGCAGCAGATCGCTGCTATCATAGTCGTTTGTTTTTCAAGATGTTTGAAAGACAAACGACTGCAACGATCAGCCAACATGAACAATGTCGGCTGATCGATGCCTTCTATTCGACTATGCTATCATAGTCGTTTGTTTTTCAAGATGTTTGAAAGACAAACGACTGCAACGATCAGCCAACATGAACAACGTCGGCTGATCGATGCCTTCTATTCTACGGGATGATTACCGTCTGTAACGGCCGATATCGGCCAAATACGGCCGATAATCGTTCCGTGGGATAGGGCCTTAAATAGGATTCAGGAGGAAGGTGTTTTTAGAAAAAAAAAACTGAACTCAAGAACAACACAACACAGTGAGAGGTTAGTTGTGGGAAAGATCAGAAGCAATGTGAGAAAATATTTCTTTACTGAAAGAGTAGTAGATGCTTGGAGCAAACTTCCAGCAGATGTGGTTGGTAAAACTAAAATAATTTAATTAAACATATATCTATCCTAAGATAATAAGAAGGGAAAAACTAAAAGGGCAGGCTAGATGAACCAGGGCGGCTTTTTCTGCCAACAATCTTTCTAAAACTTTATCCTTCTTTGTAGTAGCAACAAGCTTACAGAACTATTGGACAGACAGATTTTTCAATAGCCATTCACTACTGAACATAATAATATTTCATCCCTTCATGATCACAATTGTATTTCATATATCAACTTGTAAATCTTTCCAATACTTTGGTTCCATCTACATCAAATAGCATCAATTTGGAAAACCCAAGACGGCCACTCAACAAGGACAACAGAACGTCCTGGCTTTTATCAAATCTATTTGATGAAATTCCTAATGCTAATCATATAGATAACAGTGTGTATCACATAACATACAACCATAAAGCCTCACGTTGGATGTAATGTTTAATCTGTAGCTGACATGGGAGATTAAATAGATACTGGACTCATTTTAGGCCTATTTGAAGATGTCACTTGTAATAATGGGCGCCTGTAAGACATCACATCGAGGGTTTTCTCCAGATGGGTTTTCAATCATATCACACACTTCCTTTAGACTTCAAGGCACACAAAGTAAGTGTTATTAATGAAGACAAGCAGAAAACCAATTAAATAAGACAAATCAGAGACATCATGAATCATTTCTGAAAGGTTTGTACATAAATGCTATTTACCGCCTTCACTTTTTACTTTTTAATGGCAATAATTTGAAAGGAATCTTTATCGGACGGTAATTAAAGAGGAATCATATGGGCAACCGCGCCATATTCTCCTAACTAAGGTAACTCTATATTCTTGTCCTCATCCAGCCCCTCTTATGTGCACAATATCAGTAGGCTGCTTCCTGGATAAGGACAAGAACCCAGCATATCACAGAGGTGATAGTGTATATACTGAGACGTGTCAGTTACCTTGTCCATCATCTAAAAGATATAGTGGATAAGACGTACTGGAGATATTGGGGATTTAGCAAACATGGTGTAACGTGAAACTGGCTCAGTTGCCCCTAACAACCAATCAGATTCCACCTTTCATTTTCCAAAGAGTCTGTGAGAAATGAAAAGTGGGATCTGATTGGTTGCTAGGGGCAACTGAGCCAGTTTCACTTTACACCATGTTTAATAAATCTCATCCAATGTCTTTATAGGAGAAAGTTGCATATAAAAATGTAGTCACTATTGCATCCGCAAAGAAGCAGTTATTTGGTAAAATGATGAAAATTATTGTTGGCTATAATATGCTTAAGAAATGGTATAAAGGCAGTGAAATATATTGGAATTTGTGGAGCCAAATCAGGCTTGAAAACGATCATTGAATAGGTTATCCATAGAATTAAGTGATAACTAGCTGATCAATAGAGATTAAACAGCCCAGGCCCACATGATGACAAGAATAGAGGTCAGCTGTCCCCCAAGTGAATGAAGTAGCAGTGTGCATGCTTGACCCTCTGCTTCATTCATTGTTTAAGGGACTTCTAGACGTGGCTCAGATCAATGCCTGACAGTGTCCAGAAGTCCCATAGAAGAAGGAATGGGACAATGACAAGGATGTAGCTGAGATTTTGATCGGTGCGGGTCCTAGCAGCTGGACTACCATGATATGTTAGTTATTCCCTATCCTGTAGATAGGAGGTAACTTTTCATTGTACTTAAAACACTTTTTAGGTTTCCATACTCCTTTATCAGTTTATCTCTCAAAGGGGTTAGGTAGTGAAATTCTCTTGGCAAACCCCTTATATTCTGCACCCTGTGAGTGGCTCACATAGGTATACTGTATATTGAGACCTTAAAGGAGGTATCATGGATTAGAAAAGTACACAACATCTGTCCCAAGGTTGAATGCGGTATTGAAATTCAGCTCCATTCACTTCAGTGGATTTGATCAACATCCAAATTGAGGACAGTTGCTGTTTCTGCAAGAAAGCGGACATGTTTTTCTAACCCCTTCTAGTCCCCTTTTAGAAAGAAACAGCCATTAGATCATTATTGACTTTTTTCACAGTATGGTTTGTGCTCTTCCATAAACAAAGGCAGGTAATCACACATAAATGACTTTAGCATAGTAAAAAAAAAGATATATCCCATGAATCCATGATCTGTAATATATATATATATATATATATATATATATATATATATATATAGCATTAAACAAAATAAAAATAAAAAAATAAATATTTTTACCAGGAATAAGTCCCCATCATCTAGATCACAGTAGGCTACTATTACTGGAGCAGCACCATGCACAGTAGAGTCAGATAGTATAGTAAAGCTACTGAAGTGATTGTTTCCTCCCAGAGCATGGTATTCTGGTCACTGGGACACATAGCAGCTGTTATGTATTTAGACCCATGATTCACTGCACAATGCTATGACCCCAGACTTTGCATTGTGTGCAATCTATTGACATGAAAATGCAATATAGGGGCCAAATAAGGTTGAACACAAATATTTTAAAGCCATCAGACGATAAATGTAAAGCTTTGTTATATTTGTTACATCAAAGACCTCTGTTTCACCAGGAATATAAGTAAGCTCAGCGTTCTTCAGCTTGATAATAGCACACATAACAATGCACCCTCCTCATTGTTTGCATGAGATAACAGAACGTTTGCTTTTTGCTCATTGTTTATCATGGTGGATTGATATTCTGAATGCTGTACATTGCCACAGCTCTTAGTTCCTATTTTACCCAAATACAAAACCGTTTGTTAAATAAAAACCTCTGCATGCTGTTCTTTCATTTCTTTTTCCTGTTACATCAAAGAAGCGTCAATTATTTCCATTTTTATTATTACCAGTAGCACTATTGATCTATAACCCTTTGTCTTGATATAAGATTCGCCGGTGAAAATAATGTTGTTTTGTCATTTTACATTGGTCATCAGATCACATAGGTAAGATCTCAATTTCACTAATAAAAATATATACCTTTGTGGGTCTGTGGTTTGCAAATTACATTGTCCTATTCAGCATCTCTACAGCACCACAGGGATGGCAAATAGCGGATACCAATCATACCAGTACTACCAATTAGGACTAACAAATGCAATCTCCATTCTAGGACCATAACTTTACATTGCCTTTATTCCTTCAGCCACAGTAGGGGAAATATAGCATTAACTGGTGGTCATTCAATGGCTAGCCAACCATGCAGTATATAAAAGGACTTGATCCTCTTTGTATATTCCACTCCAGGTAAAAGGTAGGTGACAAGCACATGACCTACATAATCCTACTGCTCATATCAGGGCTTGCTTGATGTAGCAGTTTCTTATAGGTTATCTTCTGTTTAAAGATCCCTGTTGATTTTGATGCTTAAATCCTTTATAAATTTAGGGTTAGTTTTTATTGGGGATATTTTTTAGGGACAATTAAAGTTGTGTCTCATACAAGGTTTAGTGTTCAGGGATAGATCCAAGGAAAGATTCATGAACCCTTGTTCAGTGTTTGGACTTTGTATTTGTTCATCATATATCTGCTTCATCATTTATAAGTGCTATCGTCCTTTTCCATCATCATTTAGTTTCTATGGTCTGTTGGTGAGTTCCTGTTCTTGTTATTTATGATCTGCTTATATATATATATATATATATATATATATATATATATATACAGTATATATATATATGTAAATTTTCGTTTGAATACCGTGATATTACTGTACATCAAGACTGGGTGTCTGAAAAGTGTTTGAGAACCGAGCAGGAGTTTCATTACCAAAGCAAACTTTCCGAGCAGTTTGAGAACCGAGGCACCACTGTGTGTGTATATATATATATATATATATATATATATATATATATATATATATATATATACACACACATACTTTCATACATTTATCCTTGCTACCCCCTGGTTGTTTTTGCCATTGTAGATATCCATTGACTTCACTCCTATTCCTGTTTTATCAATGTAAGCCAATCTCTGGCTGGTAAACACTGTGTCTGTCCATATCCAATAGCCGTTACAGGTCTATGGTGTCTGACAGTTGTCCATTTTTACAAAAAAAGACAAGGATTGCAATCTGCAATATTACCAGGAGAAATACAGATGATCTGATTTCTGTACTGGCCAGTAGCTGTTTAGCCCCCCAGTGTATAAAGCAAGGATCCAGTGACACTGACACATCCTCTGCCCTTGGGACGCATCTATGTTTTATGATGTCACCGGTCCTCTTAAGACAAATTATTACCGTGTGAATCACAGCTGCTGCTGCTATAATTTAGCTGATATTTCTACCTCTGCGGCCCTCGGTGTCAGAAGGTGAAATGCTCATGATCGATCCTCATAGCCTTCCATAAAACATACTGAGCCATGCTGGGGCAGCCCTGAAAATTCATCAGCTGATGGACATACAAAGCCTGCACCATGCGCTATACATATTTTTATCAGAACGAGTTCAGCCCGGCAGCTGCTTCAGTAAAACTCACATTGTGTGTCAGTGTAAGCTGCTTGGAGTAAATGGTGCTGTGTTCTTTTTGTCAAACTGACAGCTGGTTATACATCAAGGGTTTTAAGTAATTTATTTCACTTGCAGAACAAACAAGAACATAGTCCTATAGAGTAAAGACTTTTGAGCTAAAACTTTAGTTGTGTTAAAGTAATTGACAGCGCTCATACACTGTATATTAGATGGTCCTGTAACACAGAAACTAAGCCAAGTAGCTTGCTAAAGGCATATACATGCAGTGTATATCCAGAAGAAGAAAAGAAAAATACATACAATGATGGGGATGAAAAAAATGTAAAAGAAAAAAAAAGTTTTAAAGTAGGTTACATCAGGAATCTATAGCCAACCCAAAAAGTGATATGTTGTTATAATTATATAGCTAAGTGTGCTCTGTTCACACACATTTTTATAGCCCTCCTGTTCCCAAGCTATGTGGGCTTATAATTCAGTTAATAGATGGGTGTGAAAAAAGGTACTGTAACAAGAGTGACATGTCAAAGGTTTTGATCAGTCAGGGTTTAAGTGTTCAGACCGCAATCGGGGGGATGAGCCTGGAAATGTCTGCTCTTAGTGCGGCCCTCTTCTGACTCTGTGTCACATGACGAGACGGCCACATAGTGCAAGTCTATAGAGCTGTCTCCTCACACAGACACAGGGCGCAGTCGTCTCCCTACTCACTGAATACTCAAACTTTTGACATGACTCCCTGACATGTCAAAGGTTTTTTTTTTTTTAATGAATGGTACACTTTAATTTTAATAATATGTGTGAATATCAGGTGATGAATATGATTATATAGTCAGTAGTGACTGTATAAACATGCCCATCACTTGGTATTTACTCACATTATTAAAATGAAAGGGAATCTGTCAGCTCCCGGGCCCTACCTGAGGTGCATGGGACCTTTTAGTAATTCATCTGTGGAGTGGATTATGCACTCGGGTCTCCTACTGTAATGAAGAGTCAAAGAGAAGTTGGAGTTGTGTCTATTCCCTCTTATTCATGAATAATCTCTGCTGCCCGACCTCCTGCTCCTTCACTCTGTCAACCAGTCTCTCTGATTGTTTCAGCTGTGGTCTAGACCTGTAACCCACCTGTCTAGAGACTAAGGCCTTATGCACACGTTCAGTAATTTTTTCTGGTCCTGAAAGAACCCCCTAAAATTTACGGATTGGACATCCGTATTGCATCCGTATTTCCGTAAATCCATTTTTACTACTCCAATGCTTTTTAATGCACTTCATCCATATTTTTTTACGGAAATACGGATGCCAACATGTTACAATCCGTAAACAATTGATTTCAATGAGAGGATCCGTAAAAAAATCTGGGTCTGCACCGGGTCCGTACTAGGACATGTCTTTTTTTTTTTCATGATTGATTTTCATCCATTTCTGCTACTGATATTGTGAATAGCCCAATAGACATCAATGTGCACTAACTCGGATCCGTAAATACGGATCCGTAAATTACGTAACGTGTGCATAAGGCCTAAGAACTGTTTTTTTTTTTCCGGGGTTCAATACACGTGATAAAATTTTTAAACTAATTCAGACTTCTTTGCACTTTTAAAAATGATATAATAATGATAAAAAAGAAAAAATAAATAACTATAAATATTTCCATAAGGTGAATCGACCCCAGGAAAAAAACTGTTGATGGCCTCTAGACAGGTGATTTACCTCTAGATTTTTACCCCTAATATTTTTGTGATGACTACAGGTCCAATTTAAAGGATTAAAAATTATACACTTATACACATATTTTTAAGTAACAAGCGAGAGAACAAACAACTCAGGTTATCACCAACGTTTTATATCTAGACATCTAAAAGATCTAGGTCTAAATTACATTGTTTCAATTGTACTATAAGAAGAATAATATTCCCATTTGCTGTAAAACAAAGTTATATTAGAAATCCCTTCGGCATTCTCTCACCTATATTGAACTAAGTGGCCTATAAGTGTTTTCATGTGGTCACAGGGACAGATCCTTGTTTTATACAGTAGGGGGTAAATGATTCTGATTATTTTAGTATGTAGTGGTGTTTTTCCATCTCTGCTTCAGCTTTCATTATGAATATATTTGTATTATATGAAGTAATATACCGCCCAATGTAGATTATACGGGAATTAGAAGTCACTGAGTTGCAAATTCTAATTATATTTGAACATCATACTTTAATATAAAAATAGCTTTGATTCCATTATAAAGAAAATAAGAGGAATATCAATCTGCTCTTTACATGCGGCAATGAAATTAAAAGCCATTAATAAAACATTACAGTCATGCTACATTCAATCATAAATCTGTCTTCAAACAATCTTTGTACAGTCGGTATCCATTCAGCACAGAGAAAATGCTTGGCCCATGAAAAGCATTTACCCCAGCATGCCAAGCGTAGTGTAACAAATACAGCAATCCTGCTAATTGTGACATTCAGGGGCTGGATTGCAGCAAAATAAACCAAGCAAGTGCGGAGACCTTCAGCCTCCGATTTATCCAGTGTTAGTTGTGTTATCTGCTCATGTCAGCTATTGTTTATCTGTCTGCTAGGTGTAGTCTGTTTGCTAAGAAACCACTCAATTTTTCTGTCTGGGTGACCACAGCAGCTGAAGTGGCTATAGGATGGATATATGGTTTACTGCCTCTCCATGCTACAGGGAATGTGTCACCAGAATATGTTTCTATGTTGAACATATTTGAATCTTGATGCATGGATGTCCAGGTCACACTGAAAGAGCGCTAACCGTCTCACCTTCTAAGAGCCATAATGCTTTTATTACCCCCTCTAAGGGACTGGTTGTGGGCTCAATTTTTGCAATAAGATCTATACACTCACCGGCCACTTTATTAGGTACACCTGTCCAACTGCACGTTACCACTTAATTTCTAATCAGCCAATCACATGGCGGCAACTCAGTGCATTTAGGCATGTAGACATGGTCAAGACAATCTCCTGCAGTTCAACCGAGCATCAGTATGGGGAAGAAAGGTGATTTGAGGGCCTTTGAACGTGGCATGGTTGTTGGTGCCAGAAGGGCTGGTCTGAGTATTTCAGAAACTGCTGATCTACTGGGATTTTCACGCACAACCATCTCTAGGGTTTACAGAGAATGGTCCGAAAAAGAAAAAACATCCAGTGAGCGGCAGTTCTGTGGGCGGAAATGCCTTGTTGATGCCAGAGGTCAGAGGAGAATGGGCAGACTGGTTCGAGCTGATAGAAAGGCAACAGTGACTCAAATAGCCAACCGTTACAACCAAGGTAGGCAGAAGAGCATCTCTGAACGCACAGTACGTCGAACTTTGAGGCAGATGGGCTACAGCAGCAGAAGACCACACCGGGTGCCACTCCTTTCAGCTAAGAACAGGAAACTGAGGCTACAATTTGCACAAGCTCATCGAAATTGTACAGTAGAAGATTGGAAAAACGTTGCCTGGTCTGATGAGTCTTGATTTCTGCTGCGACATTCGGATGGTAGGGTCAGAATTTGGCGTCAACAACATGAAAGCATGAATCCATCCTGACTTGTATCAACAGTTCAGGCTGGTGGTGGTGGTGTCATGGTGTGGGGAATATTATCTTGGCACTCTTTGGGCCCCTTGGTACCAATTGAGCATCGTTGCAATGCCACAGCCTACCTGAGTATTGTTGCTGACCATGTCCATCCCTTTATGACCACAATGTACCCAACATCTGATGGCTACTTTCAGCAGGATAATGCGCAATGTCATAAAGCTAGAATCATCTCAGACTGGTTTCTTGAACATGACAATGAGTTCACTGTACTCAAATGGCCTCCACAGTCACCAGATCTCAATCCAATAGAGCATCTTTGGGATGTGGTGGAACGGGAGATTCGCATCATGGATGTGCAGCCGACAAATCTGCGGCAACTGTGTGATGCCATAATGTCAATATGGACCAAAATCTCTGAGGAATGCTTCCAGCACCTTGTTGAATCTATGCCACGAAGAATTGAGGCAGTTCTGAAGGCAAAAGGGGGTCCAACCCTTTCCTAGCATGGTGTACCTAATAAAGTGGCCGGTGAGTGTAGTTTATATTGGTACCATATTGGTGTGAATGGAAATTTTTGAGCTCTTTATTAATTATTTTAAATATATAGTAAAAAATAGCAATCCTGGTGCCCCCCCCTTACAATGATTACCATATGGGAACAATATTGCTATATTTTAATAGTTTGCACAATGCCGCACGCTAAAATACCAAATATGTTTATTTCATTACTTTATTTTTTTTTTTTACATATTTTTATTTGTAAAATAGAAAAGTATATGATTTAAACTTTTATTGGGGAGGATGCTTTGTGATATTTTTAAAAATGTTTTGTATTTTTACACTTTTTGTAAGCAATCAACAGATTGCTTAGGGTGCTTTTACACACACAGATTTCTCAGGGGTCGTGGTTGCAAACAAGCACTGATCAGCGAGATCGGCAGCTTGTTTTGCTGTGCCTTTACACAGCACGAGAAATTGTGTGGACCTTAGGGATTGAAAGAGAAGTTCCATTATATACAGGCTGGCAGGGGGGGTGGGGGAATTTAATAAACAGGGTATACTTACAAGTAGTGATGAGTGATAAGTATTCGATCGAATAATACGCTATTCATGCTATTCGATTGTGTTCAAATATTCGAACAATAACGCAGTAAAAATTCAATTCGCCCTCCCACATCCCCTGGCGCTTTTTACCAGCCAATACACATGCAGGGGGGGAGGGACAGGCACTAGGAATAGGCAGGACTTAAAAAAATGCTAATTGTAATTGGCTGGCTAAACTATGTCAGCTCCTGAATATAAGAATAGTGGATTTCAGATTCGTGTCACTTCCTGTTTAAGGCTAGAGAGGGACAGACTATATACCAGGGAGTGAAGTTAGGTAGGAAGGGACCCCCAAAAGCCCTTGTTAGGGCTAAAAGTATAAAAACCTGAGATTTAGAAGCTGTTGTGAAACAGGCAGTCTGTTCAGACATCTACTGATGGTGTATACGGCTGTATACTGTGTTTGCGGGATAATACCAGTTATCTTGCTTCTACTGATTTGTGCAGTCTGCATCCTGTAAAGGAGTTGAACAGTTCTTTCATTTTATTATTGTGAAAAACAATTATATATCCGGTATACTGCTGTATGCTGTGATTGTGGGATAATACCTGTTATCTTGCTACTACCAATTTGTAGTTATCATTAATTTTCCTTATTACGTATTTAACACTGCACCTGATTCATACGCAAGTGTGTACCGCTAGACCGAAACGTACGCTTCTTCTTTACATTCGTAATTTGTTCGTGAGTGTTTGGCAAACACGAGCCGATCACAAACATTTAATTTTGTTCGTGTTTAGGATCCGAACCGAAAATTGGGATGTTCGCTCATCACTAGTGTTAGATGTAGCCAGGCATCCTTCCCCTGCTGTCCCATATGCATCCCAGAGGTGTTGGCAGCATTTCCTGTGGTTTAATTGTGCACTTGGTGACCTCCTAGTGGTCGAATATTGATTTCCAGGTCCCATGTATTTTTCTCCCAAAGACTATAATGGGATTCGATATTCATTAGAATATACGAAGATCGGGAGCTATTCGAATCGAATTTTGAATTATTGAATATTTGCTCATCTCTACTTACCAGTTCTCCTGCCTAGTTGCTGCTTACAGGTCCTGCTGCCTGCCACCGGCTGTTATTTTCGGCTGGAATCTGGGTATATCATTGGCTGCTTTTTTTATTTTATGTTACTGTACTTCTCCTTTAATAGTTATGTTGGTGTCCCCTTGCCTTTACTGTCACCCCCTTTTATAACAATGTGACTTGTTTGTATCCTGAAGGATCTGGTATTTCAACCTGCCCTTGTAGCAGTGTGTCCTTTTTCTTTCAGATATATTATACAACAAGTGAATATAATCTTATTATTATCATTATTAGGTATACTAGTTCAAGGCGAGAAGTTATTGGTTTCATTTTACAGTACTTTATCTTGGCCATAGTCCTTAAATTTTTGTGTGTGTTAAATGTAAATAATAATATGTGTTATTCATCAAGTACAAAGGTGAAATGTTAAACAAGCTTGCAGTCAAAATTTTCTCTAAACCTTTGTAGCTATGTAGTAAGTGGGGCAGTTAGGGTTGTAATAGTAAATCTGTAGCGCTATTAAAGGGGTACTCCAGCGAGGGGCTATTTTGGGATCTGGCCGGGAAGGAGGTGGCTGAGAGAAAAGGCGTCCACTCACCTCCCCAGATCCAGCGGCGGGTCCCGTATCAAGGCGCTCCGGTCCCTGGTTCCCGTCCGCTTCCTGGTGTCTGACGCGGGCTCGAGACGTGACGACTCAGCCAGTCAGTGACAGAGGCGGCATCAGTTTCAAGTCCGCTCAGATCCCGCCTCTGTCACTGACTGGCTGAACGGACTTGAAACGGATGCCGCCTCTGTCACTGACTGGCTGAGTGGACTTAAGACATCACGTTTCGAGCCCGCGTCAGACACCAGGAAGCGGCCGGAAACGGGGACCGGAGCCGCTGGATCCGAGGAGGTGAGTGGACGTCTTTTCTCTCAGCCACCTCCTCCCCGGCCAGATCCCAAAATAGCCCCCCCCTGATTTGCCCTAATACATGAAAACCTATATGATAATGAACACAAGAAGAATGTCCTTTCTGAATCTAAATGGAACTAAATGTTCTCTACCTTCCATATTCCGTATGTCTCATCTATAGATGATACAGTGTATCAGTGATGCTTTAGGACATAGCATTGGAGACCAAATATTAGTTGACTTAGCACCTCCTGATGAAGAGGTGAAACAGCCATTGAGGTGGTGTGGCAAACTTGCCAAAAGTTGAATCCGAATGATTGCCATTTGAATTTTTACTGCTTTAAATCACTCAATAATGGGAGAGATCAGGGTTATTAAGGCTAATGCCACTTAAGGGTCCTTTGACACAGCTGGTTAACAGTAATTAATGTCCAAGTACCATGTTAATGGTCCAACAATCAGCCAATCAATGAGCAAACACTTGTTTATCCGTTGATTAAATGTTTTGTGCAGCCATATAAGTCCCAAAGTCCCTTTTATACAGCCTAATGGGGGGCAGCAAACAAGTGCTGATCACTGAGATTCCCATTCGTTTCCAGAGCCTTGACAAGGCTTAAAGGACAACTCCGGCTAGACCTAAAAAAACCAAAAAACCACACACACACACACACAGTTCATACTCACCATCCCTCCGGTGATAATCGGCACTTGAATCGGCCCAACCCGGGTCTTCAGAACTCCCTCAATTCTGGGTCCATGTGAAGTGAATGGGAGAGAAAAGGCTGCCAGTGCTCATGCGCATCGGCAGTCTTTTCATTGGCTGGAGCGTATCACATGGCTTCCAGCAAGCTCAGCCAATCATGGCTGAGCAAGCTGGAAGCCATTTGAAGCGGGCCAGCCAATGAAAAGGCTGCTGGTGCGCAAGTGCACCAGTAGACTTTTCATGTCCCATTTACTGCAGCAGAAGACGCCGCGGAGGATGAAGACCTGGCCCGCCCCCTGCTGTGACGAAATTATCACAAAATGGCGCCCGGGAGAAGAGGACGGGGGTTGACTGTAATTGGGTGTATATGTTTTATTTAACTTCCGTGGCGGTGGGGGGATGGGTGGGCTTTGTCAGGGTTGGAAAGGGGGGATCGGGGCCAGACCGCTTATTTAGACACATTACAAAGTTATATAACTTTGTAATGTGTGTTAAATAAGCTAAAAAAAACCCCAAACACCGGAGTTGTCCTTTAATCATGTCACCCACTTGCTAAAATTGTTAGTGTGGCCATTTAAATACATTTTTATGGGCCACACATCTGCAACCGATAACAATAATTTATATGGCCGCACAAAAGCTTTAATCAACCGGCTGATCCGACTATGGACTTAATGAGCATCAGCCCATGTAATAGAGTCAATACTTCTACACACTCTGCCAACCACAAGATAATTTTAACTACAAATATTGTGAACATTTCTTTGGACTCATGACGCAAACTCTTTTTTTACCCTAATGAATGTGTAGTATGCAGCCCCTATACAAGCAATTACATCTCATGGCCGGCAGATATCACTTTTTTAAAGGTAAATTATTTCTGGGATAGTCAAATATTTTTATAACCACTGTGCTCTTGTATTTCGGATCACATCGAGTTCTCCCCGGGGTAAGTGAGTCATCTTTATATTAAGTATAGCACTGACTTTCACTACATGCATTTGAAGTTCATTCATTTTTCCGGAAAGAAGAAAACGAAGAAGATTTTCTTGACAATAGGGATTTGGCCTTTACGTTGCAGTCAGTTTTATTTGCTAAACACAATCAATGTTTCCAGCAATTTCCTCTGTTGCTCCAACTTACAAAATATTTTTTCCCTTCACCTCAGAAACACTTTAGTCGTGGCAAAGAAGAGAATAAAATTAGAAAGAGATCTATGAACGAATGGTTTTATGCAATCCAATTTAAGTAAACAATCTCCATCCTATGGGTCATTGCTGCAGCACAAAGCGTTACCTGTGATCTTTTGTTATACCCTCTAAGAGACTATGTAAAGAGCCCGGTCCGGAAATACTTCATTAAGGGAACAGTTGAATCAGATGTGACCCTTTCATCCCATCTTGATTGGCCATTCTTCACTACAAAGCCATGAAATTGAAATTTTCAAAGAGCTTTGAACAAGTTCTGCTGCATGTTACCGGGTTGTATGACAGAAGTTGCCTAAATGACGCAGCCTCTATGACATCACAGTGCCTTGCGGTTATTGGCTAAAGCTACTCAACAACTTCCTGCCCCCCCCCCCCCTTACTTACAGTACTAGTAATATGAAGAGCTCTCTGCTTTTATTTATTAGACCAGGACATAGGGGAACACGTTGTAAGGAGATATATAGAAACTTGCACTTGAAGGACCATAATAAATAAATTAAAAGCCCTTGTAGTGGCATCATTCATTATTAAACTGGGTCTGGAGTTTCGTGACTATAAAATCCCAAATTATAAAAAAAATATCTGGATTATTAAAGTCTACCCTCAGTTGTAATGGTCGAGGGAAATGCTGAGTGTACAGTGTGTTAATGGATATGTATCTGAAACTGAACTGGCAACACTGATTAATATCTTTGGAGCTGGAAGACAACCAGCAAATACAGGAGGCAGGAGGTCCTCACTAAGGGGACATCTGGCTGTAGGATCAAAGCTTCAGGGAAGACAGAGCCAAGGTTTTCTGACTGCATGATGTAACCTTTATATGCCTGATATGCAGACTTGCAAGCAGTCAAGTGCAATATTTTATACTGTAACATTTTAGTTCAGAATTGGAACACCCTCTGTAGCCTATTCTTAAAGGATGAACTCCCTTGAGACTATATTCTGTAAAATAAGAATGCTAAACCTTCAATATTATCCTCACAGCTATAGTCAATTCTATATATAAATCACAGTTAGTGAGGATATTTAAAGTATAGTTGTATTTTGTTCCCCCTTTTTCCTTTCCTCTTCTTTGTTTATCATTTACATAATACCACGTATTCTTAAGGATATAAATCTGTATAGTCTGCAGGAAAGAAGGGAAAGGGGGGACATGATCCAAACCTTTAAATATGTTTCAGGACTAAATGGGGTTCAGGCTGGGTTCCCACTACGTCAAGAACACGGCCGTATTTCATAACAACGGCCGTATTTGCATTAACAACATAGCCTTAGGAGGGAAGTGAAGGACACAGTGAGAGGCTAGTTGGGTGAAAGATCAGAAGCAACATGGAAAAACATTACTTTATTGAAAGAGTAGTAGATGCTTGGAACAAACTCCCAGCAGACTGAATGTAAACCTGCCTGGGATAAACATATATTTATCCTAAGAATATAAGAAGGGAAATACTAAAAAGGCAGACTAGATGGACCCAGTGGTCTTTTTTTTGCCGACAATCTTCTATATTGATATCAGATGTAGACTTGAAGTTATAATAAGCAAGCTATCCCTCCTTTAGAAAGAAGAAAGTTGTCGCTATAGTGTCACCTATAGGTAGCTACCCTAGAGGCCTACAAGACTCCTTACAAGACAGCTTGGCAGTCTTCTCAAAGAGGCAAATTACCCCTACACAGTTAGAGTCAGGGCTGTTTCTGCCATGAGGCGGAATGAGTATTCCGCCTCAGGTGGCAGATTCTGCGCCCCTGCAGGGGGCGGCAGACAGCAGCCCTGCGCCTGCAGCCGCTCACCTGTCCTGCCGCAGCCGTCCGGTCCCGCCGCCAACGCTTACCGCTGTCCCGCGCCGTCAGTCAGCAGCTGTTATCGCCCTCCAGCGAGTCGTGAGTGCCCGTGGTCAGCGGGGGCCGCGATGCCCCCGCTGACCCCCAGGCACTCACGACTCTCTGGAGGGCGATGACAGCTGCTGACTGACGGCACTGGAGCGCGGAAAGGAACAGCGGTGGGACGGGACGGCTGCGGCAGGACAGGTGAGCGGCTGCAGGGTCGGGAGACAGCGGTGAGCGGGACGGGACGGCTGCTGCAGGACAGGTGAGTGCGGGGCGTCCAGGCGCGGGTGATTCGGTTACGGCGGGGGGGGGGGTGCGGGGGGTGCAGGCGCGGGTGATTCGGTTACAGCGGGGGGGGGGGTGCGGGGGTGCAGGCGCGGGTGATTAGGTTACGGCGGGGGGGGCGGTGCGGGGGGTGCCGGCGCAGGTGATCCGGTTACGGCGGCGGGGGGGGGGGGTTGTCAGGGGGCGGCCGCCTGAGGTTTGCCTCAGGCGGCAGAAACCCCAGAATCGGCCCTGGTTAGAGTCATACATTCACCCATTACATTATATGAGCTCTAGCTATATACATTTTATACCCACCTAATGTATTTCATTACATTATTTATATGGCATAAAACTACTTTCCATAAATTGAAAATGAGCAGGAGATTGTTCTTAACATTTATAATAGTAATATGGTCGTGTTTAAAGGCTCTACGTGAGTGATGCACACAGTAACCAATATATGTATAATATACAATGAAGGAAGTTTGCAAACAATCTTGATGTTGTAACCAGAGCCTATAAGCAGGATGGCTACAGAGTACAAATAAAAGCTGTGTGCGGTCTGATCCTGCAGTCATGAGTTACATCCCTCCATCTGTCCCCACTTTTACTGTCTGTAGGTGAGCAAAAACGGGAGCAGATGGAAGAAGATGACATGCGACTGCAGGACTTGGTTTATCTGTGGTTTGTAACCAGGGAGACGTATAGATCTGTATACAAGCTGTATACACAACACAGTAGGATTTTCTACATCGAAGACTACACACAAATGCATCAACTTTTTATTTCTACAATAAAAAAAGTGTATGCTAAAAGTGCACAGAACCTCTAAACGTATGGTCTATGCCAAGCAGTTTCATAAAACTCAGTTTTGCATTAGCAATCCCACTCAGCAGGTCGCGGTGCTGAGGACTGAGAATATGTCTCCTTTGATAGCGGCTGTATTTGATGTGAAAAAATGAACACTTAAAGGGGTGAAAATCTTTTTCTTTCAAATCAACTGGTTTCAGAAAGTTATATAGATTTGCAATTTACTTCTTTTTAAAAACCTCAAGTCTTCCCATACTTATCAGCTGCAGCAAGACATGCTTTCTTTTCAGTCTGACACAGTTCTGCCACCTTCGTCCGATTTAGAAAGTGTCTAGAGCAGCAGCAAATCTTCATAGAAAACCTCTATTGCTCTGGACAGTTCCTGTCAGGAACAGAGGTGGCAGCAGAGAGCACTGTGTCACACTGGAAAGAAAACAACATTTCCTGCAGGACATACAGCAGCTGATAAGTATAGGAAGACTTGAGACAAATCTATGTAATTTTCTGAAACCAGTTGATTTGAAAGAAAACGATTTTTTAATGGATAATCATTTAACCTTGTAAGGAGGACTCCTGTAATGTTGCAGAACTTTAAAGGAGAATTGCTAGGGAGGGGGACCCTGCTATAGCCGCTGACTGGCTCAGTGGACTTCACACGTTACGACCCAGCTCCCCGCGGTATGTGGCCACAAGGACTGTAGCAGGGGAGGTACAAACACGTTATTTCTTTTATCCGCCCCCTCCCCAGCACTTGTTAAATAAATCAATTTGCCCCGACTTCTCTGTTAAGGGAAAACATAGTAGGAGATCTACCAAAGTAAGTGTTGGCTTTCACCTATTAGGCTGTGCAGCCATGGGTGGTGGAGAAACTTTCCCCTGCTACAGCCTGCCCTGCCTAAACACCATCTACAGGGTTGCACCAGTACACTAGTTTTACTAGTGTTAAAGTTGCTTCTATTGGTCCTTACACAATTTTCTCTGCTCACACTAGATTATGGTCCCATGCTACCATGTAGCTACCCAGTTGCAGCTCAAGTCTTTGTCAGAAAGGGATACAAGTGCATCTTTTACAGCAAACAATGTACCATATTTTCCAGCGTATAAGACGACTGGGCATATAAGACGACCCCCAACTTTTCAAGTTAAAATATCGAGTTTGGGATGTACTCGCCGTATAAGACTACCCCTCTTCCAACGCTCACCAAATAAAAATTAATAAAAAACATCATACAGCAGCGAGATCTGAGAGGCAGAGAAGGAGGTACAGAAATACCAGTAGGATACAAGGGAAACCAGGCATGTGATAGAGGTGTGTTTTTCTGGCCACAGTGCCACACTACCGTATCTTTTTTTCCATACCCTGCATGCAGCTTGTTCTGTTTTTTATACGGTTATTGTATACACAGGGGATGCGGCTGTTTTTAGCCTCCCCGACCATATGGGGTGACTGCAGATTCTCCAGTCGAGTTCAGTTTTTCAACACCTGCCCTATAAGATGACACCCGGCTTATAAGACGACCCCTGACTTCTGAGAAGATTTTCCTAGTCTTATACGCCGGAAAATACAGTAAATGCATAATCACATACAAAATGCATGATAGTTGCTGAATAACTGTAATCCTATTCTGCTGCATGGAAGAAGACTACTCTTAAACGTTGTCTTCTTCCTCAGGATGAGAGATAACTCTCTAACACCTGCACTATTACATACCTGGCTTCTCACTGTCCCTCTTATTCTCTTATCTAGACCAGTTCACTTACTCAGAATTAAGTAGATAGGCCCCACACCAAACATCAGGGCAGCCAATATATCACTACCCGCTTGTGTTTCTTTCAGGGCTTGCATACCTGCAGCATACACTGACGTGGTTCCGAAAGTCTCATACTCTCTTCACCAGTTCACTGATTTGTCTCACGATATCTACTCCTACCGTTTGCTTTCCAGCACCTCTAAAGCTGCTCACACCTCCTCCTTTTAATTCAGTACACCAGCCTGTAACTCAGTACACTCCACTCCTGCTCTATACTTCCTCACTTATGTTCTCATTGTCTCCATACACCTACCTGTAGCCCTCCGGTGCATCACACAGTGGTTACACTTGGGCCTATTTGCCAAGTGCATTCTTAAAAGGCCTATTCTCATAGCTCTTCCACCCTGTCTACTCATCTCCCACAGCACTCCTGACAGTTCCCTGCCCAGAACTGCTGTATGACATTGCTCTACAGAACAGAACTGTCTGTAGAAGCTTCTATATTCATTGGCTGTCTGATCTTCTCCCCGTGGCATTGTTCAGCACAAGGCAACATACTGTAAATGCACATTTCTTCAAGAAATGTCCCAATAAAGATTTCCCTTTTAAAAACCTATCCTAATTTGGCATAATGGTTTTCTATTTAGGCCATTCTTTTAGAAAACAATTCCTTGTTGCTTCTTGTGAAAACATTTGTTGGTTACTTTTTTCAGAACTCACCCGACCTAAACGTTTGTATTTATTTTTGTATTTTCTTTGTTTCTCTGTGTTATAGCGTCTGCGGTGATGTGGAAAGTCTTAGAATGTATGATGAATTTGTGTATAGATTTACCCATGAGCCTACTGTTCTACACTTTGACAATAAAGAGTTTCCCCTTTGATCTTGCTTAATGAAAAGTGAATGTAGCCGGGGCTTTAGCTGTAAATACGCCCTTGTGTCTTAGCATTTGTATCTAAAAAAAAAAAATTACCGGCAAACCTCGAATGTTCTTTAAATGTCAAGAAATTGATTTAAACAAAGCGATTAAGTAAAGAAAACAAACAAGAAGTAGACGTACGTGGAATTCTTCTGACATGCTTTGCCTTATTTGCTTTCCATTTTTCCTATGTGTCGGTGGGGTCTGAGTGCATTTAAATGGCCTATATTAAAGATGACTTGTTCAACACATTGTCAGTTTGCTTTCAGCAATTCATGACAGCTCATGCAGTAAGTAACATAGCTAAAACAATGCTTTCAATGTTCTGTCGTCATGACAACAATTGGAATCTGAATGTGGCCTAATTTGCTGAATTATCACACTTTTTGCCTTTAGAAATTTGCCGTGAATGGAAGAACATGGTGCTTTGAGGAGGTGAACCTTTAGCTGGATTGAGAATATTTGTGGAAATTGAAGCAGAGGAGAATTAGAAAAACCTAGTCAGATGTGTGCAATGTATTTGCTAATGGCTTTATAAAAGTTGAATTATTAGAATTTAGACTCTACACACAGTATATAGTTTCTAAGGCTTTTTTTCCTTGTGGACTTATCTAGCTTTACACAGATGTGGAGGACAGCCTTAAATAACCTTAGTCCCAGTGCAAAGAGCCTTATTACTTTTATGGAGATTTTCTTTAGCAGTTGGGGGGCTGCTTTTAGTGGTTTTCATATCTTTATTTGTTTTATGTGTTGCCATTAGCAGCGAGCAGATGCAGACTAGCCTCTGTGCTGCCCCCTTTACATTATACATACATCACTAATAGGCTACAATGGGCCGTGCAAATCTATCTTCACTCTGCAGCAGAAGGCTTTCCAAAAGTCAAGAGGAGAATCTCCAAAATTTATCTCCTATCTATAGGTTACAAAATAATAAGCTGATAAAAGGAGGTTCTACCACTGGGACCCCCAAGATCATGAAAATGGATGAAAACTCCCCCCCCCCCACTCCCGAATTCCTAAAGAGAATGAATGGAGTACTTATTGTTCATGAGCCATGTACTCTATTTGTTTTTCAGGAAAATTTACACTTTCTCTGAATAAGTGGAAGTCCCAGTGGTCAAACCCCCACCGTTTGTTATCTCCAATCCTGTGAGTAGATAATTTATTCAAAATTATATTTTTATTCAAGTGTTGTGTATATCTTCAGGATTATTCACTCTTCCGCCACCATTCAAGGTGCAAACCACATAGCTGTAGACAACCTGTGACGATATTTAAAGGCATATAATCTGTCTCTGGGGTCTCAACGATTAATAAAAAATATTGGGGCAATCGTTAAGAAAATGTTAGGTCTAATAAAAAACATTACTTTAGAAGGAATAAGCTGTTCAATATAGTCACATGGACTAGGGCAAAAGCAATGGTTTCTGTAACTTAAAGAGTGGGTGGCTCGGGGTTAACTGATCCCTTTCAGTCTTTTTGACACAGGTAAAAGGTTGGCAGTCTCAGAGTTTTTGTACCATAAAATAAAAAGAGAATAAATCATACATAGTGAGCCATTGTTCTCTCATCTGTCTTCATCTACGAGCTTTCTGTCACAGTGTTTTAGGTCTGCAGTTTTATCTTTGCGCATTAGCCACTTTTATATTTTATCTGTGCTTCGATCTGCCTGTCAGTCTACATTGTACGGGTTGTTCATCCCGTAATGCGGTATCTGTCACAAGGTTTTCTCAAACTCATTTCTTTCGCCTATGACTGTATCATTTCTAATCTCTTTCTCGGTAACATTTCTCTTGTTTTTGCAGAAATAAATTGGCAGGTTGCTAAATATAGTAGAAAAATCTATTTTTATTTACGGTGAGAAAAATCCTGACCTTCACTCTACTAGTATAACAAATGGAACGTCATTGTACTCATCCACTTAGATGTATAATGCAATGAATGGATTCTGGAGGGAGTTAGGAAGTGGGGTAAGATAGTGACTGATAAATCGTGTTATTAACATTGACAAAGTTGAGTCACAAATATAGTTACTGTATGGAACATTGTATAAGTGGTTGTTTTACGTGGATAACCCATGAATGTATGTTCTATCATGAAACATAGACTTTTAGAGAAAGTGTTACCACAGCAAGTGATTACCACTGTCAACTCTATTAGACTATATTTCTTATTGACTATGCTGTATTTTAGTTGTCACAACCAGAGAGGTAAAATCATAGACAAACAGCAGGTGGCAACAATAAGGCAGAGCAGTACAGCCAAGGCTAAGCCAGTCGTGCAAGAAGATTGAGCACAGTCATACAAAGCCAGTGCCACGGAGAATGGTCTTAACGGAAAATGGAGAATCTGGTCATATATGAGTGTGGCTTTAAGTTTTTTTTTTTAATTGGTTTCAGAATACACAATTTATGTACAATGTGCATAGTGCAAGTTGTGTTCCAAACAGTTTCTCTGGCTAAAGTTTTCTAAATATATATATATTAGAGGAATATCATAGAACTCACCAATTTTGATTGGACCATTAGGCTTAGATTAAGAGTATGAGGATACATCAGGTATAGTTAATTGTCAATAATCAATCCTTATATTCTCTCTGGAGATAAGCCACCACCAGAGGTATCTGGCAGCGGCTTACTTCAATCTCCCTATTGCAAACATGTGCACAAGGAGAGGTTGGAGTGGAATTGTTGTCATTTGTATGAGTGTCTGGCTAATAGCTATTGACCATGCTCCATATGGGGAAAAAATAAAATAAAAATAAATAAATAAATATATATAGTAATTAACGGATACAATAACACATTCATCTCAGCCATCATTTAAACTGGCAAGTCAGCATATAACCTGTCAAAAATCACGATCTATTCTTATATGACACAATGTATTTTCAAACTATTTTGCATACCAAATGTCATAAATGTAGTATTAGGTAATTTATTACATTATTATTTAATATACTTTATAAGTATAGTCTAGGCGAAGCTGAAACCCTGTGTTACCTGAGGTGACGATATGCCCTTGGGCACTAAACTACACACTCTATTAATTTTGCCTGCAGTGTTCCTTTAATACTGGTTCTTGATGTATGACTATTGTGTGAATGTCAGGATGTCATTGATGAATACATATATGTTAATAGGAGTCTTGTCATGCCCGGGATGTGAAACTATATAAAGCATCTTTTTTTTTTCTAATTATTCTAATTATTAGTATTCTCAGATTCCCCCTTCTACTTATTATAGTAAAGCTTTACACTGCATGGATCAAAGTATAGCTAATACTGGAGAGCCCTCGCTCATATTCCCTGTGCCTGACTCCACGGATGCTAAGAACTATTAAATGGGTAAAATATGAGACACTTAAATACACAAAATAATCTGTCAGGAAACTACAGGCTTGGTTCTACATAAAAAACCCCTGAGTTCTCTATTCTTCATATCCACACAGTGAAGTAGAATACTCATAGTCTTGTGTATGACGTGTACAGGCTCCCACAATGTCTTTTTCATGATCATTAATGATGTCAGTCTTTATCGAAAAACGGACATTGTTCTGCCTTTAAATGCAGAAAAAGTACTAATATAACATTAAATGAGAACATAAATGTCTTATAATTACAAGTCACGTGTCCATGGTTATGGGTGGAGCTGTTCATGAAAGAAGACGACTATGGTTGCCAGACAAGGGGGAGATTTATCAAACATGGTGTAAAGTGAAACTGGCTCAGTTGCCCCTAGCAACCAATCAGATTCCATCTTTCATTCCTCATAGACTCTTTGGAAAATGAAAGGTGGAATCTGATTGGTTGCTAGGGGTAACTGAGCCAGTTTCACTTTACATCATATTTGATAAATTTCCCCCAAGGTGTCTATACAGTGTGCCTATAAAACAAGGCATTTACACATTTTGAGTAATATGAGCCTTGTGCTTTGGGACTGTTTTTCTCTGTTCTGCACATGATGCAGCCCTGATAAATTAAGACCTATAGGGGAGATTTATCAAATATGGTGTAAAGTGAAACTGGCTCAGTTACCCCTAGCAACCAATCAGATTCCACCTTTCATTCCTCACAGACTCTTTAGAAAATGAAAGGTAAAATTTGATTGGTTGCTAGGGGCAACTGAGCCAGTTTCATTTTACACCATGTTTGATAAATCTCCCCATGTGTATAAATAGATAATTTAAGAGAAATACATTGCTGATCTCAGGGAGACCAGCCAAACAACAACACCGCCGGCTGCTAATGAAAGCGCTGGAAAACATGAACATGCAAAAGAAGAGCCTGTGAAGCCTCATCAAAGAGTCTCAAAACACAGGATTAGCCAGATATCCCTCTAGGAAGGACCCAGCCAAGGGATGGCTCCTGTAAGGAAACCACCAAAACCACCATGCTAAGTGGTCCTATAAGTCAATGTAATGACAAGGGAAAAACCAAGGCCAGGTAACCATCCACATACAGCTGTTTCGGGGTGTTGCCCCTCATCAGTGTGGAGCAGGATTCTGGATAGGTGGGAGCAATGCCTAGTAGAGCCATAAGAGAAACACATCGCTGATCTCAGAAAGACCAGCCAAACAACAACACTGCCTTCTGCTAATGAAAGCGCTCAAAGCAGTGACGTCCTAGGTGCATTTCCCCCTAGGAAACATGAACATGCAAAAGAAGAGCCCGTGGATCCTCATCAAAGAGTCTCAAAACACAGGACAAGCCAGATATCCCTCCCTTTTCATTACATTGATTTATAGTGCCACTTAGTATGGTGGTTTCCTTACAGCAGCCACCCCTTGGCTGGGTCCTTCCTGGAGGGATATCTGGCTAGTCCTGTGTTTTGAGACTCTTTGATGAGGCTCCACGGCCTCTTCTTTTGCATGTTCATGTTTCCCAAGGAGCAATGCACCTAGGACTTTACTGCTTTGAGCGCTTTCATTAGCAGCCGGCGGTGTTGTTGTTTGGCTGGTCTCCCTGAGATCAGCGATGTGTTTCTCTTATGGCTCTACTAGGCATTGCTTCCACCTAGCCAGAATCCTGCTCCACACTGATGAGGGGCAACACCCGAAACAGCTGTATGGGGATGGTTACCTGGCCTTGGTTTTTCCCTTGTCATTACATTGACTTATAGGGCCACTTAGTATGGTGCGTCCTTCCTGGAGGGATATCTGGCTAGTCCTGTGTTTTGAGACTGTTTGATGAGGCTCCACGGCCTCTTCTTTCGCATGTTCATAAATAGATATTAGATAGGACTGCTATACACCTATACTTTAATTTCCCTAATAAAAAATAACAGAAATATTACTTCACATACATTTTCAAGAATTCTACAATGTATCTAATATAACTTTGCATCTATAATATTTTTGCAGACCCAGGTGTTGCCATGGATACAGACTACAAACAAACCATATATGTTGTCTGATTTTGAATAACACTCTAGTTATCGACTGTACATTAGTGAGAAGCATTATTTCAGAAATAACAGATCGTTATTTCAGAACTAACAGTTCTTTGCAGAATGACAGCCGTTATGAAAGACGGCTGTCATTTTTACATTGTGTTTTAGTGATGTCACGATACCAGAATTTTGAGTTCGATACCAATGCCAACTTTTTTTTTCAATGCTCAATACCTTTTCGATACTTAATAAATTATATTTAAGAAACAAAAAGAAACAAAAAACACAAGAATAGAAATGACACCGACCCTCCCCCCCACCCCCGGGTTCAGGTCAGAACGAACCAATTTATGTTCCCCTAATAAAGTCCCCATTATTTAAAATAAATAAAAACTTGCCCAACTCTGACTCACTAATTTTTTTTTTTTATCTCCTAGCCTTTCTGGCTGGGGGGTGAGGGGCATTTTTTGCACCGTGATCTGTAGTTTTATTTAGTGACAGGTAGTATGGACAATAACACTTCAGCTGCCAGGGATGGGGGTTGCAGTCATGTAACACACACTTCAGATATCAGGGGGGTGATGGAGGAAGTAGTCATGTAACACACAAGTGCTATCAGGGGGGAGGATGGGGGTTGTAGTCATGTAACACACAACTGCTATCAGGGGGGAGGAGGGGGGGCTGTAGTCATGTAACACATATCTGCTATCAGGGGGAGGATGGGGGTTGTAGTAATGTAACACACACCTGCTATCGGAGCGGATGGGGATTTTAGTTATGTAACACTTTAACTATCAGAGGGTGATGGTGGTTGTAGCCATATAACACACACCAGCCAGCAGGGGGGATGATGGGGGTTGTAGCCATATAACACACACCAGCCAGCAGGGGGGATGATGGGGGTTGTAGCTATATAACACACACCAGCCAGCAGGGGGGGATGATGGGGGCTGTAGTTTTACTATTCCTGGTGTCACTCAGCAGGGTGACCTGGATTTGTCTGTAATCTGCAGGTTACAGTCAGGCCGACTGTAAACCCCCCACATTGTTAATTTCTGCTCTGGAGTTTCCTGCCTGCCCCGGCCTCCCGCCCCTCCTCAAACTCCTGCCGCCCCCACCACCTCATAGTCCCGTGCAGATGTAGTGGCTGCATCTCCTGCCGCCGCCTCCTCCAGCCATCTCCTCTCCCGGACGCGCCGCTCTCCCTCTTCAGCCATGACCCTGCTCTGCCTGCGTCATTAGCAGCCGGGGTCTGCTACACACAGTAGCCCCTGCTGTATATGGAGCGGGCTCAGGAGGGGGGGGGGTAATGCCGCTGTCAGTGTGACAGTGGCATCTATATAGTTACTTAGCTGGCACTAGCAATAGCTATGTGCCGGCTATTTGAATTTGGCGCCGATGGGGGAAGAGGGTGCATGCGCCGAGGAGGTGACAGGTGGGAGCAGGGGGCGGCACACAGAGAACACGGCCGGCGCTCAGATAGCCGCCGTCTGTGTTCTCTGCGTTATACTTTATGTTAAACTGCATAAGAGGCAGTTTAACATAAAGTTTCGATACCAGGAAATCCTGGTATCGAACTTTTTTCCGGCCCGGAATATCGATAGCAGTATCGATATTTCGGTGCATCGTGCAACACTAGTATTATATATATATATATATATATATATATACACACACATGGTTCAGTTCCGTCAGTCTTTTGGTCAGTCTTTCTTCAACCAAAATCAGGAGTGGATTGAAACCACAGACACTGTGCTAATCTTTCCATTATAATTTTGCCCTGTCAATTCCACTCCTGATTTTGATTGAAAAATGACTGACGGAAATACTATGCAATATAAAAACAGATGTGGGCTAGATTCATACTATGTAAAAATAACATCTGTCTTTCATAATAATAGGCGTAATTTAAAAGATAACAGATGTTATTTGTGCAATGACGCCTGTTATCATGAAAGACGGACGTTATTTTTACATAGTGTGAACTTAGCCAAGTACAGTTTCTAGTTTAAAGTTTACCTTTAAGTTGATCAAAAAGCAGCTTAGAGGGAAAATAAAACTAGAAGATCCTTTAATGCTATATATTATATCGTAACATGACGGATGAATAATTACAGCGTCCCGCTTGGACCATTATTGCTGCTCTTTGAAGCAGTGGTTCTGAATACCGGGCGCCTCTTAATGATAAACATTGTCCAACGCTCTGAAACTGCCATTACATAAAAAGCATCTCCTGGAAAAGATCTGGTTTCCCAATATGTATTTGTAAGACACATAATAACAGCATTTCTCATTATGTCAGCTTGATACCACTACTTCAAAGCCTGCACCTTTGCAAATGTCTCTATTACCTACAACTGTCTGGCGAGAAATAGCAGTTGATATTTATGGCCCGCTAGCCAATGGCCAATATATCCTTGTCATCATAGATAGGTATTCACGATATCCTGATATTGCACTTATTCTATCCTCTTCTGCCAGGAATACACTAGCTTTGGAAAACACATTTTTTCAGCTTATGACATTCCTCAGATATTGAAGTCAGATATAGGTCCCTCTTTTAATGGGTATACATTTCTTCAATTTGCTGTTCACAGCGGCTTCATTCCCCCTAGGAGATAACCCCAGGTTAAATATTAGAAGATATAGCTGAAAAGAAATTCTCCCATGCAGTACTTGGAAGAGTTAAATTACGCTGAATGTATACAGCTTATAGAGAAAGCTCAGATCTTACATTTAATGCATAGCTGCTGTGTGTCTGACTGTAATACAGCTATATTTATAAGCAGGGGTCTAAATGTGAAGCCCTTATAGGAAAAACTTGGTTTAGCGTAGCAGGTGGAGAATATTTCAAGTTCATAAAGTACATTTGGATGTGTTCCATGCCTTGTGAACAGTCACATTTCAAGGACCGCCAGCGAACAGACATTGTCTTAAACTTTCAATTACAGTGTGCCGTAACTAAAATATAAAGTGTGAAGATTAAGCAATTGTAAAACAATAGAGTGTACCAGAGGGCAACATGGAGTGTTAGTGGGTACCATCTGGTGTCAAAATTGTAATATACAGTAGGGTTCAACTGTAGTTATGGAGAGTAGTAAACTGGAGTGGAAGCGCTGCTCACTATGGAAAGCTATCAATATAGTTTGATAGATTATGTACTAACAGAGGAAGAATGATTTATATCAATCTTTCAAGTTATTCCGACAAACCATGGATCAATTGGCTCAACTACTCTTGTTTCATTATAAATATTTTATATTTACAATATGTGTATTATATAGAAATCTGTTATGTTGTTTTTATATGTAAAAGCTACAAAACGTTAAGGGGTATACCAGTAGTATACTTTTTATAAAACAGAGGGATACTCCCCTACCCTTGGTTCCCTGCAGCTCTCGTTTGAGTGTCTTTGGTCCCCCATTTGTTACCACTTTTTCCTGCTTCCAAACAGAGAGCCAGCCAGCCAATCACTGACTGTGGCGGGACATCACAAATGTACTAGAAGAGGATCTGGTTTTTTTACAGCACCTGCAAAACCTATTTAGCATTTTCAAAACTTTTATGAGACCCCTTTAAGTGGCCAGAATACAAGGATACACAGGTTTCAAGCTGGATACAAAATCCCCTAAAAATGCATCACTCATCCTCTGCTGCCACTTCAGTGTTCATCAGGTCCCTTCAAATATAGGCTTCCTGGTACTTTCTGGATACTAGAAAGTATCTGCTCATTTAAAGATTTGTTTTACAACATTGGCCACAAGTTGGCTTGCCCCATAGACCATAGGACACAATAGACAGGACCTGTCACATTCAGTGACACTCTTGTTGTAATACCACACAAAAAGTAAAAGGGGTGGTGCTGTTTTTTCAGTCGCGGTTAACCCTTTTAACATTTTTTACTTCAATACAGGGCTCACATCACACCCATCCCAGACCTTTGAATAATAATAATAATAATAATAATAATAATAATAATAATAATTTCATGGTTGTATGAGCAGGTATGATAAGATGTGATGCACTGGAGATAACTATAAATCGATACATAAATGTATATATTCATATTACTAATGCATATGCATGTTTGCTGTCATTCGAGTAATCTGAGCTGCAATAACTATAACTGTATGTAGCTCACAAGCACTAGCAGTAAAATTCATTTTTGCCCAGTAACAAGAATCAGCACATATAATTATTTCAGCAGAAGGTTATTACAGCGGCTTTGAGAAGGAAAGATTAGGAAGAGATGAAAACAAGATATAGTCCTGTATTTAACGCGTCGTTAAGATGTCTTCTCTTTATTCAAGAAGATTTCATTTCAGTGCATTTAAATAGAGTTTACATCTTACTGTCCTAATAAAAAAGTCTACCTCTGACTATAGGCGACTAAGCCTAATTTACATCACATTATTAAAGGGGCATTTAGTGGAGGAGGGAAGGGTTACACACACTTGTACATTATAAAAGGAAAAGCTAGATCTGTAACATCATATATCAAATACTTGTTTTTGGGTATAACTATAATTACAGGTGGGAAACTTGTACAGCAAAGTAAGTTATACACCAGTAATTTACTCCACCATTGGGAATGTCACAAATGCATTAACCATCAACTAAACACCTACAGTATATACACAAAACCACACCAAACCCAGAAATACTGCAAAAATATACATAATATAAATTGTATTGAGAACAATATTGCACATATTAAAAAAAAGATTACACCTGTGTTTTTAGACTCTTAAATAAGGTCCCTTTTTTGCATACTTGTGTTTCCCAGGTGGGCAATGCACCTAGGATTTCACTGCATTGAGCACTTTATCCGGCAGCCAACAGTGTTTTCTTTGGCTGGTTTCCCTGACATCAGTGATCTGTTTCCTGTATTGGTCTACTAGGCATTGCTTCCACCTAGTAAGAATCCTGCTCCACACTGATGAGGGGAAACACCCCGAACAGCTGTCTGTGGATGGATAATCTGGCCTTGGTTTTTCCCCTTGTCATTACATTGACTTATAGGGCCACCCCTTGGCTGAGCCCTTCCCGGAGAGATATCTGGATAGCCCTGTGTTTTGAGACTCTTCAATGAGGCTCCACAGGTTTTTTTTATTTTGCATATTTGTATTTCCCAGGGGACAATGCACCTAGGATTTCACTGTATACAAGTGTTATCTTTAACTGGTCTTCCTGAGATCAGTGATCTGTGTCCTGTACAAAATTAAAATAAGAAACAGTATAACATCATAAATGGGTGGGTCGCTTAAAAGTTCAAAGAAAAAAAAATTATTGTGAAGGAAGAAAAATAGAAGTACTCAGTGTCTCAACTGAGCCTATAAAGCACAGGTGTAAGTGGGTATGGATTTGTTGGAAGGGGTGTGGATTAACCCACTGGGTCACAGTGACATTCATGACAGGGTGGCCATTATGTTGCTCTGTTGTAGCACCCAAATTCCTGATGTTTTTCCTCCATTAGACTCCGTACATAACCTTTGAGCCAAATCTTTAACTCTTTGTTAAAAATAAACTGCAGCTTTCTTGGAAATGGCAACAACTTTGGTCCTTTCTCCATTGGAACACTCATAAAAGCCATACTTCCATAGTATGATATTGATAGGTGACACAGGGAGACTTCTCATTGATCCTGGATTTAATCTTGTTAACTTATTTGGAATTTCTTGCCTAAAATAAGAAAGTTGGTCTCTACCAAATGTTTTTTACAGATCACCAATGTAGGGTAACAAGCTGGTCTGGATGAATATATAGAAACAAAGAACAAAAAGAACAAAAAGAAAGGCAGAGCTCCTCATAGAGTAGTACCTCTGGATTGAAATAATGGTCTAACACATGTAAAAAATCACTGCTCACCTTTTGGGGTTGTGGTATGTTTACTTTCACCATTTCTAGTGACACTCATGTCAAATAGGATTCTTGCCACATGACACTTATGCCTAATAGATTAGTAATCACACGATCCGACTCCTGGCTTTGGTCCGATCATGTGATGTGGTCTGATCATGTGGTCTGATCATGTGACCACTCTTGGTCCGATCATGTGATGTGGTCTGATCATGTGACCGCTCTTGGTCCGATCATGTGACTGTTTTCTCTGCTCTCCATGAGTTGGAATGCAGAGTACTTCCAGCTGCTGCCTCTAAGGGAATCTATGAAAAATTGCCCCTTTCCCTTCCCATATGCTTCAGGATGTGGTAAGTGGACTAATATAGAACATTGTTGATATGTAGAACTGTAAATGAGTTGTTCATTAGGAATTGATATATGTACACTGGGTTGCCCGTTATGAATTGATTTACTTACCCTCACATTTACTTACCCTCACATGAATTTAATTTTATATGAACTATATGGGAGATGTACATATGGATTTTATGGACTTTGTATGAAGGTTTTATATGTGTATTTTATTCTGTAGATGTCACCTTGACTATGTAAATTTTGCACTGATCTGTATAGGGTTAACTACCTGGAAGGAGGAAATGGACCGCCCCTCCTTTAGCCTAATCATTGTGATTCCTTGCTGTATATAAGTATGGTCTGTGTCATGAGCATACTATGTTTGTCCTGAATCTGACGAAGGGGCGCCATAGCCCTGAAACGCGTTATTGTTGGACTGAATAAATCGTGTTTTATGTGAACATCGGTTTCTACTACGTTGTTTGGTGGTGAGCGCAATCTCCAGGTAATTTTTTTGTCATTTTTGGATGAATATATGTCTTTTTTTCAGCCTTAGGCTATGTTCCCACTAGGTAAAAATGACAGATGTCTTTTTGGCACCAAATGATGAACGTCTATCGGTAATTATGGCCACAAATAATGTTCATGGCCCGGAAATAAGGCCATGATTTTTATGTAGTGGGAAAATAGCCTTACTGTGTAACTACAAATCTAAACAGAACACCTTGGCCCAACTAAAGTTGCTGCAATCCAGTTAGATAGGTAGCCCAATAGTCCAAGCTATCAGCATTGCCGATGTAGCAATGGGCACTCCATTGTGGTAAATAGTAGTGGAAAGAAACAACATGGCACTCACCAAAGGATAGCAATAGTACAAACGTTTATTCCATGTGAAAAATGGTCCACACCTGATGACCATTGTTCTCATGGAATAAATGTGAGTGCCATTTTATATACTTCTATTCTATTACTATAACTATATCTATATCTTACTGATGCATAAAGTTGTTAACTGCCAAGAAACCTTTTTATTCTCAGATTCCTGTTCTTTTTGAGGATGCAGCCGGATTAGTATGTCAGATTAAATAAGCTCCTCCCCAAACCTGACATTATTGAATTAAAGGGTTTCCTATCTTTTACCAGTCAGATCACATAATGTCCTGTTGCTGCTGACCCAAGCGATCAGCTGTAACTTAACTTGTGGGGGAACCAGACAGCAAGTGTTCAGTTATATGGCAGCTCCACCACAGGGCAAATGAAACATTACACGGCGCTCATTGGGATAAACTGGCACATGAATATTCTAGGTCCTCCAATGAGAGACATACTAGGTTATTTTTTAATCTTTTTAATCTTTCTGTAGGGAGAAATCTCTATTTAGCCAAAAGTTCTCTTTATATTTTCTTCTGTTATTCTCAAACCATTTTTGGTCTAATAATGAAAATTATCTACATACAAACAGGAACAGTGTCTTGGTTTAGAAACTTGTTTAATCTAAAAAACAGTTCAGTATTCAGTGGGGCATAGCATTTTATGACAATTTCTTAATTAAAAACTGGAAGTAAGTCAGTATGAATTAGCCAAACAATAAATCTGTCAACTAAACTGATATAAACATATTAAATAAATTAACAGAACAAATAATGATAATAAGTTGTCTTATGAAAGAGTAATGTTTGCTCGTAATATAAATCATGGAAATTCACAACTTAGCTATCACCCGATACAAGGTGAGCGGGATATTTCAGAAATTTACAGTTGTAATTCATTATGAAATGACATTTTAATTTTGAATTGACATTTCAGTGTAACAGTCGAAAGCCCCATTTGCATCAGCAAAATTTTAAAAGTTTTCCGTAAGACTACAGGCTGCCGTTAATGGTAGATATTATTTGGCTTTGGATAGCAAATAATTTCCATTGTGTAAGATTGTGAACCAAAGGTGTTACTAAGGGCTCCTGAACCCTAGCGCAATATTTATAATATGGTCCCCACATACCATTGATCATGCCCTTGAGCTGAAGATAGGTACAGATCCCAAAGATGGGACCTGCATCTAGGAAACATGTATGGCATATTCTATGGATATGTCCCAGATGTGTATACCCCTTTAAGGTGGTCTTACATGTTCAATAGCTGTAAGTCAAATGTCCATTTGGCTGGCAGCTATCTTTTCTGAATGTCTCATAAACATGAAATTTTGACATGTTCTCTTGGAGAGGGAAGGGGTAAGCTGCTGCCAGACAGCTTTGGCATCAGCTTAAAGAGTTGGGCAGTTAAAATCCAATATGCCTGACCCTTCTCTCCACTGACATTATCTGTCCGGGGAGAGTCAGGAGGCCACCATACACTTGACAGTTGGATGAACCTTTTGTCAGAAGTGTATGGGGACCTTGAGATGCAGTTCAGGAAGAAGAGTGGACTAATTCTCATTGTATAGCTGTACTTTAGCTTTAGCTATACCAGCCCATTACAAAGTAAACCAGGAAGCAGCAGGTAATACTGCTATTTGGTTCAAGAACCCAACTATGGCTTGACACTACATTGCTGACAAGTGCGTTGTACAGAACACATTATGCGTGGATATAAAAAACACTCACCATAGTTCATGCCAAACACAGATGAATTCTGAGTTCTATAACGTCAGCCTAACTTCAATGATTCTGACAAAAAGTTAGACATTAAATTTATCTTTTTCCCATTTACCTTTTACTCTAGTACAAGGAGCCAAAATCCTGTATCTGTCTACGAGGCAAGACATAAACAGCGATCTGTAATTAAATGGGTCACTGACTTAAAAGGAGTGCACAGGGAATGGTGTTTGACTGGGAGACGGAGTTTTGACTGCTAATTAAAGGGTGTAATTAAGTTGGAACAAAATAATTTATGTAGCACGGGTAACATCTGTTCATACAAAGGGTGTCCGGAGACAGGAGGGTATAGCAATGCAGTGCGAAGACAGAAGGAATTAAGAAAAGGATTAAGAGACAAGGCGGGTAACACATGGAGTAAAGACGATTTAATAGCTGTATCATTTATTTTCATAATTGCTGCAGCTCCCACCAGTTGACATCAGTTAAAACACTATCACCTAGGTCGATGTGAACTTAATTTTCAACATCTTTAGGGACTATAGACTGTTTGAGGAGAGGTAACACTATGTTTTACAAACCTGCCAATGTTTCTGGCTTGGATGCTAGATATACAATTCCCCTGCTTCATTAATTATTATTGGCTGTACAGCCTCTTATATTTTAATGGAAATTTACCATACTTGAACACTTGCATAGTAGACAACATGGGTAAAAAATAAAGTATTGTTTCCTTTTGAATTAGTACAGAGTGGCTACCATCTGCAGGACTCTATGTTACATACATACATACATACATACATACATACATACATTAAATGCAGATGCAGTCAGTGCCAAAGATGTACTGGGAAAATCTGGGTACCATAATGACTTTAGCATCTAACATAATGCTCCATCCCTGGGGCTGCCACAGGCTGGTATTATTTGGATGGGAAGGGCAGATATAGCCCTTTTCACCTTGGTAATGCTAGGCTGTTGCTTGGTAATACTAGGCTGCTGCTTTCTGCCCCTCTTCCCACGGTGCCTAGAGCACCCTGGAAAGTATGCAAAGGAGCTATCAAAGACAGGTTTCCCTGGCACTATGATGATGGTGTGACACACTTTGCGATGCATGTAGCAAACCAGCAATACAGTTTGTGCTGCTACATCTGTAGACAGTCTACTGATTTTATTAGGAATTTTATAATGTTTCAGTTCCCCTGTGGAATCCATTGTATGATGGATTTGGCACTATATGTTTAGATAAAAATGGATGACGTAGATGTGAACAGGGTTTTATCTGAATGAACTAATCGTGAAATGTGATTATACCCCAAATTTGGCTGTAATTTGCTTCACTCTTTTAAGTATGGAGTTCAATATCAACTGAATGATGCATTCCTGAAGGCCATACTTTTGTGTGCTGTCATACCCATCACCCTGGTTTACCACAGTCATTACAGATTTGCTATTAAGACACTAGTTTTGGGATTAACAAGCTGAAGTGCCAGGTGACACTTTCAATATAATAGGATTATACCAGCGTCTGCTGCCGTGTCAGTTATTTTTGTCTTCCTTTTATCTGTGTAGGAAAAGTTGAGCCAAGATTAGACGACAAGAACAGCTCAGTGTAAAATGGAAGACATTTGATCAAAAGTTTCCACAGTTTTTTACATGACACAGTCACAATAAGGGATGATGTACAGCTTTGATGTGTGTGGAATGGGGAACTGAAGACAGAGCATTACAATAAGGAATCACAAAGGAAACACAGGCCAGGGAAATAATTAACGTCCAGAGCCCAGAATACATGGGAATTAATCACTGTTATAATGAGATCAAAGTCTCCAAGATCAGTCAGCACAGAACATTTGCCATCCTATCTAGTGGTCTTGGGTCTAACTATTATCAGTAAAGGGAATCATGGTAAGGATCTATTTAGTGACACCTCATTAAGTCAAAGTTTCAATCATGCCTATAAATATTTTGTCCCACCCATACCTAAATATAGTTGGTATAAATATTATATACTTAACCCCTTAAGGACAGAGCTTGAAATGGCCTTAATGACAGAGACAAATTTTATGAATATGACCTGTGTCACTTTATTCATTAATAACTTCGGGATGCTTTTACCTATCCGGCTGATTCTGAGATTGTTTTCTCGTGACATATTGTACTTTACATTTCTGGTAAATTGGAGTCGATACTCATAATGAATCTTTATGAAAAAAACCCAAATAATGTGAAAAAATGTGAAAAACTGCATTTTTCCAACTTTGAAACTTTTTTGCGTATACAGAAATTGGCTATACCACATAAATTATATATTAAATAGCATTAGCAACATGTCTACTTTATGTTGGCGGCATTTATTAAACGATCTTTCATTTTTTTTAGACGATAGGAAGCTTAAAACATTAGCAGCAAATTTCCAAATTTTCAGTAAAATTTCAAAATCAGATATTTTTAGGGACCTGTTCAGGTTTAAAGTGTATTTGAGGGGCCTGTATGTTAGAAAGCCCCACAAAGCACCCCATTTCAGAAACTGCACCCCCCACACTCTGCAAAAGCATATCCAGAAAGTGTTTTAACCCTTTAGGGGAGTCACAGAAATAAAAGCTAAGTGTGTAAGAAATTTGAAAATTTTAATTTTCTGTGCAGAGATTTTATTGTAATCCAATATTTTTCATAATTATAAACCTATTACCAGAGAAATGCACCCCAATAATTATTGCCCGGTTTCTGCAGTTTATAGAAATACCCCATATGTGGCCCTATTGCCTCCGTTATATTTGGTCATTTCTGACTGTACCACTTCAGGTTGGCAGAGGCTCTGGGGTGCCAAAACCTAAAAAAAACCCCTAAAGGGACACCATTTAGAAAACTACACCCCTCAAGGAATGTAACAAGGGGTGCAGTGAGCATTTGGACCCCACAGGTGCTTCACAGATTTTCCGAACAATATGGCGTGAAAAAAGAAAAATTTTTTTTTTACACTAAAATGTTGTTCTAGCCTTCAATTTTTCATTTTCTTAAAGGGATAAGAGGAAAAAAAAGACACAAAATGTGTAGCGCAGTTTCTCCCGAGTACGGAAATACCCCACATGTGGCGATAAAGTGCCAAGGGGGCGCAGGACGAGCCTCCAAAGGGAAGGAGCGCCAATTGGCTTTTGGAAGCTGAATTTCACTGGAAAGGATTTCAAGGGCCATGTCGCATTTACAGAGCCCTCGTGCTGCCAAGACACTGGAAACCCCCCACGAATGACCCCATTCTGGAAACTACACCCCTCAAGGAATCTAACAAGGGGCACAGTGAGCATATGGACCCCACTGGTGACGGGCACAAATGTGGAACAATGTGACGTAAAAGTAAAAATTTTTATTTTTTCACTTTCATGGCACAAATGTGCCCATCATCAAGGGGTCCATATCCTCACTGCACCCCTTGTTAGATTCCTTGAGGGGTGCAGTTTCCAGAATGGGGTCACTTGTGGGGGGTTTCCAGTGTTTTGGCAGCACGAGGGCTCTGTAAATGCGACATGGCTTTCATCATCCATTCTAGCCAAATCCAACCTCCAAAATCCAAATGGCGCTCCTTCCCTTCGGAGGCTTGCCCTGCGCCCACATGGCGCTTTATGTCCACATGTGGGGTATTTACAGACTCGGGGGAAATTGCTCTACACATATTGTGTGTTTTTTTTCTCTTTTAACCCCTTGTGAAAATGATAAATTCAAGGCTAAACCAACATTATAGTGTAAAAAATGTAATATTTCATTTTCACGCCACATTGTTCCATATTTGTGCCAGTCACCAGTGGGGTCCATATGCTCACTACACCCCTTGTTACATTCCTTGAGGGGTGTAGTTTCCATAATGGGGTCACTTGTGGGGGGTTTCAACTGTCTTGGCAACACAGAGGCCTTTTAAATGCAACATGGCCCCTCGAAATCCATTCCATTCAAATCCAGCCTTCAAAAACGAAATGGCGCTCCTTCCCTTCGGAGGCTTAACCTGCACCCGCATGGCACTTTATGTCCACATGTGGGGTATTTCCGTACTCAGGGGAAATTGCTCTACACATTTATTGTTTTTTTTTTATCTTTTAGCCCCTTGTGAAAATGAAAAAATCATGACAAGATTAATGATTTAGAGTAAAAACTTTACAAAAATTACAATAAATGTTGGTCTAGCCTTGATTTTTTCCATTTCCACAAGGGGTTAAAAAAGAAAATGAACACAAAACGTGTAGGGTAGTTTCCCCTGAGTACGAAAATACCCCACATGTGGGCATAATGTGCCATATGGGCACAGGGCAAGCCACCAAAGGGACAGAGCGCCATTTAGAGGCTGGAATGGAGGATGGAGGCCATGTCGCAATTACAAAGCTCCTGTGCTGCCAGGTCAGTAGAAACCCCTGACAAGTGACCCCATTCTGGGAACTACACCCCATAAGGAATCTAACAAGGGGTGCAGTGAGGATATGGACCCCACTGGTGACAGTCACTTACGTAGAACATATGCCGAGAAAATAAAAAATACCAATTTTTTTCATTTTCACGTCCCAAATGTGGCCGTCACCAGGGGGCCATATCCCCGCTGCCCCCCTTGTTAGATTCCTTATGGGGTGTAGTTTCCAGAATGGGGTCACTTGTGGGGGTTTCTACTGTCCTGGCCGCACAGAGGCTTTGTAATTGCATCATGGCATCCTCTAATGGGAATGGTGGCCATACCTATTTAGCTGGGGAAAAGGGACAATTCTAATTTATTTGCGGGTATTAGGCCAATTATTAGTTTATAAGGTTGGAAATGACAGGTGTCCATCAAATTCAACCTGTGTTGATCCAGAGGAAGGCAAAAAACCCTTGTGAGGCAGACGACAGTAGCCTCATCACAGGAGAAAAATTCCTTCCCGACTTCATAATGGCGATCAGAATAATCCCTGGATCAACGTGACCCCTGAAATAGGAATAAGGGACAGAATTTAGATAATGTAGAACCCCAGTGACGTGTGGTGCGCCTTGGAGCGATCCAGTATGCAGAGGCCGGGGGGATCAGGACAGGCGTCACACTGGAAAATGGTGTCCTTGCTGATCCCCCTGTTACGCCACACTCTGCACTTCTTCTGGGGTCTCCTGTTCTCCAGTGTGGGGGACGTCACCTGGAAAATGTTGTCCTGGTGCGATCCGGGGTCCTTCATATCCAGAAGCGCTGGGTCCGCTATATGGCTACTAAATATTAGGGCGCTATTACTACTTCTGATATTTTCGTATCGTGCCGCAAGCTACAGTAGCTCGGGCAGCGAGGGACCGGAAGAGGGGTTGCTGGTATAAAAGTTATCCCCGTACAGGTGGTGACCTTTATCCAGCAGTGGGAAGATCAGTTCCCGAACGATCTTTCCACTTGTTCCGAGGATGGGGGGGGGAGGGGGCATCTGGGGGCTGCATTCGGGTGTCCCTTCCTACATACACTCTAAGGGTACGTGCACACTGCGGAATCGCGACAGATAACCCTTCGTGCATTCCGCAGTTGGCACCTGCCGGCGGACTGATGCAGGCGCACGTCTCCGTCCGTGTCATAGACTCCATTCTATGCACGGGCGGATTCCGCTCTCCGTTTAACGTATTCATTCTTTGGATGGACGACGGAATCCGCCTGTGCATAACATGGAGTCTATGACACGGGTAGAGACATGCGCCCGCATCAGTCCGCCGGCGGGTTCCAGCTGCGGAATGCACGAAGGGTTATCCTTCGCCATTCCGCAGTGTGCACGTACCCTAAATCTGTAAGAGTACCCTGAGGTACGCTCACAGAGTTTGGAGAATTTCACGCCATACCATGATCTCTTATTGGGACGGTACTGGCGGAAAAGACGTGTCTGGGGGGCAGCGTACGCTACGCTACCCCCAGACACGTCACTGGATGATGAGGATGAATGGAGGAAAGAAGGATCCCCCCATTCATCCTCACTGGCTGTTTCGGTGTCGGAGGCAATAACGTATCCCTCTGACGCCGAAAACACCCTGGGGGCCATCTTTATACGGGGATTGGTATATGGGGTATGTAGTGGTGTAGTGTCAAACTTTATTCAATGTAGTGTGGTGTAATGTAGTGTTTTTTATGTGTTTTTTTTACAGTAAGTATAAAAAAAAAACCTACGCCAACAAAGGAGTTGCTGATAAATGCCGCACTTATGTGCGGCACTTATCAGCAGACAGTGGCAGTAGAATATAGAAAAAAACCACCCTACGCCAAAAAGGAGGAGTTGCTGATTAGCAGCGCACTTTCGTGCGATGCTGATCAACACTCAGCGGCGATAGGGTGCGGAAAATAGAAAAAAAAAAAATTTGGAAAAAAAAAAACAAAACTTTTTCTACATTCTGAACATCCCTATAGTGGCTGATACGTGTATTACACATATCAGCCGCTAGAGGGCAGCAGAGCGCAAATTCCGGAAAATGACGAGGCTGGAGCCGAAAATAGCCGAGAGAAGACGACGGGGACCGCCGGAAAGATCCGAAGACCGAACGGAAAGATGGAGGACGCCGCGAACCCGGAAGACGCCGATCAGGAGCCCGGGACAGGTGAGTAATGTACAAATACCTGCTCTGGACCCCTCGGCTACCTAGCTGAGGGGTCCAGGGCAGGTATTTATTATTTTGTGGGACTCTGATCGCCGTGCCACCGGCCCGATCGCCGTGAACGGCCGGCCGGCCGTTCACGGCGATCGGGCCGGTGGCACGGTGACCACCATTACTTTTTACAGTAATGGCGGTCGGTGCCGTCCTCGGACAGCACCGACCGCCATTTTTTTCCGGGTCATTGGGTCACCGATGACCCGGAAAGGTTCCGATCGCCGATATTGGCTGATCTGAATTGATCAGCCTATAGCGGCGATCGTAAGCACGGGGGGTGTTAACCACCCCCCGTGCCGTGAAGCTAAGATGGCCTGCTATGATTTATAGCAGGCCATCTTCCCCGACCGCTGTGTGTGAACACGCAGCGATCGGGGAAACATCGGGCGTAAATTTACGCCCTGATGCGCCAAGTATCAGGGCGCGAGGGCGTAAGTTTATGCCCGATGTTGTTAAGGGGTTAAGGTAGCTATACACATAAGGGGCTGATTAGAGCTGAGCAAGTACGGTCTAATGAGTATACTGCTCGCTCCAGCATTGGGCCACTTGCGAGTGCTTGATGCTCGAGCGACTACCGTGTGCTGCCTGGGTGCTTATTAACAAAAAGCTTGTTGAAAGGCTGCTGAGCCAATCAGCGGCTGCAGCGGTGTTCCACCTCCATTGCTTTTTGGCAGAGCAGTGATAGTAAAGATAGAATACCGGAGAATAATTTCCCCGAGGGCCAGACTGTCACTTTCAGGTTAACCAGGAACCTTCTAATCTGGCGGGGGGCATCTGGTTAAATACTTGAGTCTCCTATTGTTACCAATGGGATTTGTTAAGCACTCAAGCACTGAAAAATATTCGAATCGAGTAACGAGCACTCTAGCATTTTAGTACCCACTCAACAGTAGTGCTGATACAACTTATACAAAATTCGGCTAACCTGCCCTCCCCAGCGGGTTTGGTCATCACCAAATTATATGGGGGCTTCCCACTCTCCACCAATAAATGTTGGTGGTTATAAGGGTCGGTCATGATGGATTTCTGCAACTTGACCTTTTTGTTCTGGAAGCAATAAGTGGTCTGACGGCAGCTTATCTCTTCATATATCCGAATGTTCATGTGTATGGGGCAGCTGAGAGGGATAACTCTTAGCTGAACAATTGGTCATCTGATAGTAATTGAAGATGTATGAGCACCTTAGATAAATGTCTGATAGCTCATCTGATAACAGATCATAGACAGTCTATCAGCCATTACCGAAGATCACACTGTCCATATATGATCAATGGCACTGGGTGAAGAATAATGAGAATGTTTTGAGGATATTCTTTCATAAAAGATCTTATGTGGTAGATATTTCCTAAATCAAAGATCTTATGTCTATTGGCCGAAAATGTCAAACACTGACAACGTCTATCCAGGCAATGACAATCGGTTATTGCTTGTCTAAAATGATCGCTAGTTGTTAAATTTTACCCAACTAAGGATTGCTTGTTCATGGATATCAATCCCACCTATTCAGCCATATACATAAAGATATATTATAAATAGTAAACAACATAGATATAGAATCTTGTGTTTTATAGCCATGTTCCCACTTCAGAAAAATATTGGGGAAGGCGGCCATCTTGTAACATAGACAGCTGCTAATAATGATCTTGATTTAACAAGATGGCTGCCTTCACCCAAAATGTTCCTGAAGTGGGAACATGGTCTATAGGTGCCCATATGTCCTGAACATTTGTTGGCATTTCTCCCTAAAAACAACAGGGTTGGGGAATTTAAATGTATAGATGAGTATTAAATCTGTCTACAATTGTAAGAGACGTTTTGAAGTATTAGTGGTGCAAAAAAGTGGCAACTGGTATTTCTACTTTTAAACATTTTCTATAAAGGCAAGAACCATAACTAGGACAAGTTATTACTTATCTATATACTCCTGTCTGTACGGTGGATATCTACTAGACTCTCATTAACACTTATGAATATTTATACCTAGCGTGAAGACGGAGCTTATGAGTGAGATTAATGAAGACATATAAAAGCTCATATAGGGTGAGTTTTACAGCTCAGCAAGCTCTAAATGGAAGCTATGTTTGTTTGTAGGTTTCCTGTGATAATGCATGCTGTACGTGTAGGTGGCATATCCACTGTATCATCAAGCTGCAATTCCTTCCCATCAGTTTTATTTTATTTTTATAAAGACAATGGAGGCTTCCACTGATTCGTTAATTTTTTTCCCATCAGTGTAAAATGGGTGTGTAGCTACTATTTTAGTTTTTGGTACATATGTGTCCTTAATCAAATGTAAAGTGTTCCTGTCAATAAACTTTTAACACATAGACACAATGATTGTTAGTTAACCAGTAGAAGCGCTCAGCTAAGTGCTTCACAACCTTTCTTGTCTTGCTACAGGTCAAAGTCTTCACTGCAAGTCTATAGAGCCTGTTTCCTGCAGGAAGCCAGGGAGGGAAGCGTCTAGGTGCGTGCTTCTTCTGGCACTCTGGCATTTGTTAATCTAATGATGAATGAATCTCTGTATTTCATGGGTGTTGTTAGTGGCTGGTCATTCTGCTGATATTACTGATGCATCGGTGATTGGTGCTGAAGATAATTGGTCTTAGTTAATTGCATAGTTATAATTAATTATACTATTATCTCGTGAGCACAAAGGTTTTTATGTTTGTAAGATTTTAGGATTATATTATATATTAAAATGGGAGATTGACTTGATCCAAAAATCTTTAAAAATAGGTTTAACATAGGAGCGTGATTTAACCCTTTAAGGACAGAGCCCAAAATGGCCTTAAGGACCGCACCAATTTTCCGTTTTGCATTTTCTTTTTTTTGCTCCTCACCTTCTTAGAACTATGACTCTTTTATTTTTTTCATCTAGAGGGCCATGTGGGGGCTTTTTTCTCAGTAACAGGTGTACTTTGTGGGGGTCCCAGGTGTACTTTATGGGGGTCCCAGTGAACAGGTGTACACTGTGGAGGTCCCAATTGGACAGTGACAGGAGTTGCAACTTCTGTAACTGTGTTTAATGCCACGATCGCAGCACCGCAGGGGTTAATGGCGGGCCATTGGCCCGTCATTAACAGTGAGGACCTGGCTGTATATAGCAGCCAGTCCCCACATGCTATGAAGTGAGCTTAGCTCCTGCAATGCATGCTGGGAGATGTAGTTTCCAAGCCGGCGCCATATTGGATACAGATCGGCTTTTAGAAAAACTTTGAAAGATGGGAGTTGGCTCAAAATACTAAGGGGGACTCTGAAATACCACAATGATGAGGGGCAAATACCCCGAAACAGCTGTCTGTGGATGGATGCCTGGCTTTAGTAATCCCTTTTCATGTCTCAATACTCACAACTAAGTTAGACTTTGATGCAAAAGGGGCCACGCTGGTATTTCCCTATTTATATTCCAATACTCACAACCGAGTGGGGGTTAAGAGGCTACCTATCTGGGTGGTTTTGTGATCTCACCACTGGGAGGCACCCCTTGCAAACAGGTTTTCCTTCCCTGGAGTTATATCTGGCTATTCCTGTGTTTTGAGACTCGCAACTGAGGCTCCACGGACCCTTCTTTGCATATTCAAAATTATAGGGGGCAATGTATCAATGGAGACTCTTGAGTGACTACTTCATTGGATTTTTTTCACTGATCTACCTGAGCTCAGTGATTGCTGTGTTTTATTTAATTTTTTTGTTTTTGGGTGGAATACCCCTTGAGGCTATGTTCACACTGCGTACGAGTCCGGCTGCATTTCGTACGCTGCCGTACATGTGCGGCTGAAACTACGGGCGTGGGAAAAATAGACGTGCGGCCGGATGTGTACGAACCGCGAACATACACCCGTAGTACAGTTATGCTTCCCTAGCTTGTTTCGAAGCGATCTGAAACAGGTAATTTACTTGGAAATCTTCGCCCAGCCCAATAAACCACACAGAACCTTTTGGATCGAAAAATCAAGTTCAATTTGGCTGAAATAAGTACTTTGTACGGGACGGCATGGAAATCCACGGCCGTGAGTTTCAACATTTCCGTCCTCAAACGATGGTCTTGTTTATTTTTCACGGCGCTGCATACAATCCGGCCGTAAGCTCATACGTAGTGTGCATTGTGCGGGCGTATATCGTATACTTTCAAGCGAATGCATGAACCTCAAAACTACGTGCGTATATTCGCGGTTCGCACTACGGCCAGAAATATACGCAGTGGGAACATAGCCTTAAATAGGTACTGTGATTCCAACAATTTTTATATAGATCAATAGTACAAGCAGATAAAAGAAACTTTGCAACATATCTTTTCAAAGAGAGAGAGAGAGAAAGAGAAAGAGAGCTAAAAGACAACCTGCAGAAATATGCTATAGAATCCCATATACAAGATTAATAATGGCAAGATATATTGCTGTGCCTTAGGTACACATACAGGAGACATCTTACTTAGAAGTTAGGTCACCTGATACAATGGGTATGCGTGAAACGACAGGTCATTTTCTGATGACACATTCCCTTTAAATAGTATAGGCATATATGTAGGCATATATATCACAACAGTTTATAGAGGACATTTATGAGGTCATGTAATCCTGGGTAGAGAGGACATTCTGCGATATCATGTATAAGAGAGAGTTATCATATCCTTGCTGAATATCTACTGAGTTTTGGGTGTTAAGGCAACCTTGTGTTTTAAGGGAAAAAGCTGAATTCCTTGGACTTAGTATTGGACATGTTGGCCTTGCACACTATAACAGAAACAAAAACCACCATGTGTAAAAACAAAGCTGGTATCATACAGTCCTTGTATACGGCACAAAGTGAGTCAGGGAGATTGAAAGAACAACTTAGCGAACCTTTTTTTGTTACTTTTTTTTTTTTTTTAAGCATCAACGCCAAAGAATAAAATGACAGGATTGTATGTGTAAGTGGTGCTGCTGAGACAGAAGAAAGCGCCCGCTTAACCTTTAATCACAAGCTGTGGGAGAGCTCTGTTCTGTCAAAAAACAAAGAACACATCAGCTTCCACACCTTTCTGTTATTTCTTTGAAAATTAATTTTACTTTTCTTCCCCTGCCGCCATGCAACAGATCTACTTGTTATACTTAATGCAGAAGCCACTAAGTGAACAGATGAGCACTGCACACTTCCTTGGTGTGTCAGTGTAAACATGGTTGTGAAAGTGTGACATGGAAAGGGGAGCTCATACTGTAGGTAGGCGGCAGTGATACACCCCGCCGAGGTTTACATCGTACGGTGAGTTATTTATATACAACAGTCTGCAAACACAACGGAATGAGCAAATGGAGTTTATTTTAGTGGACAGGATGCGTAGATGCTTACTTATATATTATATGTTGTTATTTTCTGATCATATGGTAACACAGGCTCTCTTGTTTGCGTATATAGAACTAGGATTTTATTTTATGGTTTTCCATTTAATGCAAAACTACAACTCTCAGCATGCCCTGACAGCCTTCGGCTGTCAGGGCATGCTGAGAGTTGTAGTTTTGCAATAGCTGGAGAGCTACAGGTTTGAGATGACTGATAAAGAGATGAGGATTAAGCACAAAGATCCCTACTTTCTCTATGGACCTGCATCATCATCATATAGGAATTACTGTACATTGCATAATTCCAACATGTCCTAAGTTCCAAAAGTTTACAGTTTTCCATCCATCTACCCATGGTCCACATAGCAGCTAAGCCCCCCCCCCCATTTCTTATTCTTAGAATTGTTAGGAACCTAAGTATCTCAAAGATTGGACGAAAAATGCAAAAATAGACAGGCGATCTCTGTAAGAAACAGCTGTCATCTTTATCCTCAGTGCTTTTAGGTACTTAGTAAAGCTGCAGAATCTGCTTCTCTTGCCTGTCCATTCTCCTATATCTTGCATCCCACCAGCTACAGACAAAATTTACCTACTCCCCTCCGCCGAAATCTATGGCTTATCAATTCTATAATGTCTAAAAAAAAAGGCAATTTACCATCTGCTGTGCTTTTTTTCTGTGTTTTTTTTCCATAGGACTGAAGTGAAGAAGAATTCCCAGGAGATACACCTCAATGGGAAACTAAGCTCTGCTACATCTGTACTATAGAAATTCAGGATGAAAGAGATGCCGCAAATACTATGTTGCAAACGTGACGAAGAGGATTTCCATACTTGATGGTACTACATGCATTTCTATGAGTTTCCTCTGGTCCCCCTCTTCCTGTACAGAAATGCAATGGATCCATGATAGAATTTTTGCTCACTTACATAGTAATAGGGTTTTTGTGCAAAAAAAAAAAAAAAGGAGCCTGGGGATACGACTGCTGAACACTGGAGAGCGTGTTATAGAAAAACCAATTGTCATAATGTAAAGTATTCTCTGTGTCATCCACTCATATAAAGTCATCATTGCTGAAAGGATTCATTGCGTCTCCCTACGGAGCCGAATGCATGGGTGAAATTACGTAGGGCAACTAGATGCCTTGCTCACCCTCTTGAAATTTCTATTTCATAGCATTAGATTGGAAAATCTTCTCCTGAAGTCCATAATGCTTTTTGAAGCCTTAAACAAAAGGGGCAGAGGCAGTGAACTCACAGCTTTCACACCCATTTAGTTTATCCATAAATCTCCCCGGCTCTTAGAAGGAGATGCAGCTTGCTTCTCTTTATACACATGAGTAGTTCTACTTTAAATCTTGCCGTCTTGACCAGTGGCATTAATAGTGAGGAAAAGAAAGGGAAAAAAGTGCCTGTAATAAATTATTTGCAAGGAGAGTGAGTGTTCCCTTAAGAACCACAGAAATAGCTTGCTCAGGCGTAGCTCTCCAGCTGTATACTCGCTGTACGCTGCAGGTAGGAGTCATTACTGAGGATGTTTTTTTTTAACGTAATAAATATTTATATTACTAAAAATAAACAATAAACTTCAAATGTAAATTCTATTTGATTACAGTTATCCTTAGATGAGATGGTTTGTATAAAGAGGTATTCCCTTCTAAACAGTTGTGATATAGAATATGGCATTTCTGATAGATGCAGGTATATTTGCCATTCATTTAACTCCCTTGATGCTAAGCTGTTTACGCAAATCCTTCTTAAAGCAATGTAAGTTAGGCAAACAATGTAAAACTATTTACATAACCGCCTGTTTTTAGCTTCCTGACCACCTTTGATTCTGCAAATAGGGGGAGAGAAGGGGGGCCTTGATTTTAAGATAGATGTGGGTCCCAGAGATAGGAACTGTCAGACAGTTATCTATCTGTCTATCTATCTGTCTATCTATCTATCTATTAGAGATGAGCGAACCTCGAGCATGCGCGAGTCCATCCGAACCCGAACTTTCGGCATTTGATTAGCGATGGCTGCTGAACTTGGATAAAGCCCTAAGGCTATGTGGAAATCATGGATAAAGTTTTTCCAGACAACCTTAGAGCTTTATCCAACTTCAGCAGCCACCGCTAATCAAATGCCGAACGATTGGGTTCGGATGGACTCAAGCATGCTCATGGTTCGCTCATCTCTACTATCTATCTACTATTTATCTATCTTGCATATGTTGCAACTTTCACACAAACCATTAAGCCATCACCGCAGACTGATTAATTCCTGTTTTGTAGCGGTCACTTTCAAATAATAGGTAATGGTCAAAGCCCACCCCCTCCCAATGACTTCTGAACATGTCACAGAGTATGCCCATAAAGAGCATGCTCACAACATACAAGTTGGGATTTTTTTTTACAGTTTTGTCCAGACGTCTGCTCTACCTTACTGTAACTATTGTTGCAACAGCTCAGGCATGATAACTGCCCCAATAACCATGTACATAAAATAAGGAAAAATATACAAACACAAAATAAATAACATCTAGATAAAGTATAGGTTTCATTGTATATTAAAATAAGGAATGTTTCTGGTAGTCCATAGAGTAGGAGATATGTCAGATACATCTGTAGTTATGGAGGCCCAGCACCTTTCAATAAATGGTATTTGGCTACCAATTTGAATGCTTTTTTTTTTTTAGCTATTTTATAGTCCTTTCCAATTTTATTTCTGAAAAAAATTTAATACTAGGACAGGCTGACATAAGGACTCGTAGTTATAGTAAAACATAAAGGGCATGATTGAACTGGATAAATAACTGATCACTGATCACTTTTCTGTATTTTTCAAAATGGTAACATTAGAGAAAACGTCCAATTTATCTCAATTGATAGTTGAGAAGATATCTAGATACATTAGAGAACGCGGCTTGTTTTAGTAGCTGTTGGATGACTTCTCCAGTCTGTACATAGCTATTTCTATAAGGATCAATACGCTTATAAATTATTACTGCGACAGCCTAAAGACCAATGAGTTTACATTTCTGATATGCAAAATTAGACGGCTTTTTCGATATTGCTGTTTCTTGTGTAGCCTTGCCAAGTCTTGCATATTTTCAAGTCATAACAACAAAGTCATTTATCTTTTTGGATAACTGCAACTGAATAATTCTGTAAAGATGACCACAAGCTTTTCATAAAATATCCCTATTAGGAGCAATGCTTGCATCAGCTACCAGCAAAATGTGACCAGCATAAAGTATCATATATCCATATCCTTTATGGTTTTAAGGTGTGTGTACTTCATACTCACCTTAAAATCTTAAAGGGGTTGTTCAACCTTTTTTTTTTTTACTCACCTGCCTGATCCCCCACCACTAGAGATGAGCGAACCAGGTTCAGGTTCGAGCCGATCCGAACCCGAACGTTCGGTATTTGATTAGCTGGGGCTGCTGAACTTGGATAAAGCTCTAAGGTTGTCTGGAAAACATGAATACAGCTAATGACTATATCCATGTTTTCCACATAGCCTTAGGGCTTTATCCAAGTTCAGCAGCCACCGCTAATCAAATGCCGAAAGGTCGGGTTCGGATCAACTCAAGCATGCTCCAGGTTCTCTCATCTCTAATCACCACAGCTGGTGTGACACTTAAATAGCCCCTTCTAATTACCATTTCCTGTAGCCACCTTGACTCACAGGAAATGCTAACTTGGCCAATTACTGGTCAGGGTGGAGACCTGCCCCAGCCAGTGATTGGCTTAATGGGAATTTCCTTGGGTCAAGGCAGGAACAGAAAAAGAAGATTAGTATGAGGAGGACCAGTTCTTTTATTTCATAAGAATTGTGGGGCTGTAGGGAAAAACCTACTGATGGTTTCTTGCAGTTTACAGTTTTCATTTCCAGAAAAGGGACAACATGTGTTCTGTTTGCAAGGGGATAAGAACACCTATATCACTTTTTGCCATTGATGCTCTCCAATGCCCCAGAGGTGTGCTAAAAATATGTTCTTTGTTATACCCTAATGTTATACCCTGAATAAATAAAAGCAAAAGTTATTAATGATATCAATTTGATGTGTATAAGATGTTCATATTGTGTAGATGATGCTGCATGTATTAATAAGTAATGTACCATCATGTTTTGGTGCAATGTATTCTATATATTTGCTTTGCAGGATGTAAAGAGGAACTGTGTATAAAATGGTGTTTTGTTCTTGTACTTTTGTTATTGGACAAACTGGTACTGGTATGTCATGGGACACCAATAATACTGGTAGATTCCTGCCTTGACTGCTGTAGGTGTTTAAGCTGATATATAACTATTTCTGTGTGTGACAATATTTAAGGTGCTTATGTATATCTGGGGTCCTGAACCATATGTGTTTGAGAGGTATGGAGGAGTAATGGTGCATATGAGACTTGGCCTGTTGACAGGTGCTTATTGCTAAGAGAGACACTTTAGCCACCTGCCTGGTTGTGAAGCCTTTTTACTGCCTCTCCTGGAAAAGTACAAGCCTGCATAAAGTAGAGAGGGAAAAATTTACCGCACTGGCTGGGTGGTCCACCCGTTTTATGCCACCTTGGTAAAATACCTCTGTCAGGCATCGTAGAAAGGGGATGAAGGTGGTGTTTATGTTTTCTCCACTAGATGTCTCACTTTTCCTCTATATTGTCTGCTAGAGCACAGCTGAAGGTAATGGGTTAGGATGGGTTATCACTATGCTTTTGCAATCTATTTTTTTTATCTGTTTTTGCAAAAAGTGGATGGAAAAATGGATGCATCTGTGTGCATCCATTTTGATCTGTTTTTCCATTAACTTCCATTACCGTATAAAAAAAGGATCAAAATGCATCTATTTTTTTAAACGTACACAAAAAGCCAACATATACTGTATGTAAATATGTATGTATATGAAATCAATAATCAGTGAATATAGATTTATCATACTGACATTTTCCCAACAAGTGCAGAATCCTCATCATTGTTTTATAATATGCCATCTGTTCAAATTTACCCGGTTCAGACTGAAAGATCAATGTTCTTCAATCAGTCCAGTCCAATCTCTTCTGCTGTGTGAAGTCACATTCAGGAATATTGCTGAACACACAACTGACCTTTGCATGGATCACATAACCTTACATCTTGTCAAAATGATTTCTATCAAAGGGAAGATTCCTTTTGTAGATGTAAATCCAAATTGATAGGCTATTGTCACCTTCAGGTAAAATAAATGTTAACTAGCTTACAGACCCAAAACGACCCCTTTACAGGATTTACATGAAACGTTTAGCTGCTCTTCCCATTCAGGCACCACTGCAGACAATGTCCGGATATGTAGGGACAGGGTAAGTATATGGGGCACCCAGCAGATCCCCCCCCTTCTTTTTTTTGAGGGGGGGCATTTGGTAGAAATCCTGGGAGAGTTGGCAATGATGGTATTGCAGTCTGCGGTCTGGTAGTACAGGTTTAGGCTATGTTCACACACAGTAAAATAATACCATTTAGGCCACACCCACACAACATCTTTTTTCGTCCACTTGACAAACTTTTTTTGGACGTCCATCATTTAGACGCCAAATAACAGCCATTGTTTTTGGAATAACAGCTGTTGTTTTCAAATAACGGCTGTTACTCGGGCTCAAAATGATGGCTGCCCAAAAAGAGGCCATCAAGCAGCCAAGAAAAGATGTCTATTTGTGGCCTTAGGATTTTTTTTTATGTCATATTGTGCTCCATTGAAGTCAGTGGGAAATTGGCTGGCAGTGCACACAAAGTAATTTATTACAAAAATCTAAATAAAAACATGTTCATTATTTTTTTTACCTGTTTAATTTTCACTCAAAATTACATTCATATGCACAGAGAGTGCATGTCTGGTCTCAGCACTAGAGATAGTGAGCACATTTCTACTAAAAACCTTGAAAACTTTTAGTAAAGTTAAATTACAAAGTTTGATTACAGATAATATAACAATATTTTTTTATTTTCTTGACTACCCATTTATAGCTCCAATCATGCCTGGACAGCTAAAGCTTTGGATTTGGCTGTCCAGGCATGATGGGAAATGTAGTTTTGCAACAGCTGGAGGGCCGCAGTTTGGAGACCAATGCCCTAGAGAATCCAAGAAACCTGATGAAAATGATCAGAGCGAGCATTAGACACATTTGTGAACAATTAAACCAAGAAGGAAATGAATCATTTTTCAGGTCCATGCCGAGTTATGAACAAAGAATCAAAAAAACAAGGTAAAATACAAAGCAACAAAGAACTAATAGTAGTGTATGAAACACGCATGAAAAGAAAACCAACTGAACAGAGATGTTGACGTAGGTAACCATGCAAGTAATTGTGCAAAATGATTATGCAAATAAAGCTTGTTTAACTTCTTACATGCTGCACATGTAACACATGGACGGGACTGGTTACAATCCTGCGTAGTCCTCATGAAAAGGCATAATAATAGTTATTCTCTACCTTGGCACAAGGCCCATCTTTTGGCACAAATCCCAGTTTTCCTTTCTTAAATTTACATAACCAGTAGTTACAGATATCCAGTCCACCCTTCAGGGAGCATCGCAAAGTTAGATGTGTGTTCTGTTACTAATCTTTCATTGACACTATGACAATATATTTTTATATTGAGCAGCACAATTGCGTATGTTATGAATAAATTAGAGGTTATCAGAGATCGTCATTGCAATATTCCTGTAACTTGCTTGGTATCACAGCATGAATATGGTCAAAGTTAATCTTTTACCTCTTATGCACAATACTATATTATGGCTGCATACAACCTCCAGTCATACAGTGTCATTAAAGGAGAAGTCCAGAATTTTTTTTTATTAAATTATTGCATTGCCCCACAAAAGTTATACAAATTACCAATATACACTTATTACAGGAAATGCTTATAAAGTGCTTTTTTCCCCTGCACTTACTACTGCATCAAGGCTTCACTTCCTGGATAACATGGTGATGTCACTTCCTGGATAACATGGTGATGTCACTTCCTGGATAACATGGTGATGTCATGACCCAACTCCCAGAGCTGTGCGGGCTGTTAGGGCGCAGATATTCTAAGCCACGCCCGTAGGGCACGGGGCTGTAAGTTTAAAAAATTTTTTTTAAGACAATAACTGCATCGCCTGCAGAACGGACCCCAGGACAGATCTTGGATTAGAAGCAGCTATCTGAAGATACAAGTGGTTTGGGGGGGTCAGATTGTGGGTACAGAGTCACTTTAAAAACCTAGTTGGTACATGGTGACAAGAGACAATTGACTGCCTATTATTAAAAGAATAAAGCTGAGCTGTAATACCAAACACAACCTGTAGACATGTGTGGTGCTGTTTTTGAAAGAAAACAGCTTCATTTTTCTAGATAGCCCAAGAATTTAATTCTCTTATCCTACTTTTGTAAATTTTACTTTATTTTACTATATTTTATTTAAACATATTATATATATATATATATATATATATATATATATATATATATATACTAGAAAATGTACCCGGCGCTGCCCGGGTATAAAGTGTCAGTGTGTTAATTAGATTTGTTCTAAGGTGCCCAGGAGGCCAAGCTAAAGGTATTGTTTCATCTGAGTTAATCAGTGGAATTAGTGTATAACTGTAGTGCATAGAGGGGTTCTGTATACCCACAATGTATAATTTTTAGGGGTCTCGCATATCTGTAGTGCATAGTTGGGGGGGGGCTGTATACCTATAGTGTATAGTTGGGGGGTCCTGTATACCTGTAGTGTGTAGTTGGGGGGGGGCTGTATACCTGTAGTGTATAGTTGAGGGAGGTCCTGTATACCTGCAGTGTACAGTTGGTGAAGGTCCTGTATACCTGTACTGTATAGTTGGTGGAGGTCTTGTATACCTGTAGTTTATAGTTTGAGGGTCCTGGATACCTGTGGTGTATAATTGGTGGAGGTCCTGTATACCTGTAGTATATAGTTCGGGGGTCCTGTATACCTGTAGTGCATAGTTTGAGGGTCCTGTATAACTGTAGTATAGAGTTGGTGGAGGTCCTGTATACCTGTAGTGTATAGTTTGGGGTTCTATATACCTGTAGTATATAGTTGGTGGAGTTCCTGTATGCCTGTAGTATATAGCTTTGGGGTCCTGTATACCTGTAGTGTATAGTTTGGGGTCCTGTATACCTGTAGTATATAGTTGGTGGAGTTCCTGTATACCTGTAGTAAATAGCTTTGGGGTCCTGTATACCTGTAGTAAAGAGTTGGTGAAGGTGCTGTATACCTGTAGTATAGAGTTGGTGTAGGTCCTGTATACCTGTAGTGTATAGTTTTGAGGTCCTGTATACCTGTAGTGTATAGTTTGGGGTCCTATATACCTGTAGTATATAGTTGCTGGAGTTCCTGTATACCTGTAGTAAATAGCTTTGGGGTCCTGTATACCTGTAGTAAAGAGTTGGTGGAGGTCCTGTATACCTGTAGTGTATAGTTTTGGGGTCCTGTTTACCTGTAGTGTAAAGTTTGGGGTCCTGTATACCTGTAGTATATAGTTGGTGAAGGTCCCGTGCACCTGTAGTGTATAGTTTTGGGGTCCTGTATACCTGTAGTGTCCTGTATACCTGCAGGGTCGTATTTACCATTAGGCACCCATGGTCTGGTGCGTAGGGTAGCACCTTGCAGAGGGGCAGTACTCTCCCGTTCAGACTTGCCAGAAAATCTTTGGTCAGGTCTTGTATAGCGGTGTTATCCAGTCACAGTATGGCGGTATTGGTCAGGTCTGGTATGGCAGTGTTATTCAGTCACAGTGTGTCGGTATTGGTCAGGTCTGGTATGGCAGTGTTATCCAGTCACAGTATGGCGGTATTGGTCAGGTCTGGTGTGGCGGTGTTCTCCAGTCACAGTGTGGTGGTATTGGTCAGGTCTGGTATAGTGGTGTTATCCAGTCACAGCATGGCGGTATTGGTCAGGTCTGGTATGGCGGTATTGGTCAGGTCTGGTATGGCATTGTTATCTAGTCACAGTATGGCAGTATTGGTCAGGTGTGGTATAGTGGTGTTATCCAGTCACAGCATGGCGGTATTGGTCAGGTCTGGTATGGCAGTGTTATCCAGTCACAGTATGGCGGTATTGGTCAGGTCTGGTATGGCAGTGTTATCCAGTCACAGTATGGCGGTATTGGTCACGTGTGGTATGACAGTGTTATCCAGTTACAGTATGGCGGTATTGGTCAGGTCTGGTATAGCAGTTTTTTCCAGTCATAGTATGGTGGTATTGGTCAGGTGTGTTACTCCCACCATGTTATCATTGCCTGCTATAAAGCCTTCATTAGGAGAGCCTACACTAGCCTTATATCTGACTGACTTTACCCTGTGCTATCTGGACCTTGGCTTTGATTCTTTGACCTTCCCTCTGACTTTGGACTTCGTAGCCGTTTGTTTCCGACCCAGTTTTGCTGACCTTGCCTATTGTGTATTGTTTGTCCTGTCCTTGTCTCGTGTTTTTGCACCTAGCCTGCAGTCTTCAGCTTGGGACCGGCCTGTTAAGGAGTCGGGTTCCCCAAAAGCAAGGGAGAGTTGGCGGGTGCAGCGTCAGGGTCTCTAGTCATTACAACTAGAGGAAAGTAGGTGACTAATATTTTATTACTTTTCTATTTTATTCATTCAAACATTTTTCGTGATAGACTTTAGAGGGATTGTGCAATGTAAAACAAAATAAAGAAAAAATAACTTTTTTAAAGTTAAAGGTTGGCATGCCTATCTGTTGACAGAGTGTGTTATAATGAAGAGAGCCATGAGGAATGTATTTGTACTGAAAGCCCAAGTAAACAGTCCTGAGATCCACAGCCTCAAAGAATCCGCAACCTCTGCACTTGCATATTTGATTACAAACAAAGAGAACATTACAGCTTGTAAATCTGCTCGAATTAGAACGTTCCACATCTATGATCATCTGGTGAATATTCCCATTATCCAAGACAGTAAAAGCTCATGGAACGATTTTCCTCTATCATGTCTTGACTTTGATGAAATGACCTCGGTATTGTCTCTCACTATCAATTCATCTTTAATATTACATGCTGGGCTTTCTGCTCACTGGTTGTTTTATGATTATCAATAGGTTTTTATGTTCCAAATGTTAGTACTTTAAATAGATTGGAATGATGGTATACTTCCATGTTGCACAAATGGCTTTTCAAAGCAAAGAACATTGTAGATTACCAGAAAAGTAGCTTATACCGCCAGCTCAACCTTAATTTCCCCTGGAACGAATGTAAATAATGACTTCTAGCATCTGAGCTTCTTCCTGCAAGCTGCTTTGAGAAAACTAAGTCCATTTGTTAGTAAATCGTCAACAGAAGAGACTGAAGCTCTTATAGGCTCACCAACAAACGATAAAAGACTGGTTTATATTGCTTCGGTGCCTATGCACTTTTGTGGCAGCTTTTTAGGAACTCAGCTATTATTTAGCCAATCCATAGGGAACTAGCAAAAAAAAATCTGCAAGGTATAGTATAAAGCATTGTGTATAGGTAGCACTTACATCCTAATTGCCATAAAGAAAAGAAATATATCATACAAAGGAGACGTAGCCTTTAGTCTTTATGTGGTCAGAATTATCAAACAGGAATCCAATTGAAATCTGCTCTTCAGAAGTTACATGGCTTGATGAAGCCTAGATTAATTATAAGGGTCAAGTGAGATCAAGAGTGCTTTTATTACACCACATGGCTTATTTGTGTCATCCTTTTTTAAGTATTGCAAGCTGAATATACAGTATAGTTTGCAAGAAAGTTCTATTCGGATCGAAATCCTACGACAGACCATGAAAGTGAAGACATGAAAGAGTCATGTTGCGAGAAGGTCAAATAATTATGCCACCATCTGGAAACCAATTAATTCCTTGAAACATACAGACTTCTCACCTTATTAGGATAATGTAGTTTCATCTACACACGCACATAACACACATACACACACACACACACACACACACACACACACACATAACACACATATACACACACACATATGTATCAGTGTCTTTCGAGGCTCCTTGGTAAAATATAATTTTATGTTCAATTTACTAACGTGTCAATTTTTAGCCATTATGCAGTTTTTTGTTTTTTTTTGCATCAAATTCATTAATGTGTAGCATGCCCTATGTAAATCTGGAAGGTTTTTCACAGGACAAAACTAAAACTCAACCATACCGCCATACTAGAAGTGGCTGGTTTTTAGAATAGAAAACCAATCAAAAAATGACTGTTTGCTTAGTAAATCTGTTGGTTGTGGCAGGTTTTTGAAGATACATCCATGACACACCCGAGATACCCATTTGGCGGGTTTTTGGACAAAAATTACAGGTTTGGCGGGTTTTTGGACAAATTGTGTCACACACCTAAAAATAGGGGAAAAAAACAACAACAATTTGTTGCTGGGAACACCTTAGTAATGAGGCCCAATGTCTATCCAGGCACATAGGCAAAGTGGCTAGGTGGCTAGGCATCATTCAGTTTATGTACCCCCTGATACTATGCATATATTTGCCTGACTAGAGTTGTGCTACAGTTCTAGGCACTGCTTCATTTGCTGTGCATAGATGAACATTAAAAGAGCAATGTAGCCATTTTTCTTTTCTGATCTGTGGTCTAGGGGTCAGACACCATTGATGGCCTACTTGAAGCATAGGCTATTGGTGTGGATTACCGGGAAAATCTCATTAAAAGGAGTCTATTAGCAATTTTGAGCCACAAAATCTTCAGACAGTGCTCTACAGAGGACAAGGAGAGTAATCATACCCACCTCGGGTCCTGGTTATACATCCTACGTGACCAAGAAAAATGTGTTTTAATGCAAGTATCCAAGAGGCCCTGAGCTTGTCCTCTTAGCTTGAAGTTATTTCTTTAGAGGTGTCTGACTAAATGCTAGAGCCATCACTCAAAACTGATAAGACTGGGGAAGTGCTCAGTACCTTGTGTGACCAAGAAATACGTTTTAATGTACTGGCCACCATTGTGGTGAGTGCCCTGCAGCCATCATGTAAAGTGTCCAGAAGTCTGGGCAGTGAGTGTTTTCTCTGCCTGTTCTGTTCTCCTGATTGGACACTAGAGCTGTCATTTTCTCTGAGCTGCGTGGAGGGGCTGGGAAAGCACTTAATGCAGAAAGCTCTGGTCTCTCAAAGGGTTGTAGCATGACGCAAAGTTGGTAAAACCAGATGTGTACTACAAGCATATAAGTAAAAGAGTACAAAAGTGCTGCTTTTAGTAAATAAACTTACATTATTGTACGTTTTCATGCTCATAAAGCCAATATCTTTCTGGTTTCCTCTTTGAACTTTGACCCTGCTGTTGGCATACACCAGAGCACACACTTTGGCATAATCCCTCTTGCATGCTCAGTGGAGACCAACTGCCAGTAATTCTCAGAGATTGCCATTGAATTGACCCTGCCTGGCCCCCCCTTAGTGGGTTATAAGGGTGCCCTCTAAATAGATGGTATAGGACTCACATCTATATAACAATACATCTAACTGGGGCACCTGCATACACACATGTACCAATATACATTACTAACCTAAAGTAGGAAAGTTGACGTGATTTGAACGTTTTTAGTTGTGATTTGAACGTTTTATGTCATTTGTGCTTGTTTAATTTAGTTTAGAATATTTAAATTTCACCACTAAAAGAAAAAAATGATAAATTGGCACCATGTTTAGGGTGCTGTTCTGTACATCAATGATGTATTTTTATGGCACTTCTCTAATATTCACAGTCGAAAGCAAGTGAATCAAAACCACCTTCTACATTGGCCCTTTCTGCTAGGCACTCTACAAGACTACAAGACTCTCCCTAACAAAGAGTGTAAACAGGACTAAAAATAGTCAGCAATTCGTGTATAGTACAGCTGCTCAGGACGCACAGAGAGGAGATAAATCCTTAACTCTAATCGGAACAGCTTTTAAAAGGTCAGGGCACGAGACAGCATAAAAGACGAGGCAGAATACAGAGAAAAAGGAGCAGCTCAAGGGATAAAAGGGAGAAGCTGCCATCTCTCTCCCTACACAAACGTTGTTCGACTTTTCACATTTAAGCTAACTGTGAAAACTAAAACACTGTCATTATTAGCGCGTATATATCGTACAGGATGGACAGATTGTATTGTAGGCTTTGGGAATGCAGAAGAGGAAATAGCACTCAAGCTAGTCTTCAAGAAGTCCTGATAACCCTGGGGCAAAAGTAATGATGTATAAGCATATGAATATGTGGATTGTATCAGCCTCAGCAATTTGACAAGGGGCCTAGTTTTTTATTTTGTTTTTTGCATAGACTCAAACTCAAGGACTCAGATGGGTTTTTAGGCATTGGACATCACTGGCTTATCCCCAATGTCTGATCAGTGGGTTGCTAACACCTGCCGCCCTTGACAATCAGCTGTTCAGGCAACTGCAGTGGCAACATTAAACAGTGAATGGGACAAGAAGTTGTGCACCATTCAATGTGTTGCCGTTGGGGCAGGGTTAATGCAGCTCAGCGTCCATTCACTTCAGTGAGGGTGAACTGCAGTAACCTGGCGCCACTACTACATGATGAACAGTACACAGCTTCTGGTCTCATTCATTATGCATGTGCTGGAGCCATAGCTCACCTGAACAGCTGATTGGCAGTGGTGTCAGGTGTTGGCAACCCACCGATCAGACATCGATAGACCATCAATTAATACCATTGAGTACTCCCACCCCCTACCCCCGTGTTCATTTTATGACATACTGTTTGTCATTGTTACTCATTGCTATTTGAAAAAATCTTTAATAAAAAAAAATTATGTTAAAAAACAACAACAACAACAACATCATCCCTTGAAAGAGAAGTTTATGCTGCCTGAACCAATAAAATATCAACTGGCTCCATGTTACCAGCAACTATAATTTTACTCTGAAATGCTGAGGTTTTTCCACAGAAATCATTAAGTGGAATTTATCAACCAAAAATTGTCACTATTTATTACTTTACATGGTGCCAATAGGTGAAGTGTCTAGGGGGACTTTTCTTGCCAGACTCGGCTTGATTGACAGGTCTCTTTTTATACACCATTGCTATAAAACCTGTTTGTCCAGCATCAATACATTATTTAAAATGGGATTACATTACCTGTCCTATTAGGTCATTTTTTAGTAAAAAAAAACCCCAAACAAAACATAATACACATTTTTGGCACCTGCAGCTTTAACAATCTACTGAACCTTAGATATGAGTAATGGCAGCCAGCCACCCCCACCCTGAGTGTGCCCCCTGCCAGCTTAGAGCATGGTATTAGAGTAATCATGCTTGAGGTAGGCACACTGCTGCAAACCCTGGCTGAAAAACTTCAGCTGTGCAAACTGCATAGCCATCACACAATGCTGGTCACAGAACTGGAACACTAAAGCCTCTGAGGGCTTTCAGCACTTGCTTCATATTTCATTATGAATATTCATTATTTAAAGCTCGCTCAGGTGACTCTCAATGACATTACTTTCGAGAGGAACACAAAATGTATTACACAGAAATGTGTCCAATGCATATTCCTGAAGGAGGTTCAACAAGTATAGACAGCTCAACAGGTAATATATATATATATATATATATATATATATATGTATATATACACACATTTTTCCCTGTATCGTTCGTGTGGCCATTTGAATTTATTGCTATCAGCCGCACATCTGCGATCATTTATAGGGCTGCTCAAAAGATGCGATCAGCCAATGAGCAGATCTTTTTCCGCTCCTTGGCTGATCTCTAACACTTTTACATGGGCTGATTATCAATTGAATGATTGTTTCTAGATAATCTGCCCCTTAGGCATTTAGGGCCCTTTTACACAGAAAGATTATCTGACAGATTATCTGCCAAAGATTTGTAGCGGAAACCAGGAACAGACTATAAACAGAGATCAGGTCATACAGGAAAGCCTGAGATTTCTCCTCTTTTCAAATCCAGTCCTGGGTTTGGCTTCAAATCTTTGGCAGATAATCTGTCAGATAATCTTTCTGTGTAAAAGGGCCCTAACTCAGCATTTTCTTCCCGATATACTAATAATTTACATTTATGGGTTTGGGCAGTAAATTGGTCAAGTTTCAATGTTTTAGTATTAAAAAACCCCCACTAAGAAATCCAGTCATTTTATACTTTAAACTATGAAGACTGAAATTTTTCCTGAAAAAAGCCATAATGATATTTTCACACCACTTTTGGGCTTTACATATTAGATGAGAATACATAGCATATGGTCTGATATGTAAAACAATATGCTGATACAGTTGGTGATTTAATGCAACCTATTGGAAAAGCACATTTTTTGTGTACTAAAATTAGGCTGGGGTTTTCTATACAGATAAGGCAAAGGAATACTGAAAATGCCAAAAGCTTTTTCACACCACAAATGTATTAGGGAATCTGCTATCATATATTGAAAATGTATTGACAGACCCCAATCAGCTGTCATTTTGTCATTTCACCTTTAGGGTTTTTAGGTTTTCTATTGGCTGGAATAGTGCATAATGCTATCCCATAGAGCAAGATAACGTAAAAATAAAACATACCTTGTATTATATGTTTTATATTTTATTTATTTGTAATTTTTTGCTTACCTTGTGCTCCCTATGCCACAAAGTAAAATGTACAACACTTCTGAGCTGGCATTGACTTCCACTATAATTTTGCCAATTTCTGGTGTATACTGTATGTTGAAAGCCGAGTTCACATAGTGTGAAACACCGGCCGTTCTGTGACCCGGTGTCCTGGTGACCTGTGTCACAGAACGGCCGGTGTTAGAGAAGATCATCCGGATGAACTTCACTTATGTTGAATTGGCATTTGTGTGTGCCTGCATTTCAATTCACCATAGCACACAATAGAGAGTGCGGCCAGAGCCACACTTTACATTGTGTGAGCTGTCAGTTCTGTGTGGCCGGTATTCAATGAATAGCGGCTGCACAAAACTAACATGTAATTTTTCTGTGCGGCCACTTGCAATCCCAGCAGGAGCATATACTATGTGTAAACACTCCGTCTGGAATTCCATTAATTCAATGGAAAGTATCTTTTGAATTAATCATGGCCATTGTGGCAATTTGCAGCAACGGCCGTGATTAATTTAAAAATACTATGTGTGAACATAGCCTTAGGCTGTAGGACCTAATCTGGCAAGCCCTGCTCATTCTTGCTTGTGGTTTAAAAACAGCAAAAAGTTTTGGAAAAATTTTGCAAATGTGCAACTTTTGGACACCAGAAACCTGGCATAAATTGTGAATCCCTGCTTTAAAAAAACAGCTAAAAGTCTAACAGTCGTCTAATGTTGAAGGAAAGGAGTAATGTAAGAGGTTCTAATTACTGGTGATTTTCTTTTTTATTTAATTCTAGGTGGAAATGAATAATGTAGAACAATGGAGAATAATTACAGCGATGTGGACATGTTCTTTTATCAGAAAGTATAAAGATTAACAGCATTCCGAATGTTTTTAATATATTGTATTATTAAATAATCTCAGATATGTAATTCCCAGCTTTAGATAAGAATCCTCTTCAGTAATGAAGAGATCAAGCAGCAAGAGCCGTTGGAATCTCTTTGTTCAATTTGGACACAATATTGGACATTGTATGAATTGGGAAACCAAAAATAATATTATAAAAAATAAATAAATAAATAAATAGTGTATCATAGACATAACAAAAGGCTATATAGTTATATCAAATATTCACAATTAGCATTTTCATGCAAAGTTTCAGTATAGTATTATCATCAGGTGCCCTGGACCATTTTCACCACTTTAAGTATGTTTCAGTTGCTCAAGTTTTCTCCTCCTGGCTGTCTCATAGTAATGCTGAGTATTATAATCCATTTCTTCACACTCAGACAAAGCTGACCCAGCACTAATAGTTGCTGACAGGGAGAGAAAGCAGGGTTAAACACCAATACTGCACACTTTGTTCTGCTGCAGAAGTCAGCCAAAAACTGAAACCCATATAAAGCTTCAGGACTAATTCTGCCCTTACTAACACACTGGGGCCAGATGAGGGTGATATATATATATATATATATAGGGCTATAATGATTAAACATAAATAATATAAGACTGAGTAAGCAGTTTAACAATTTTGAATCCATCGCTTAATGAGACGGTGCCAAATTCTACAAATTGACCAACCATTAACGGAGTCATATATCTTGTAAAGTTAACAGTTTAAAAACTTTTCGCATATGTTTCTATCTGTAAATAGGAAATAGGCTGAAAGGACTCAGGGTCGCCATATATAAACTAATGCCACTAAGTGAGCACTGCAATGCACTTATTTGAGACAATTAGCTCCAAGGACTCTCTCAGAGATGATTTTCGATGCCCTGTCATCTACATGGGGTATATCAGGTCCTGCAGTCTCAGCTGATGGGACATCAAACATGGCCAATGCACAAAAACTCTGAGTCAGAACGTGATAATAAATATCATTTGGAAACATTGTACAGTATATACTTGTCTAACAAGTTTATAACAAGATTGCTAGTGATATTACTGATTAAATCCCTGATTACAGCAATACAAAAGGAGAAACAATTGCAAGTGGTAATTTTGATGATTGACCATAACTGTGCATCTATCTATCTATCTATCTATCTATCTATCTATCTATCTATCTATCTATCGTCACTAGAGATGAGCGAACCTGGAGCATGCTCGAGTCGATCTGAGCCCGAACTTTCGGCATTTGATTATCGGTGGCTGCTGAACTTGGATAAAGCCCTAAGGCTATGTGGAAAACATGGATATAGTCATTGGCTGTATCCATGTTTTCCAGACAACCTTAGAGCTTTATCCAAGTTCAGCAGCCCCCGCTAATCAAATACCGCACGTTCGGGTTCGGATCGACTCGAGCATGAACCCGGTTCGCTCATCTCTAATAGTCACACAATACAATTTCACACTGTAAGCACAACTCTAAAGTTAAAAAGTCCTAAATTACTCTAATTTTTAATGAATTGGGTAAATATGTGTAAAAAATAAACAACAACCTGCCCTCCTGTGCACTGGGAGATGGAGAATCCTGTTCCATCTCCATTACATCCATAGTGGTCAAGTGGGCGGTCCTCAGTGATTGACAGCTTTCTCTGTATACATACTTGTACACAGATAGTAGCCAATCACTGAGCAGGACTGCCTGCTTGACTATTTAAGCAAAAACTTAAATAGTAGAGATTTGCAGGAATATCATGAAAGTTTGTTCTAGAAAACTATATCAAACATGATAGTAACATGATGTCTACTGATTGGGCTGTACCTTTAATATTGGAAAGAGTCTTTGTTAGACTAGGACATTGTGGACCTACTAACTGGTTCATATGCATAAAAAGACAAATAAGAAGTCATGAGGAGTCTTACTACTTGCTAGCATGGGAAACAGTAGGTTATGTGTAGTAAAATATATGTGCCTTGTTCTGACTTAAAGGAGTTGTCAAAAATTCTTTCAAATCAACTGGTGTCAGAAAGTTATATAGATTTGTAGTTCCATACTTCCCATACTGACTATCTACTATATATCCTGCAGGAAGTGTTTTCTTTACATTCAGAAACTGTGCTCTCTGCTGACTTCTCTGGCCGAGACAGGAACTGTCCTCAGCAGAAGAGGTTTTGTATAGGGATTTTCTACTGCTCTGGACAGTTCCTGACATAAACAGAGGTGTCAGTAGAGAGCACTGTTTCTGAATGTAAATAAAACAACATTTCCTGCTGGACATACAGCAGCTGATAAATATGGGAAGACTTGAGATTTTTTAAATAGAAGTAAATTACAAATCTATATGACTTTCTGACAACAGTTGATTTGAAATAATTTCTTTCCGCTGGACAACCCCTTTAAATGGATGCTAAGTGTATAATGATGTCATTGGGGCACTTCTGCTTTGCACTCCAAAAGAGGCAGGTTCGCTGGACTATGAGGAAGAGTGAGTACATTTTTTTTTAAATTGTCGTCCTGTTGGCTTCCCTGAAAAAATGTGAGGGGAAGCCTTGAAAACCCCTTTTACTTGCAGCAAAAAAAGTAAGCTGTTTGCCATATTCACACTGTCTTCTAGAAACTTTGGATCTCACTAGTGTACAGAAAAGTGGCCACAGCTAAAAGGAGTCTTTAAATGCACCAGATTTATTAATAGTCATTATTTTACAGCAGAACATATCTAGCAAGATTCGCCAAATCCATCACACAGAGTGTGCCACTATAATAAATCTGGCCCCGCTTCCGCCTGAGTCATCTAGTTTTATGTTGTCTAAATTTAAGACAGCATTAATAAAAATCTTCCCCAATGTGCGGGGAAAGAACACACGTAATAAATACTTTGTGATGGAGAATTGCACGGTGCACACTAAAGTTTTTAGTTTTTTTTTTTTTTTAATTATTGTTATTTAGCCATGAATTAAAAACAGAAGTGGTTTTTGTTATAACTGCAGGAAGCTGCTTTACCTCTATGAATATGGCACAGAGCTGAGACACATGAATTACAGCACAGGCTGCAAGCTGCGGAATAGGTTAATAGGTTCAGCATTCACCAAGTTTCAGCAAATTCCCAAATCTTACCCCGGCTCTCTGAAAGTAAGACTGCATTAACCTTTGATATCCAACATGCACACCTGGAATGGTTTCTGCTGGAAAATGCACTATTGTGCTCTTGAAAATGTACTAGAACCCAACTAATAGATATGATTTCATATGCTGCATATTCAGCAGAGTCAGCAGAATGTCAGGAAATAATGCGGCTTATAGTCCTTCCCAATAAATACCATAAATACTTCAATAGACACAATTATAGCTCTAAACCTTGATAAAATGTTGTATGAAAAGAATTATGGTAAAAAATAGGTTACTTTTTTTTTTTTTAGAAAATATGAAAAAATAAAAATAAAATCATGATCATAATACAAACCTAATACTGCCCAAAAATGGCTGCTCTACTGTGCCTAAATAAAAGCACCATGCTCTCACAGCCCAGGTAAAGCTACTAGGTCAGTAGGCAACTGGTATTGGGCCCAGTATACAAGGGTTCCTTCTCTTCCCAGAGGTGACTTGTAGTAAGTGATCTGAAGACAAAGGCACTGCACTTCCAAGACCACCAGATCCATTCTCATCTCTCCTTGCTTACAGTTTGGCTACATTGGCCTGAGGAAGGTCGGAAGCACGACCGAAACGTTGCCAGTAGCACTACTTATCTGCATTCATTATTTTTGTATCCTGATTCCTGATCTGGTTGGATTGTGACAAACCATTCTTGTGTAAATAAAATTCTTTCATAAGCATCATAGACTTGGAAGTGCAGTGCCTTTGTCTTCAGATATATATTGGGATTGAGGAATCCTTTTGCACTAGCACCCAACATCTCTGCGGGAGTGCGGTTTTGTTGCTGTCATTGGATTGTAGTAAGTGATGGCTATGAATTATAAAAGGCAAACATAGAAACTTGAATGGAAGACCAAGCTAATGACAATGTGGGCTAATTTGGTAAGACTGGAGATTCACACAGTGGTCTTTACTTAAAGGGGTACTCTGGAGATTTTATTTTTAAATGAACTGGTTTCTGAAAATTATACAGATTTGTCAATTACTTCTATTGGAAATCTCAAGCCTTCTGGTAATTATCAACTGCTGTATGTCCTGCAGGAAGTGTTCTTTCCAGTCTTCTTTCCAGTGTGGCCAAATGAAAAAATCTCGGCAACGTCGCAGGCCAGCCTTGATCTTTAGTGAGGCATGTATGCAGTGTTTCTGGCATTGTCAGAGCGGTGTGCATGTCCAGGTGTTTTGCACTATGATAAATGATATGACAAATTGCTATAGCATGATAAGTAGGATAGGAAGGTAGTGGCACCCCTTCCCCATGTCTGCAATTAAATGGGCTATCCGGTGCAATTAAATGGGCTATCCGGTGCTTTAAAACTTAAAAAAAGAGCCTATTCTCACCTATTCACGCTCCCCCGGTGTCCTTCTGTGGTATCTCCGGGTCTGCTGCTTACCGCTGTCACCGCCACATCCAAGATAAACTTGTTTTGGCAGTGACAGCCCGCTCAGCCAATCATTGGCTGTGGTGCTGTGCTGTCACAGTCAGTGATTGGCTGAGCAGGCTGTCGCTGCAGAGAAAAGTTCATCTCAAATGTGGTGGTTGCAGTTATCAACTGGGGACTGAAAGGCACTGGATAACCCCTTTAACCTCATACTCCCCACGTCTGCTATTAACCCCAATCTGCAATCAACCCCCTCTGCCTAATCTCATATTAACTCCCTCCACATCTGCTACTGACCCTCTCTGCCTCCCACTTATGCTATTAACTCCCTCCACCACCAAACATTTGCTATTTACCCACTCAGCCCCACCATGTCTGTTAATAACCCATTCTGCCCAATGACAATTCTTTAAAAAAAGTTTAAATCCAGTGATGGCATAAAAATAAAATGCACAAAAAGCATATAGGTGCTCTCACTCATCCACCCCCACTCGTTCTTTGACAACTTTCCCACTTGTCTATGCTGCTCCTAGCCTCAGATTTTATTTTTTTTTAGAAATTATCCTAATTTGGCACCCAACTGGAAAACTCCCAGCATGCACTGCACCTCAGAACCAACTGTCAGATGCCTGCCTCTGTCTTGTAATATCTGCTTACCACTGGCCTTATTTGCTTCTGCTTTGCACAGTAAATACAGAATCTATCTATCTATCTATCTATCTATCTATCTATCTATCTATCTATCTATATGCAACAACAGTGTGTTCTTTCCCCTATACTATTCAGTAAAGGCTGTTCTTTCCCTTCCCTTGGCCAGATTATCACTGGCCAAGATGAAGCATTATAGGTTTCCTGGCAACAGAAGAGACAGAGATCATGTGACCTCTGTCTCAGAGGGGAGGGGGAGCACAGAAAAGTGGCGACAGAGTGGACCAGAAAGTGAGGATTTTCTGCAGCTTCAGGGTGTGTGTCAGGATGTAGTGCAGACAAACGGATCAATTTATGTAATAGAAACCTATTACAAACAATCTTAGATGATGGGTGGGGAGTGAACAGGGTTAAATCTTTCTTAATTGGAGTTTCCCTTTAGCATTTCATGATGACACATTCCCTGTTAAGGCTAAAACAGAAAAAAACTAGAATAGTTCATCAGTAGATAACTTCACGACAGATCTGGAAATCTAGAAAAATGAGAAATCTGTTCGGTTGCCATAGGTAACTGCTTCTTCTTTTGTGTTACCTATGAAGGAGACCCCGCCTGTCATCCTGTGGGTTAAATTAGTCGCTTTAATCTAAGCTTTATAAGAACAGCTCGAACTCCACATTAATCCTATTTTTCTGCACTATTTAAAATGCACCTGAAAAATTGTTTAGATATTTTTTTTTTGCCTTGGAGAATAAGTCAGAGTAATCCTTCTTAATGGAGAGGGCTAATAATGTGGATTATAAGTAGATATTTTAGAATATACACTTAGCAGACTACTGACTGGGCAAATCTCTTGCATCTGCTGTTTACCTGTAATTGTTCATTATATAAATGTAAGGAGATGAATGGCTTACTGTCCCTTGCAGGATTATATTATTTAATTGGTTGCCCGTCATTTTAAAGGGAACCATCTCCTCTATGGTGCCTGAACTACTAGTCATTGGGGCTTTCCCTGGTGGCTTCTCTCCACTTCACTATCATTGACTGATATAGTTCTTCCTATTCTCAAACAAGAAGAGGTTGATCAGTCAAGGGTTGTGGGTTGGGGTGCGGCTACCGGGGACCACCCTGATCACTTGTTGTGATGGCAGGTTCCCTTTAAATGGACACAGTATACTTGAGAGACTGTTCAGTAAATATTACTGTGCTTTTTCTATGTGTAGGAATTGAAGTAGGGTGTTATGTTCCTTATTTCCTATGTGTTACTACAGCTGCCTTGAGGTATACCATAATGCCACCAATTTAGATTGCGGTGGTCGGCAATGAGAATCATAGTCATCTGGCTGCTGATCACCAAGTAAGAATACAGGGCATAAATCCTAAAGGGATCTAGTGCTGGGAAAAAGAGATGCATATGGTTAGACCAAAGAGCTGCGCTAGCATGCTGCAACAAAGGAGCCTAAAGGAGTCACAAAACAACAGGACTCTAAGGGGGGGATTTATCAAAGGGTGTAAAATTTTGACTGGTGCAAACTGCCCACAGCAACCAATCACAGCTCAGCTTCTAACTCTGGTGAAAGGAAGGAGGAGCTGTGATTGGTTGCTGTGGGCAGTTTGCACCAGACAAAATTTTACACCCTTTGATAAATCTCCCCCTAAGTGTCAGGGGGTGCGGAGGAACCCTTCTCATACCTTTCGTTTGAAAATCAGGACACTAGCTTGCTCCTCTGCTGAATCGGCAGGGGTAATAGAGACCAAGGAGGTGCTGGGAACTAATAAAAGCCATGCAAACCCATATGGAGCTACTCAGGAGGGATGTCTGTTCGGTAAGGTCAGTACTGTACAGAAAGAGCAGTAGTGCAGCTTTAGGCCGGGTTCACACTACGTAAAAAACACAGCCGTATTTCATAACAACGGCCGTATTTGCGCAAACAACGAGTTTTTGTTAGATGACAATTATTATAAATCCTATTTAGAGAGAACGAGTGACACCGAAAATACAATCTAAGCAGTGGACATCATATCATAGAATGTGTTTGAACAGATTGATATAGTGGGAAGACTTACAGGATAACTTGTCATTTTAATGTAAATCACTATTATTCTGGCCTAAGTAGTCAAGTGGGCGTTTCCACTCTGTTATTGAAAGCTTTATACATGCATACTTAGGCCATGTTCACATGGTGTAAGAGACCGGCCGTTCCGGAGCTGCTGGTCTCTGAAAAGATCATCCCAGCCGGTACTGCAGTACCGGACAGATGATCTTTGGCGCCACAGAGTTCTGATGCGGGCGCATCCATGCACATCCGCATCAGAACTCCCCACAGCACACTATGGAGCAAGCGGCCGGAGTGAACTGACGGAGCTTTCTGCGGCCTCTATTCACTGAATAGTGGCCGCAAAAAACTGACATGTCAGTTCTTTGCGGCGCCGCAAGAGATTCCGTCCGGAGTGTATACTATGTGTATACACTCCGACCAGGATCTCATACAAAACTAAGCAACATAGCTTTTCCTAAAAAGTACGCCCGTTGTTGCCGATTGCAACAACGGCTGTACTTTTAAGAAAAATTATGTTGTGTAAACATAGCCTTATACACACACATATAACTGTCAATGACTGAGTAGGACCGCCCACATGACTACTTAGCCCACAATGAGCAGAGATTTACATCAATAACTGACAAGTTATCCTTCACCTTTTCCCAGTATATATCTACATATATCAAAGTGCATATATAACATACTGCCTGAAGACTTGGCTGCATTTACAATGTGAAAGGTGCCCTATGAGTGAACGAGTTGGTGAAGCAGAGAAGCTACTGTCACAGAACTGATGTTGCCTCAGTTGGGACAATATTAAGATCTCTTCTATCTTTGGTGGTGTGAGGTCCATCAGGACTCAGCTCCCATCTCTACTCTTCCACATATGGCTTCCTGATATTTGTGTTATGTTCTACTGCATATCCATGTGTAATGAAGCTTGCTGAGACCCACACAAGAGGACTCACACACCACATCTCCGACAAAGGAAGAATCCAAATCGAGGTGTTAAACATGGTTTTCCAGCACGTGTAAAGAGATTAACACAATGTGAAGCGGACTACGTACAGGGCTCATGTAAAACAAAGAGCTGTGATGACAGAACGATTCACACACCAGTATAATTAAAGGTGGTTTCATCGACAAGCTTTCAGCCAGCGAGTGATGGAGGCAGCCAGCGGCTTCTCAGAATGGTAACTGATTATAAACAGCATTTTTACATTGTGTTTTTTTTTCCAGACTAGCATTCTGCTTATGCTAATTTAATGAAGTTCCACAGCTAAATGTCTTTTTGCAAAAATTAAAGGGTAAGGTTTTTTGGTAAAGCTGCAACAGGTGGACAATTCAATGCCAACATGCGGTGGCCAATGGCTGCACAATTTACTGAATTACTCAATAAATTTTGGCCACTGCATGTCATTGCAATTTTGTTTGTTTATATCAGCCACAATGTGTCGATATACCCTAAGAGGTAAAGTGAGACATAAATTTAGCCGTTCTTCACTGCCCCTGTGCCCTGTCCACACAGGTTAGTGGCAACTCTGCGTTGTGTTGAAGACTTATTGGTTATTAGATGTGTGCTGCTCTACCATTTATAAGGCAAGATGAGTAAATCACCACAGGCAGACTACAGAGTAACTGGAAGGCGGCATGTTCCATGGAGTAGGTATAAATCATGCCATTGATAACCTCATGGTCATCGATGACCATGGGCTCCAATGACCCCTTAACCTGCAATGATACAGTATCTGGCACAGATGTGGAATGCAACACAGTAAGGTTTGAGAGTGCTGTAATTATTTGCCAACAGTATGCAGATTTTCTTCCCCGTGATTATCAATTGGGAGGAGGAGGATGTGGGGTTGGGGGCACCAATTTAGTTTTTTTTTTGTCTCAGAATTGCATATGTCAACAAACTCAAAAACCTAGTTTAAGCAGTCTGTCTGAGATGACTCCACTAGCCAGTGGCAGTATTCACAACAGGAGGAGGGGCAAAATGGGCATTTCTGGGAGTTTTGTGTAAGTTTCAATACACTGAATTTGGGAGGTATGAAAACATGAAAAAAAAACATTGCAATGGCATCAGAATAAATGCTTAAACACAGAAACACACACAACATAAAGGCAGTTTTCTACTTTTGTAAAACATCTTGATGGGCCAACAGTAAGCCCTACTAGATCCAATGTGAAGTATACAGCTAGATCACAATCTATTTGGCCACCAATTACCTTAAAGTTTTGCAATTAATAATGGCAGATGGAGAGGAGGTTTAGTCCTGGCATACTCCGTCATGGCACAGTATATGGCAGCAGGTGTGAGGCTAGAGGGGGCTGGAGGGACATGTACCCTAGGTACATTGTGCCAAGGAGAGGAGCCAACAACCCACAGTAGTTAAATACAGGGCTAGGGTAATGAACCAGATCTTTTCCTTGGGTCATGAAAAGCTAGCTAACACTGTAGTGAGTACAAGTATCAGTGATGATGTATATGTCGCCTATAACTTATCTTACTGCGGGATATCCCAGTTTTTATTAATAATCTGTTAAATCTCCCAGCCTGATCTGAGTTGATAACAATTAACGTTAATGTTATCTTATTTTTTTTAAAACTGTTTTATTTACCCCTTCTTTTTCTTTTTTCTTGAACACTTCTTTTTTCTCTTTTATCAATTCCTCCTTTTTGATACGACTGAAACCTATGTTACATTCACACAGATTAGTCATGCAGTAACACAATGTATCAGCATCTATGTAAATGTTGGACAGAGTTTTGGTTTATTGGAACTGGATTTAGTGGTGTATGTGAAATGCAAATGTTTTTGTAAGTATATAAAATACATAACTAGTATATGCTATAGTACAGGGGTCCTCAACTGGCGGACCGCGATCTGAACGCGGACCGTGCTGGCCAGTTGTCCGGACCCCTGCTGCAGCTCACTATACCTGTATACTGAGCTGCGCTCCTCACAGTAACTATGAGCGCTCGTAATGAGTTCTCATAGTTTCCTTGCAGCAGCACTAACAGAGAGGGAGCCATTGGCAACAGCGGTCACAAGAGGCCGCACTCTGCCTCTGGTGTCAGCGCTCAAGGGAAGTCACTGGAGTGCCGGCGCCAGGACAAGGGGAGAGCGGCCTCTTGTGACTGCTGCAGTGTGGCCACAAGAACGAAGAGAAGAGGAAACACCCAGCACCAGGCGAGTATAAGTGGTTTTTTTTTCATGTTATATGCTAGATGGGAGGGGGGAGCACAGGGAATCTATATAATTATGGGAGCACACAGCGGGGGTCTATATACTATTGGGGGAGCGCACAGGGGGGCTATATACTACTGGGGGAGCGCACAAGGGGTCTATATACTACTGGGGAGAGCACAGGGTTTCTATATACTACTAGGGGAGAGCGCACAGGGGGTTATATACTTCTGGGGAGCACACGGGGGGCTATATACTACTGGGGGAGCACACGGGGGGGCTATTTACTACTGGGGGAGCGCACAGGGGTCTATATACTACTGGGGGAGCAACAGGGGGGCTATATACTACTGGGGGAGCGCACAGGGGTCTATATACTACTGGGGTCATCCCCTTTGTATCTAATTTCAAAGGGCCGGTGAGAGAGAAAAAATGCCAGTTTTTCCACTAATAAGCATCAATTCTGTATGTAAAAAGTTCAACAACGTTTGTGAAAAGTAACAAAACACGTTTACTACTGATGTTCAGCTCGGACCTTCACCTGACAATAGACCCCGGTAAGTGGACCTTCACTAAAAGTTGTTGAGTACCCCTGCTATAGTATGTACCTATTTCTCTAGCGTGGAACAGGCAAAATATTTTGTTGATTGAAAAAGCCAGTAGTCAAATCCTTAGTATGCAGCTGTTAGCCAAGCGTCAGACAGGCAGCGCATGGGTAAACTTTGCTGGCTTTTTGATATCTTATATCTCACTATATCATATGTAATGTTCATCTTGTTTTCCAGATTTTGTTGTCACTTTTGTTCTTTTCATCTATTAACTGTGCTCCGATTGTTGCAGACCTTTTAATAGACTGTTTTATAGATGTCGCCTACAGAAGACTGCACATGTCCACAGTCCATTGATATCACAATGTCATTTATCTTGTTTTTGTTTTTTTAATTGCCTGTGTGATCATTGCGCCTGGGAAAAGTTTCTTCTACATGAACAACTTCATTCTTGCTCCTGGCCCTCCTTGAACTTGTGGAATAGTCAAACAAGTCTCTCGCCACCATGGAATTCAGTGCTGAAATGACAGAGCCACATCCTAGCTCCATACAGCATGTGCAGAAGCAGCCAGTCGTCTCAGGATGCAATTAAATAGATCAGAGTGAATCAAGAAACATCACTCATGTCATCTGTAACTAGCTGCAGCTCCCTTCCTGCACATCACAAGGAGCGCTCAGGAACCAGACAACCATAAAGTACGAGTAAATAATCTGCTAACATCTTGACTTTTTGCATATTTTAAGGCTTCTCAGCAGGTGCTCGATGTCGAGAGAATGGGATAGTGTCAGGCAGACTTCTGGATGAGGACGGGGTCTGTGGGCCTTAGAGCTGAAGATAATGTATCTACTCATATTTGTGCTTATTGGCAGAATTAACACTCACAAAATGCTGAGAGTCCTACGAGGGTTGGATTCTTGCTTTTCGGAAAAAAAAAATCCAAAGAAAATAAGAGTTTAATAAGATGATTCGTTGCATGATTGTGATCTCTTTTGTCTGTTTCCTCTACGTTTCTCTTTTTTCTCCATTTGCTTTATCTGCTGCCGTCTACTCCTACATGCTGAATATCCCTTTCTTTATTATGCTCCTTACACCCACTCAGCTTTCTTTGTCTGTATTTCCTCCTTTTTGCTCTCTATGTTTTCTTTACATTCTGCGCTCTCACTTCAATTTGTACTCCTCCTCCCCATGCATCCTTCCTTCTCCCCTCCCGCCCCACCCCTGCAGCTGTCTCAGGCTGTCAGGATGTGTTCTGTGCATCCTCATATTCAGAGATGTTCCTTCTCACCTCAATAGAGGTGCCATGAATACCGAATGAGGCCTCCTCGTTTCTCTCACTGCCTGCCCCGAGGGAAAATGCTGCCTGTCTCTCTCTCCTTCATTCAATTCAAGTTCCCATTATGTTGTACATGGAACTGGTGGAGGCTGAAACCTTTTTTTTTTATCTTCTTAAGATGTTGAATTTTTAAAGCTTCATGCAAAAGAACATCTTTGACTGTTGCTATTGGAGGAGCTATCATGAGTCGCAAAACTGTGACGTGTGACAGAACAGATCATATCACAAAATGCCATTTACTGGGAAAATCTATAGGCGCCTAGCAGAGCTAGAATTTACCCAGCTGTAATACCAGTCTTGTGCAAGCAATAATAAAAAAAAATACTTAGTAGTATGTAATAGTAATAATAGTAGTGTATGCTTCTATAATTTTTTTTATATTGCAGTATCATAAGATATCAGTAAGTATTCACATGACAGTGCAGGTAAGACATGACAATATAAATTCTCAATGGACTTGTTTTCAATTCAGCAGCAGACTACACACTGTTCTATGTCAGCCTGCAGTCGGCTCACTGGTTGAATTATAATGTTTATTGTAAATGCTTTTCAAAGCATATTTGCCATTTAAAATATACATATTTTGTAAACTTCCATGGTTTTGACAGATTAACCCTTCAAATTGGGGACAGTATGAGTTCAGTGTTTTCACTACTGTTATTGAGTACCGCCTATGGTGCACAGATATGTCTCATCTTCTGTACTTCGGGGGGGGGGGGGGGGGGGGGGGGGGCAGCACCAGAGCTGGACTGGTTACCAGTAGTACACACAATGCATCCTTCCTTCCATTAATTCTCTGGTCAATCCCAGCACAGCAGCACATACTCCTCACTACTATGCCATGATATAGTGCCTAGAGTACTTATATAGTACTGCCGATGCACTGGACTGAACAGGGGGTTACTGATGCACTGGCTTCTTGACCCCGTGATGTACGGGTACGTCATGGAATCATATCATATAAGGACCCATGCCGTACGCGTACGTCACGGAGTCCAGCGGTGCTTTGAAGTTAGCTCAGGAGCTGAGCTCACTTCAAAGCACGTCGGGACCAGCTACTATATGCAGCCAGGTCCTCGCTGTTAATGACCCGGCACTGACAAAGTACACCTGTTCCTGAAAAAAAAACAAGCCCTTACATGGCCCTGTAGCTGGAAAAATAAAAGAATTATAACTCTTAGAAGATGAGGAGGAATAAATGAAAACGCTAAATTGAAAATCGTACCGGTCCTTAAAGCGTAACTGTCATGTTTTTTTTTATTGCAGAAATCAGTAGTATAAGCGATTTTAAGAAACTCTGTAATAGGTTTCATCAGCCAAAAAAGCCTCCTTCTGTACTCAAGAAGCAATCTCCCTGCCTCCCCCCCTGACTTCTTATCTGTGCATTATCAGGCAAACACGTCTTCATTACAGAGAAGCCAGTGAAGACGGGCTCTGCTCTCTCCATTGTAAGCCTATTCTGGGGTCAGACAGGTCAGTGCTTATCTATGAACTTACTGAGAGAAGATTGCAGGGTGTTGTGCTGTGCAGGACTGCTCCGTGCTCAGTCACTCCTAACAGCCCCTCCCCTCTCCATAGCCACATAATGGAGACAGAAATCCTGCTTCATTTGATGTGAGGGGGGTGGCTGGGAGATTGCTCTTTCAGTACAGAAGGAAACTCTTTTAGTACATAAAACCTATTACAGAGTTTCTTAAAATCGCTTGTACTTGTATTTAATGTTTTTAGAAAAATGGCCCTGAAATTACAGTTACGCTTTAAAGAGGACCAGTCACCCCCATGGCGGGGCAGAGCCCAGCCGACCCCCCACTAGAGACCCTTATACTTACCCCATGCACGAAGTCCCGCTCCTGGAGCAGCTCCCGTTGCCGAGATATCACCATCAGAATCTGGTTGGTTGCTAGGGGCAACTGAGCCAGTTTCACTTTACAGCAGTTTGATAAATCTCCCCCAATGTCTCTATGCTGTTAGCTGTAGCTTCATGTACTTGCAGGCTGTGCACTCCATTCATTTCATCATAGGGCATACCAGTGGTGGAGCCTTAGGTAATAACGTGAATTGTTATTAAGCTAGCAAATATGTAGACAGACTGACTGTCACCGAGCTGCAGCTCCACTGTAACACTGCCAAGAGTGAGTACAACTTTTTTTTAAGTGAACTAAAATTAGAGTTCTGAGCACAAATGCCCGAGCTTCGAAGGTAAAGGGGAATCATATGTACTGTTCATCTCAAATTAAGTGTGTGTTTAGCAATTCTCCAATCTCTATCAGTTACTAAATTTGTTAAGGTAAAGGGGTTTACCGGAAAAATATTATATTTGCATGCTCAGAGTGGGAAGAGATATAAAAACATGCATACTCATCTTCCACTGATCCCTGTTGATGCCATTCCAACAGTGCCCATCCCCACTGGTCTCTGAACTGACACATAGGAAATACCAATGAGCTGATCACACAATGGTGGAGGGTAAAGGGGTGGGTTAGGTTCATTGGCAGGTGATTTTTTTTTTTTATCTTACCACCTTGACCACATTTAGAAAATAAAATGTTTTTCCAGGCAAAGGCTATGTTCACACAACGTATTTTAAGCTCTGTTTAAAATTACGTCCGTTTTTAGCCTAAAATAGCGGACGTCATTTAGCTGTCTGGTGCAATGATTGGTGTTTGTACATTATTTTAGTTTGGGATTACTAATTGACCTTTGGGTGGGGCTTAATTGAAAAATCCATTGAATTTAATAGTAAAAATGGAGAAAAAACGGTGACAAAAGAAAAACTGTGTGTGAACTAATAAAAAACGTCCGCTGTTTGCAAAAGACGTCCAAAAATAATGCTCATGTTCATTATTTTTGACGTCTGCAGTAAACACGTCTGTTATTCAATACACTGTGCGCATTGGACGTCCGTCTTCCCATTGACTTCAATGTATTGCCATTGCAGTCAGGTAAATCGTGGCAAAAACTGTCGTTTTTTTAAATATCAAAATCGGACGCCTTTTCTCTATTTTTAACGTTGTGTAAACATAGCCAAACCCTAAATGGAAAGGATTTGGTTATAAGAACATCATATCAGTTATGTAGATAATTGTTAGCACCAGTGGCGTCGCTAGGCTTAATCATTCGGGGCCCCAGCCCCGAATGATTTCAGCCTAGCCCCGAAAGTCTTTTTGATCAGTAACAGCAGCCGGGGTCTGTGATAGATCACTATCAGAGGCCTCAGGCTGCTGTTACTTCAGCGCTGGCGGGCCGCGGGAGCGGGATCGGCCGGCACCACTTCCGTATGCCTCGTGACGTCACCCCTCTCTTCATTGGACGCAGTGGACGCTGCACGCTCCGGCCCGCCTCTCTCCTGCTCTCCAGGGACGTCACAGCCGGCTGTAACGCTGCCAAGCTTCTCCCCTGCCGCGCTCCTCCACCTCAAGCTGCAGCACAGGGATGAGTATTGTAACCCCTGGGGGGTTACTGTGTGTGTTTGGGGCGGGGGGATGGGGGCTGGCAGTGTGTGACCAGGTAGTACTCAGTGTGTGTGTATAGGGGGTCAGATGGGGATAGTAGTGTGTGTGTATGGGGGGTCAGATGGGGGTAGTAGTGTGTGTATGGGGGGCTCAGATAGGGGTAGTAGTGTGTGTGTATGGGGGCTCAGAGGGGGGTAGTAGTGTGTGTATGGGGGGTCAGATGGGGGTAGTAGTGTGTGTGTATGGGGGGTCAGATGGGGGTAGTAGTGTGTGTGTATGGGGGCTCAGAGGGGGGTAGTAGTGTGTGTGTATGGGGGGTCAGATGGGGGTAGTAGTGTGTGTGTATGGGGGCTCAGAGAGGGGTAGTAGTGTGTGTATGGGGGGTCAGATGGGGGTAGTAGTGTGTGTGTATGTGGGGCTCAGGGGGGTAGTAGTGTGTGTATGGGGGGTCAGAGGGGGGTAGTAGTGTGTGTATGGGGGGTCAGATGGGGGTAGTAGTGTGTGTGTATGGGGGGCTCAGATGGGGGTAGTAGTGTGTGTGTATGGGGGGCTCAGAGGGGGGTAGTAGTGTGTGTGTATGGGGGCTCAGAGGGGGGTAGTAGTGTGTGTGTGTATGGGGGGCTCAGATGGGGGTAGTAGTGTGTGTGTATGGGGGGTTCAGATGGGGATAGTAGTGTGTTTATGGGGGGCTCAAATGGGGATAGTAGTGTGTATGGGGGCTCAGATAGGGGTAGTAGTGTGTGTATGGGGGGTCAAATGGGGGTAGTAGTGTGTGTGTGTATGGGGGGCTCAGATGGGGGTAGTAGTGTGTGTGTATGGGGGGCTCAGAGGGGGGTAGTAGTGTGTGTGTATGGGGGCTCAGAGGGGGGTAGTAGTGTGTGTGTGTATGGGGGGCTCAGATGGGGGTAGTAGTGTGTGTGTATGGGGGGTTCAGATGGGGATAGTAGTGTGTTTATGGGGGGCTCAAATGGGGATAGTAGTGTGTATGGGGGCTCAGATAGGGGTAGTAGTGTGTGTATGGGGGGTCAAATGGGGGTAGTAGTGTGTGTGTGTATGGGGGGCTCAGATGGGGGTAGTAGTGTGTGTGTATGGGGGGCTCAGATGGGGGTAGTAGTGTGTTTGTATGGGGGGCTCAGATGGGGGTAGTAGTGTGTGTGTATGGGGGGCTCAGATGGGGGTAGTAGTGTGTGTGTATGGGGGGCTCAGAGGGGGGTAGTAGTGTGTGTGTATGGGGGGCTCAGAGGGGGGTAGTAGTGTGTGTGTGTATGGGGGGGCTCAGAGGGGGGTAGTAGTGTGTGTATGGGGGGCTCAGATGGGAGTAGTAGTGTGTGTATGGGGGGCTCAGATGGGGGTGGTAGTGTGTGTATGGGGGGTCAGGTGGGGGTAGTGTGTGTGTGTGTGTGTGTGTAGGGGCAGTCAGGTTGGGGTACTGTGTGTAGGGGGGGTAAGGTGGGGGTAGTGTGTGTGTGTGTGTGTGTGTGTGTGTAGGGGGTCAGGTGGGATAGTGTGTGTAGGGGGCAGGTTTATTGTAGGCAGAGGGAAACTTTATTACTATGGTGGGTACAGTAGATGCTATATTACTATATAGGGGGCACAGCAGTGGGGGCATTTTTACTATGGGGGACACAGCATGGGGGCATTATTACTATATTTGGGTGCACAGCAGGGACATTATTACTATATAGGACACAGCATGGACATTATTGCTATATGAGGGGCACAGCAGGAGACATTACTACTATATGAGGGGCACAGCAGGAGGCAATATTACTATATGAGGGGCACAGCAGTTGACATTATTACTATATGAGGGGCAGAGCAGGGGATATTCTATACGGGAATAATGCACAGCGGGGGTATTCTATATGGGGATGCTGCACAGCAGGGGGGGGGGTTATTCTATATGGGGATGCTTCTCAGCAGGGGGGGTTATTCTATATGGGGATGCTGCACATCAGGGGGCTATTCTATATGGGGATGCTGCACAGCATGGGGGCTATTCTATATAGGCAGGATGCTGAGCAGGGGGGCTATACTATTTGGAGGCACAGTTGAGGCCTATAATTTATGCAGACACAGAGGGAAGGGGGGGGGGGGCTACAACTATGTGGGGGTAGAGAGAAGGCCTATACTATGTGAGCACAGATAGGGCATATAGGGCACAGAGGAGACCTAATTACTGTGTGTGCTGGAGCAAGGAGCCTAAAATGTTTTTCCTGGCAGATTCTGTAGAGAAGGGGGTTATGGCTTGGGCTGAATGGAAAAGAAAGAGAAAAGCGAATCTGATCAGAGAAGACGTCAACTGTGAGTCACAATTTAAAAAAAAAAAAGTTACACACACACACATATATATATATATATATATATATATATATATAGTGTGTGTAACGTCACTGCAGAAGTCAACTCAGGGGGCCCGTGCCCCGGATGTTTTAAGAGCCTAGCAACGCCCCTGGTTAGCACCCTATTATTTCCATTGGTTGGTTATAGGGAATAAAGCAGGACATTGGTATAATACAGAGGCTTTATATAGCAGCCTGTACTGCTATATAGTCTACAGAAAAGTAGAGAGGAGAAGTGATTAGAAACTAGACTTGAAAATCTTATTAGAATAAATCACCTTCCAACGGTGACTTTATTTGGTGAAAGGCAAAGATTTGGATATACTGCAATGACAGCTAAAACAAGTGAGGATTATTTTTTTATTCTCTGTAGGAATGCCCGAAATCCTGTTTTTCAGATGAGTGATAGATTACTTGGTCATCCGATGTATTTATTCACTTTACTAAAATATACAGCTCTGCCGAAAGTGTTTCTGAAACAGACACAATCTCTTTATTCCCTCAAATCACTACATAAATCAACACAAACATATTTACCAGAAATCATTCAGTCTGGTAGAACAGCTGGCAGGACAGGCAAAACTTTTAATGAAAAATTCTGCACGTAAGAAATGGTATAAATGCTGACTTTGGAGACTTACAAAGTTCAAGTACATCAGGAAATTGATTTTGGTATGTTCTATTGTAAAGCGTCCCAATCACGGCGTATTATATGATAGAATGCATCCTAGATATATGAGCCTAGTCCTGGCTGGTCCCAGATAAACTAAATGTTAGGAACAGGGGATATTTGTAAATGGCAAAATGTAGATTTTTGTCATTTAATTTTAGATTCACACTTGTTTTTGTAGCAGTTTTTGCTGCAGTTTCTAGTAATGTTTGGATTTGGCTAAAAACACTGTACTAACTTAGCTCACATAATGTTGTTAGAAAGCCAGAAAGCTATAATTGATCATGGAAGCAGGCCTGCAGTGTCCCACTAGCAATTCAGTGGGCCTGCTGTTGGGTGTCAACCATTGCCTTGTTTGATATGTACTTTTTTATATTTATGTTCTTTTATAATGTTTGTACTATGTTTATACTGCTCCTGTTATTAAAACTGCTTTGTACCAAGTATAACTGAGAGCAAAGGACTTATACATACACATAGCTAGGAACCCACCGGAAGGAAGGTAGGAGCTTGCTGTGGTGCAGGCTCTTCACCAAATTTAGCAAGTTCTCATTTATCTTTTGTAGTAAAAGGATGTGTTATGTCCATGTCTCTGCTGAGAGGTGTGCAAGTCAGCCTCTCCATGAGAAGAGAATAGCTGAGGATACTTACACCTTCTAAGGGGTTGAATTGTGTTCCTGCTATAAGTTCTATTCTGAGGAGTAGAAGCAGACTACAGAATGCACTCTAATAATGGAAGAACTGTTGCTAGAGTTGGTATTGCATAAGTGCATATACAATTAGCACTGTTGGTTACCCTGCTGCAGTCACAAACTTGGCTGTTAACTAGTTCAAGAACAGAATGAGTCCGCTCGAGTGTGAGTCTAAGGTCTCAATTAGGGATGGTTCAAACCTGCCGAGGTTCGGATTCGTATGAACCCGAACGCTCGGCATCAGATTCCCGCTGTCTGCCCGCTCTGTGCAGCGGGTGGATACAGCGGAAGGACCGCCTAGAAAATTGGGATACAGCCTATGGCTATGGCTCTATCCCAGTTTTCCAGGCGGTCCTTCCGCTGGATCCGCCCACTCCACGGAGCGGGCAGACAGCGGGAATAATTTCCGAGAGTTCGGGTTTGTACGAACCCGACCCAAACCAGGTTCGGACCATCCCTAGAATGTATCTTGCTTCATCATTGCACTTGAACATCAAGGGCAAGCCCAAATGCCATCAGCCCGGACGCTGAAAAGTGTGCACATAAATAATGCAAAGACCCTCTACAGGGAAGGAACAACTGTAAATGGGCGCTGATCTTGGAGATCTGTACTCATTTATTTACTAACTTGGGTTGTGTGGCAAAATCAGAGTCAGAACTCAGAGCCAAAGGTCAAAGCAGAAAGTGAAAAAAACAATAAACAAGTCCAAGGGATAAGGCAGAGGACAAACACATGAAAACTGGGTCAAAACAAAGCATTCAATATACAAAAATAGAGACAGAGAGCACGAAGAGCAATGGATACTCAGGCAAGGGTCAAAAGGGCATTGAATATTTTAAATAGTCTGCCGGGAGTGATTCCGAACCAGTTGTCATGGCAACCGGGTGCCTTGGGTGGTGGTATGATCTCTGTGCACTGGTTGCCATGGCAACAGTAGCACCCAACAAATAATCTTTTTCTTGTAGAAAGACATATCCAGGTCCTCTCTTATAAGTTTGCAAACCCTCTCTAACCATGTTCCAACACGTCTCTTTCCATAACCTTCCCTTTAAATAATGGACCTGGTGAGGATGGTAAAGGAGTTCAAAACTTGTCTGTTAACTTTAAATCAGGTGACTAATTTCAGATGGCAGCTCTCTAAAGCTTTGCTTCTTGCTCCAATAGGGTAAGAAGAGATTCTGGTTTGGCACTTTTTTCAAGACTCCTTACCGGTCAAGAATTTATTTAAGAGATGTTACCTCTAGTAGGAGGCAGCGAGCAGCAAACTTTTTTCTTTCTATAGGAGAGCTACTTTGGGCACCATTTTTCCCCATGGGGCATTGAATGGCTTAAAAGACTCCATATGTCCATTTGGTGGCCACCTCCAGAAGACGCATTGCTCACTTAGTCCCTTGCCCAATAGTTCTAAATTTTTAAGCAAGCTTGTGCACAAAGAGCATCCCTTTGATAATTGTTTATCCTGGATACATCTTGGGTGGTATAGATTTTTTACAGTTTTACATTGGTGCTGATTATATTTTTTGTTTGTATTAAACAATTATCTAATTTTGCCCTCAGTGCAGACCCCCTTATTTTTCCATTATTTACTTGACGCCCAAAATAACCAGAAATAAAGCCCTTACTCTGTCTTTGCCGTGTTAGCGGATTGAAGTACCTGTCTCTAAGCCTAACTCAATTGTTCTGCTTTCCACAAAGATACACTGTCAAGAATGATATGGAAAACTAGCGCGAGAGAGAGAGGTGCTTTGTTGATTAGAACAACACATGACAGCTCGCCCACATCCAGCCTCATGCCTGACTGTCTCTCATTATACATCAAACAAGTTCTCAGGCTGCCTACTGTATCCCCGAACACAAAGCATTTGTGTGTCTATCAAGACAATATTGTCACCAATCATTAGCACCATGTAAGATCATACAAGGCCACAAACATTGCATTCTTCTATCTATGAGGAACTGTAAGTTAATAGACAAGGTTTACATTGCATCCTTGTACCTAGAATGAAACAATTTCACCCCTTTAGCTTTTATATATATATATATATATATATATATATATATATATATATATATATACGTCTCAAATGCTATTCCTGTGGAGGTCAAATATTCTCTCACTGATTGTTTGGCAGAACATAGCTCAAGGCCAAGTCACTTATTCTCACAGCGCCTTCTGGGATCTGGCTGTACTTGGAAACATCTGGTGTATATCATCTCCTTCCACCTCGTCTTTACATATAAAACATCTTAAGCAGAAATACAGTTGACCTATAGCAGTAGGTTGCAATAACAATAGTGTTTTATGGTAATGTGTTCAGAGCCTGGAGGGCAGAGCTCCAGATGGACATAATAGAGAATAAATGTTATGTGTAAACTCTAGCCATTGACTAGAATCTTAAATCACAATATTAGAGGACTCTAGTTTATAAAAGCAGATAAAAAACTGGGGCTTGATATATGAGTCAAATAGCTTAGAAATCCAGTTGCAGGCCATGTTATCTTTATCTACTGCTGCTGCTACTTTTGATAGAAGAATTATGTCAGCTGCAATAAAGTCTCTTCATCCTCCCTAAGTGCCTTACCTAGGGCCACCCACCTAAAATAACTATCAGAATAATTACGGTAATCAGTAAATTAGCATAATAAATAGCACAATAACCCACTGTACCAAGCAGCTATGTATATTTTGTCATCCCTGTAGGCTAACTATGTGGTTGTTATTGTTCTGTAAGGCATTGTCTCTAAGAACAATATGCATTGGCCATATTTTATTGTATTATAAATAGAAATGAGCAAGCCAAATCTCCTGAACCCAGGTTCATTTTGAACCTTGCAAAAGGTTTGGTTCGCTAGCGAACCAAACTTTTTGCAAGATTTGAACAAACATTAAAAACATTAAAAAAAAAAAAGATTTTCTCACCTGTCTGCACTCCCTCTGTGTTCTCTTGTGGTTCTCTGGTGTCTTCAGCTGCTTGTAGAGCGACGGCCAGCTCAGCCAATTACTGGCTGACTGGGACAGGACAGCACCATGGCTAGTGATTGGCTGAGCGGGCTGTCACTCTACAGACAAGATTGACAGCTTGCTTAGCCTATCACTGGCCGTGGTGCTGTCCCATCCTCGTCAGCCTGTGATTGGCTGAGCGGGTGTCACCATTGAAGGCAGGATGGGCTCGGAGAAGAAGGACAGATGGGCTCCGAGAGTATGGACACGTAAGTATGATGAGTGGCCTTTTGAAACCATGTAAAACAGCTAAACACCTACAATCATTTAGATGTTTTAGTGCGATTTGTCAAAGTTCAAATCAGCAGGAATCCGAACTTTATATAAAAAAAAGCTGCCAAACCAATTGTTTTAAAAGTTTGCTCATCTTTAATTATAAAATTTGGCCATCATGCAAAAATGCGTAAAGGTGGAACAACCAATATACACATGCCCTATCAAGTAACAGCAGATCCTTTCTGTTATTATAAGTTGAAAGCCTCTGAAAAATCAGGTTCCGCACAACTATATATTATATCAGTATAAAAAATAAAATGGCAGATTTATTGGATAAAATCTGTAAAAATGTACATAAAATAAGCAATTACATTTTTCGGGAGTTCCATCTCCCTTCATCAGAGTGCAATCTGATGAAGGGAGATGGAACTCCCAAAACACGTAATTTTACCATATTTTACCATATAATGGATTCTAAAAGCAAAATTTAATTATTTTTGGGGTTAGGAAAAGAAAAATTCTTTACAGGTGACCACTGCCATTTGCAAAACTGAGAACAATGGGGCCCACCACCTGCTTTTTCATCACTTAGATGCCACAGTCATTACACTGACACAGGCATCTAGGTGATTAAGCATAAGTTTCTTTTTATTTATACTTTTACTTCCTCTAGGGGGCTAAAACAAATGACTACTTAATCATTTGTATAATGGAGGACAGAGGGGCACAGAGTTATATTACCGCTTTCAAGCACTATTATTTACCAGGGTATCTAGGTGGTTAAATGCCCAGGATTGGAGTTCTATCCGTTCCCGGCTGCTGATGGTGGCTGTCAGCTTTAGTAAAAAATGTGCATATCATGTATGGTACATGCTCTGCTCCTGGGTCTATTCCATGCGCTCCTTTCCAAATGTTATGATCCACATTTACAGTATGTCCTGTGCTGGAAAGGGGTTAAACAAGCATTATTAATCAAAAAAATACATATGCATAAATAAATTATCTAACATTTGCCTTTTTGTTAGGATTTTACAAGATACAATTACAATTGTTTTAATAATAATACTCATGGGCATAAAACCCATAAAAACAATATTTTTGATACATGCCTTCCACCCAGGAGAAAAGCAATATAGACAGTACCTAACCACAGGGCTACTCTCTTGAGCCTGTATTTCCTATTCCATTACTTCAATCTTCCGTATCTAACAGCTATTTAGAATATTACTGCTCTTGTTTTTAATATAAGCACTTAAGTGCAATGGGAATGCTCTGTGTAAAATTGACACAGAGCGAAACCACTCCAAACAAACAATTTCAGTTTTGCATTTGTGTAATTTTTAAAATCAATGATCTGCTATGTAAATCTAGACATTGGAAGAAGAGACAAGATTTCTTTGGGGCATTGCTGTATTCCACAATGTGTATAGCTGATGCACAATCAATAATGATGAAGTGCAATAATGTAGTAGAGCACCGCTATGCAAGGTATGGAATAACAAATTGTTCCTTGTAATGGAACTCTCAACTTTTACAGACAGACCTTAGGTACAGATGCACAGTACCATTTATAGAATGTAATGAGCTAGTTACAGATATCGTATTCTTATTCATAGAGACTGTAGAATGTATGCAGACTTTATTTTAGTACAGTGGTACCTTGGTTGAAGAGTAACATGGATTGAAAGTGTTTTGCAAGAAGAGCTCGCAGTTTTTCAAAATTGTAACTTGTTCAAGAGCATTGCTTTGGTTTAAAGATGACCTGTCAACTTCCGTGCCAGGGTGACAGGCTCCCCACCCCCCGTTACAGCCCCCTATACTCACCTGATCCCGCCGGGTCCCGCCTCCTGATCCAGTTGGGTCACGGAGAGATGAGCACCCGAAGCCCGGCACACGCGCTCACAGGAGAGTCCGATGCCCATAGAGAATGATGGAGCATCGGACTCCCCATTCATTCTCTATGGGCATCGGACTCTCCTGTGAGCGTGCGCGCCAGGCTTCGGGCGCTCATATCTCCGTTCCCTGTACTGGGTGGGGGCAGTAGCGGATTATAATAGGTTCCTGGGCTGCTGGGGGGCCCATGGCCCCCCAAACAGACTTATACTTTTAGTAGTGTATTGTCTCCAGACTACAGTTGATGATTTGCCTAAAAATCGCTGTTTTTTACCGCAATTTTGTACAAATCAGGGCAAAATTGCAGCCATGAGACAATGCAGTACATTAGAGTATATATATCGAAGGACCTTATCATGTGACAATGATGTCACCACAGGTCCTTTACAGGCTGCAGTATGGGGGAAAAAGACTTAAATTAGTGTGGCCATAGTTACAGTGGGTTGGGGGGGCCCAGGCTTGGTAAACAGCCCGGGGCCCATAGTAAAAGTTAATCCGCTCCTGGGTGGGAGTGGGAGTGAGGGAGGGGCATAGTCTGCATAGCATGGTCTACAGCACTGTACTCCGAGCCAGGAAGTCTTCCTCACCTTCCAAATCATAGCAGATCCACTTCAGGCTGGGGCTTGCATAAGGAGAAAGGACTGTGGAGGTAATCTCTTTATAGCTGTAACCCCTCTCTCCCCGGACAGAGTGTGATGCATTTATGCCCACGTATGTCTTGCTCATTCCCTCATGCTTCCTGCAGTCTCTGTAGCCCTGCTTCACTATTCTAGCCTGTTGTACTACGCTACTGCATTGTTGGGATCTGCAGCTCCATCCTGTATCTACAAACTGCTGCTGTTTTTTCAGGCTTATGCAGTTACTATACATTATACTCCACATGCTGATTGCTATACTGTACAGTAACTAATAATTTCACATATTCAGCTGTTTATAAATTTTTATTTCATTTGTTTTTCATGTTTTTAAGAATAAAAAATCATTACTTTTAGGATGTGGAACCAATTGTCTGCATTTCAATGATTTATTATAGGAAAATTTGCTTTGGTTTAAGAGTGGATTTAGATTACAAGCACAGTCCCGGAACGAATTATGCTCGTAATCCAAGGCACCACTGTATTTTATTTTTTTTTAGAATAAACCAGTTTGTCAATTATATTTACTATGATACCAACAGGATGTTACATACAATTGCATAATTGTTCTTAACACCCAACATAATGTGACCCTGTACCCTATATGTATCAACATGTTTGGCCAATATTGAGTTTTTGAGCAGTGTGTTTTTTGAGCAACAATTGTCAAGGGAAATTAGCTAGATTTCACCAGTTTACACTATTTCTCAGTATTTGCGCCAGGAGGAGGAATCAGAGGAGCTACAATTTTAGTTGATTTTTACATTTTTTAACAGAAAATTACAGTACTCAGTGCTACCCTTGCATACTTTTTTAGCCACACTGATCAATCAATGTGTATCTAATAGTAAATTTTGTGCAAGGAAAGCAAAAATATGCACAGTGTGTATTGATTGAGTGATGCCTGCTTAAAAAATTGGGCAGATGATACATTCCCCCCTACATGTTTGTGGTAGGTCACACAAGGCTTCTTCTTTGTCTGCATTTTGACTAGCAGATATCCTATTATGGAGCCTTATTACCTTCATATAACACATTGCAGTACTAAAATATGGCTCCATATTTTAGCCTCCATCTACTCATATGATATAGGAGCTTAAACATGGCTCTGTAATTGGAAATTTGACTGCTGGCGAAAGTTAACTGCAACCTTTGAATGGCACAACGCTGCCGAGCAACAGCCCCAGTTTAGTAGAAATCAATATAAACCCTGCAGTCTTGTAATGTTCCTAAATCATAGACTTCTACTGGAATTAGATTCATGTAATCCCTATGTCCTGCGCATTTTAACACGGAAAAAGCTATCTAGTCTGGACTTAATACACTGAAAAAATTATACTGGTTCTCATAAAGACAAGCCCTTTCAATTTTTCCTGTTAGGACATACATATGTAATGTAAGGGATTCCTACAAGCTTACTATGTTAGTTGAGATAGGAATAACCCTTTAAGAAAAGCCCCCTGTTCAGGCTCCTCATCACTTGTGGAAAGTGGTTACAAATAGCGCATCAATTTTAAGTGTACCTATCGTTAATAAAAACATGTGATATGTCATCGAGACATGGAAAGTTTTTACCAGTCAGAGTCTGTTAACACCCTATCCGATCCAAGGAATGAACCAGAATAAGTCTTAGCATGTTCTCTCCAGGTTCTATGTCATGTGATCCAGTCAGACTTCCAAGACAAATCTATGGTGGACCCATAGACACATGGACACATGGACATAGACCATCAAGGTCTGGACACTCAGACCCCAACCAATGAAAAAGCACATGTCAAAAGTTTTTTTGTTTTTTGTTTTTTACTGGCAGGCATGCTTTTTTTTGGACATGGTGTATTGTTTAAAGGGGTTTTCCCCACAATGATAAATAGGTGTATTAAAACTGATGCATTATGTGAAAGCATATAAATGTGCTATTTTAGAGATACATATATTTATTGATTCCTGATGTGTCAGCCTTGTTTTTCCTTATTGCCACTAGTTAAAACCATCTTAGAACATCCACTGAGACGGTCACACGTGCACAGTTTAACTGATGTTTCCTGGCGTAATTCATCTCTACTGTGCATTCAAGTAAGGGGAATTGTGGGAAAGTTTGTTGGTAACATCAGGGTCTTTGTTGAGAGAGGAAATCAGGAAGTGATGTAAGCTGATTTACTTGAAAACAGCACATTTGTACTCCTTATAGTACATAGATGTACTGTATGTGGTGCACATTTGATTTCACCAACATTGCTTCATGGGAAAACTCTTAATTTTTGTAGGGATTATTCAATGTAGAACACACTTTAACAGAAACTCCAATAAATGGCAAACAATGCATTTTCTTTTTTTAAATCCTTCAAAATTTAAATTAAATAAACAAACAAAAAAAAACATAATCCAAATCCTAACTGGCGAGATACTGTACTAGAAAATCAATTCTAACTCTGCTTTTGCTAGTGTTAGACTATTAGAAAACTTGGCATCAGTGGAGGATTATTCAGAATTATTCTACCAAATCAGCAAATGCTAAAGTAAAATCTGTTGCTAAAGCTGACCAAGCAATTGCCTGGAGAGTTTTAAGGATTGCAAAGCCAGTGGTAGAACTCTAAGTGCCATCCCTTCTGCGTACATAACAATAGTTTTTTTTTATTTTTTTTTACTTAATAAAGCATTGCTAAAGTACCAGCCTCATGTTTCACACGCACCCCATGGTAATGTTCTGCAGTTCCCACCTGTTTAGGACAAGGAAGCAGCGAGGGCAGAACAGGGAAAGTTGTGATGTTCTGATGACAAGTAATTTTCTCTAAACAACTTGAAATAGAATTCAGCAAAATGTCAGTTTAGAAGTAGCCTATTCGCTATTGTATGCCAAGTGTCCGCTGTTATATAGAGCTCAGGAAAAGCACGAAAAATATAGACATATCATCATTTTAAGTTATTGGAACTCTGCTCTGAAATATTCTTAGAAAGCCCCACAAAGCACCCCATTTCAGAAACTGCACCCCCCACACTCTGCAAAAGCATATCCAGAAAGTGTTTTAACCCTTTAGGGGAGTCACAGAAATAAAAGCTAAGTGTGTAAGGAATTTGAAAATTTTAATTTTCTGTGCAGAGATTTTATTGTAATCCAATATTTTTCATAATTATAAACCTATTACCAGAGAAATGCACCCCAATAATTATTGTCCCGTTTCTGCAGTTTATAGAAATACCCCATATGTGACCCTATTGCGCTATTTGACGCAACCACAAGCCTCAGATATAAAGGAGCGCCTAGTGAATTTCAACGCCTCCGTTATATTTGGTCATTTTTGACTGTACCACTTCAGGTTGGCAGAGGCTCTGGGGTGCCAAAACCTAAAAAACACCCCTAAAGGGACACCATTTAGAAAACTACACTCAAGGAATGTAACAAGGGGTGCGGTGAGCATCTGGACCCCACAGGTGCTTCACAGATTTTCCGAACAATATGGCGTGAAAAAAGAAAAATTAATTTTTTACACTAAAACATTCTAGCCTTCAATTTTTAATTTTCTTAAAGGGATAAGAGGCAAAAAAAGACACAAAATGTGTAGCGCAGTTTCTCCCGAGTACGGAAATACCCCACATGTGGTGATAAAGTGCCAAGGGGGCGCAGGACGAGCCTCCAAAGGGAAGGAGTGCCAATTGGCTTTTGGAAGCTGAATTTCACTGAAAAGAATTTCAAGGGCCATGTCGCATTTACAGAGCCCTCGTGCTGCCAAGACACTGGAAACCCCCCACAAGTGACCCCATTCTGGAATCTACACCCCTCAAGGAATCTAACAAGGGGGGCAGTGAGCATATGGACCCCACTGGTGACGGGCACAAATGTGGAACAATGTGACGTAAAAGTAAAAAATTTCATTTTTTCACTTTCACGGCACAAATGTGCCCGTCATCAAGGGGTCCATATCCTCACTGCACCCCTTTTTAGATTCCCTGAGGGTTGCAGTTTCCAGAATGGGGTCACTTGTGGGGGGTTTCCAGTGTTTTGGCAGCACGAGGGCTCTGTAAATGCGACATGGCGTTTATCATCCATTCTAGCCAAATCCAACCTCCAAAATCCAAATGGCGCTCCTTCCCTTCGGAGGCTTGCTCTGCGCCCACATGGCGCTTTATGTCCACATGTGGGGTATTTACGGACTCGGGGGAAATTGCTCTACACATTTTGTTTTTTTTTCCTCTTTTAACCCCTTGTGAAAATGATAAATTCAAGGCTAAACCAACATTATAGTGTAAAAAATGTAATATTTCATTTTCACGCCACATTGTTCCACATTTGTGCCCGTCACCAGTGGGGTCCATATGCTCACTACACGCCTTGTTACATTCCTTGAGGGGTGCAGTTTCCATAATGGGGTCACTTGTGGGGGGTTTCAACTGTCTTGGCAACACAGGGGCCTTTTGAATGCAACATGGCCCCTCGAAATCCATTCCATCCAAATCCAGCCTTCAAAAACCAAATGGCGCTCCGTCCCTTCGAAGGCTTACCCTGCACCCGCATGGCGCTTTATGTACACATGTGGGGTATTTCCGTACTCAGGGAAAATTGCGCTACACATTAAATGTTTTTTTTTAATCTTTTAACCCCTTGTAAAAAAGAAAAAATCATGACAAGATTAATGATTTAGAGTAAAAATTTTACAAAAATTACACTAAATGTTGGTCTAGCCTTGATTTTTTTTTGCATTTCCACAAGGGGTTAAAAAAGAAAATGAACACAAAACGTGTAGAGTAGTTTCCCCTGAGTACGAAAATACCCCACATGTGGGCATAATGTGCCATATGGGCACAGGGCAAGCCACCAAAGGGACAGAGCGCCATTTAGAGGCTGGAATGGAGGATGGAGGCCATGTCGCAACTACAAAGCTCCTGTGCTGCCAGGACAGTAGAAACCCCTGACAAGTGACCCCATTCTGGAAACTACACCCCATAAGGAATCTACCAAGGGGTGCAGTGAGGATATGGACCCCACTGGTGACGGGCACTTACGTAGAACATGTGCCGAGAAAATAAAAAATAATTTTTTTTTCATTTTCACGTCCCAAATGTGGCCGTCACCAGGGGCCCATATCCCCACTGCCCCCCTTGTTAGATTCCTTATGGGGTGTAGTATCCAGAATGGGGACAATTCTAATTTATTTGGGGTATTAGGCCAATTATTAGTTTATAAGGTTGGAAATGACAGGTGTCCATCAAATTCAACCTGTGTTGATTCAGAGGAAGGCAAAAACCCCTCGTGAGGCAGACGACAGTAGCCTCATCACTGGGAAAAATTCCTTCCCGACTCCATAATGGCAATCAGAATAATCCCCGGATCAACGTGACCCCTGAAATAGGAATAAGGGACATAATTTAGATAATGTAGAACCCCAATGACGTGTAGTACGCCTTGAAGTGATCCAGTATGCAGAGGCTGGGGGGATCAGGACAGGTGTCACACTGGTAAATGGTGTCCTTCCTAATCCCCCTGTTACGCCACACTCTGCACTTCTTCTCGGGTCTCCCTTTCTCTAGTGTGGGGGACGTCACCTGGAAAATGTTGTCCTGGTGCGATACGGGGTCCTTCATATCCAGAAGCGCTGGGGCCGCTCCATGGCTGCTAAATATTAGGGCTCTAATCACTGCTTCTGATATTTTCGGATCGTGCCGCAAGCTACAGTAGCTCAGGCAGCGAGGGACCGGAAGAGGGGGTGCTGGTATAAAAGTTATCCCCGTACAGGTGGTAACCTTTATCCAGCAGTGGGAAGATCAGTTCCCGGACGATCTTCCCACTAGTTCCGAGGATGGGGGGGGGGGGGTGGGGGCATCTGGGGGCTGCATTCAAGTGTCCCTTCCTACATACACTCTAAGGGTACGTGCACACTGCGGAATCACGACAGATAACCCTTCGTGCATTCCGTAGTTGACACTCTCCGACGGACTGATGCAGGCGCACGTCTCCACACGTGTCATAGACTCCATTCTATGCACAGGCGGATTCCGCTCTCCGTCCAACGTGTTCATTCTTTGGATGGACGACGGATTCCGCCCGTGCATAGAATGGAGTCTATGACACGGGTAGAGACATGCGCCCGCATCAGTCCGCCGGCGGGTGCCAGCTGCGGAATGCACGAAGAGTTATCCTCCGCCATTCCGCAGTGTGCACGTACCCTATATCTGTAAGTGTACCCTGAGGTACGCTCACAGAGTTTGTAGAATTTCACACCATACCGTCATCTCTTATTGGTACGGTACTGGCGGAAAAGACGTGTCTGGGGGGCAGCGTACGCTACGCTACCCCCAGACACGTCACTGGATGATGAGGATGATGAGGATGAATGGAGGAAAGAAGGATCCCCCCCATTCATCCTCACTGGCTGTTTCGGTGTCGGAGGCAATAATAACGTATCCCTCTGACGCCGAAAACACCCTGGGGGCCATCTTTATACGGGGACTAGTATATGGGGTATGTAGTGGTGTAGTATCAAACTTTATTCAATGTAGTGTGGTGTAATATAAAAAAAAACCTACGCCAACAAAGGAGTTGCTGATAAATGCCGCACTTATCAGCAGACCGTGGCAGTAGAATATAGAAAAAAAACACCCTACGCCAAAAAGGAGGAGTTGCTGATTAGCAGCGCACTTTCGTGCGATGCTGATCAACACTCAGCGGCGATAGGGTGTGGAAAATAGAAAAAAAAAAATTGGAAAAAAAAAAAAAATTCTACATTCTGAACATCCCTGTAGCTGCTGATAAGTGTATTACACATATCAGCCGCTAGAGGGCAGCAGAGCGCAAAATACGAAAAAAGCCGACGCTGGAGCCGAAAATAGCCGAGAGAAGCCGAACGTGACGTCACGGAGGAAGCCGAAGACCCGAACGAACACGTGGACGCCGCGAACCCGGAAGACGCCGATCAGGAGCCCGGGACAGGTGAGTAATGTACAAATACCTGCTCTGGACCCCTCGGCTACCTAGCTGAGGGGTCCAGGGCAGGTATTTACTATTTTGTGGGACTCTGATCGCCGTGCCACCGGCCCGATCGCCGTGAACGGCCGGCCGGTACCGGACAGCCGTTCACGGCGATCGGGCCGGTGGCACGGTGACCACCATTACTTTTTACAGTAATAGCGATCGGTGGCGTCCTCGGACAGCACCGACCGCCATTTTTTTCTGGGTCATCGGGTCACCGATGACCCGGAAAGGTTCCGATCGCCGCTATTGGCTGATCTGAATTGATCAGCCTATAGCGGCGATCGTAAGCACGGGGGGTGTTAACCACCCCCCGTGCCGTGAAGCTAAGATGGCCTGCTATGATTTATAGCAGTCCATCTTCCCCGATCGCTGTGTGCGAACACGCAGCGATCGGGGAAACATCGGGCGTAAATTTACGCCCTGATGCGCCAAGTACCAGGGCGCGAGGGCGTAAGTTTACGCCCGATGTCGTTAAGGGGTTAAATAGTAAACTAGCGCTCAAGTGTTGTACAGCACGTAAAAGGTGAGCAATTTAATCCTTTTATTCTTAACTGATTATTTTAGGCATCACCCTACTGTGCCTTTCATATCTTTCTAGCCTGATCTAAAAGCAGTGCTTGGAATGAGTAAAGATATTGTATAGATATACAAAATAATGTAAATGTACTGTATAATACTGTACTGTATATATATATATATATATATATATATAAATAAATAACTATATATGTAGGATATATATATAGTTACTGTGTGTATAATATATATATATATATATATATATATATATATATATATATATATATATTACACATATATACACTCACACACAGTAACTATATATATCCCAGCCAGACCACTGTCTTTAGAGTAGAGTGGTGGTTGGTGGTAACCTAGACAACAAGTTTGCTAAATTAATGTATATGCAATATATTTACCTTGACAAGTTCTACAAATATCACTATATTTGTTGAGATGGGAATACCCCTTTAGAAATTAATGTTAACTGTTTTAATGAGAATCTGAATTTCATTTGAATTAACAATTGTCTTTGATGAGAAAACTAATATGGGGCCTCAATGATGGTTGCAGCTTATGTAACTTTTCTTCTGCCATCTTGAGATCTTTAGGTATTTAGGTGAAACGTCATCTTGCATGATCAGTGATGGTAACAGAAGCAGGACTTACAAGCAGATAAAGTAACAGAGACATGCCCTTTTCCTTGTAAGAGTAGACAGGGTTTATTTATAGTCAAAGAGAACCTAGGTCTGCATTGTAGTTGTATACACAAAACTATTTTTATTCAAAACTTTTTTTTAAAACATTACCCTTTTTGATCCATTGAACCAATACAAAGATACTAGATGCAAAGGTGTACAGACCCTTATTGGCACTTATGTTTTGCTAACCACCTGTAGCATCATAATACACGCTACATTTCATGTGGTTGGTTAAGTGAAGGCCATGCTGTTAAAACTTATTAGTTATTTTTTATACCTTTTTATTAATTTTTTTTTCTGCAAAATGTCACCATATTTAAGTCACAATAAACTAAGATAGGAAGGGAACATTTAATTAGTAATTCTAACACATCCAACATATCTAAGATTCTCAGAGGTCTTGCCCGAACCAACCCAACACTTTAATATTTCTACATCTATAGTTCTACCCCGTATTATGTATTATTATGTTGTAAATTCCACCCCATCTTTCTTTTCTTTATCTTCTCTATTTCATCTCACTCTCTGTCCTTATACTTTGACCATTTAATCCTTGTTTCCTCCTCCTCTTATCCCAACGCTAACAAGTATTTTCCCTTAGCTCTTCGGAGTTATAAAGCTGGGGGGTCATTAATTCCAATACTCAACTATTCTTGTCCATTCCTTTACCGCAGATTGTAATATATTGTAATATTCCCTTTTTAACTAGAAAATAAAGTAAAACAATGTAAAGTTACTAGCTTGACTGCACTCAACTTCTGTCTCATTCTTACTTCTCTCAGTGTCCCAGCTTTAGCTGTACCTGCACAGTACCATGACCTGAGAGTACTGTGTGAAAAACTAGCTGCACACCTGCTGCAATATCTATCTATTTACTATCTATCTATTATCTATCTATCTATCTATCTATCTATCTATCTATCTATCTATCTATTCTAATTAATCAAAGGACATACATTTTTTCCGTGGCAATGTTCTGGTAGGCATCTGCTAATTGACTCCCAACCAAATTTACTGCCTTCTTTCTCATATTAACATCATAGAGATAATGACTAGGGATGAGCGAACCTGCCGAGGTTCGGGTTCGTATGAACCTGAACTATCAGCTTATGATTCCCGCTGTCTGCCCGCTCTGTGGAGCGGGTAAATACAGCCTGAGGACCGCCTGGAAAACTGGCATACAGCCATAGCCATAGGCTGTATCCCAGTTTTCCAGGCGGTCCTCAGGTTGTATCGACCCTCTCCACGGAGCAGGCAGACAGCAGGAATCAGAAGCCGATAGTTTAGGTTCATACAGTACGAACCCGAACCTCAGCCGGTTCGCTCATCCCTAATAATGACATGTTACATTTGGTGTGAACAGAGAAACAGAAAACTTTTTCTAAGGTATCTAAAACTTTCCTGTGAGTCATTTCTCTTTTTTGTCACGTCTAATGCAATAGAAGAAAGTGACAATTACTCAGTTGGTGTCTTGACGGTTAGGCAAAGAAGAGGGGGCAGTAATTGGTTTTCCATTTGAACAGGGAAATTAAAACTAAGTAACTTAATAAATGTAAATGTGCTGTGATACTAGCCTGATAACAATGTAAAAGAATTAGGCTACGTTCACACAATGTAAAAATAAGTGCAAATAACGCAAATTGTTTTTCTGCAATAATGTCTGTTGTTTATGAACTTGAACATTAATAACGGCTGTTTTTCTACAACAACAGCTGTTATTTGTACTTATTTTTACCTTGTGTGAACACAGCCGGGGGCTAGGTTCACACTATGTAACTGTGCGGCTGTATTTTTTATGCGGCTGTAAATGTGCGGATGAAACTCCGGCCGTGGGAAAAAATAGACATGCGGCTCAAAACATACGGTCATTTACTTTGAAATCTGGTTCAACTAAAAATAACAAATAAAATCTTAAGAAAGTGATGCAAACACCTCTGGATGCATCTGGGAAAGCAGGGAAACAGTTTACATGAATTTCTATTACAGGGGTTTGCGATCCTCTGCACTAATGCCGATGTCTCTCATGGTTAATCTATTAAAATAATAAAACACATTTTCGTTGTAATAAAGTGCCTTTCGTTGTTCAATAATTAAATTTAAACTAATCCATCATTTTGCAATTAAATATACTGTTAAAATAAATATATATATATAAATAAATGTATATTTATATATATATTTATTTTTTGACAGTATATTTAATTGCACAATGATGGATTCGTTAGAATTAAATTATTGAACAACGAAACTGAATTTATTTCATCGAAAATGTGTTTTATTAATTAAATATTAATTAGTACAGGAAGCTCCATAAGCCGTTAATTCATATTGCCGGCAATAGAGCTTTCTGTACTAATCATCACTTTACTTTAATGAAAACATCAAATGTTTCTTCTAATTATGTTATCACAATAGCATTATTAGAAGAAACATTTAGAATTATATGTGCGCTCAGCTGATTGGCTGATCGGCTGAGCGCACATATAATGAGCCGGTCCGCAGCACAGTGACTTCATTGTGCTGCGGACCAGCGAAGAGGACACATCGGGGTGAGTATAGAGCTCTCCCCTCCCCAGCACTGCACCCCTCCCAGCAAGGAAGGGGGGGTCAGTTAACCCCTTCCTTGCTGGGATGGGTGCAGTCTGACATCAGTCTGGCCCCCAAGGGGTTAAGGGGGATGCAATACATCCTCCCTTAAAGGGGTAGTCCACCCAAATTTTTTTTCTTTCAAATCAACTGGTGCGATAAAGTGCCAGAGATTTGTAATTCACTTCTATTAAAAAATCTTAAGTCTTCCAGTACTTATCAGCTGCTGTGTGTCCAGCAGGAAGTGGTGTTTTCTTTCCTGTCTGACCCAGTGCTCTCTGTTGCCTCCTGTGTCCATGTCAGGAACTGTCCAAAGCAGGAGCAAATCCCCATAGAAAACCTCTCCTGCTCTCCAGACTGGAAATAATACAACTTCCTGTTGGGCATACAGCAGCTGATAAGTACTGGAAGGCTTGATATTTTTTAATAGAAGTAAATTACAAATCTCTGGCACTTCATGGTAGCAGTTGATTTGAAAGAAAAAATTTTTGGGTGGACTACCCCTTTAACCCCTTGGGGGCCAGACTGTAAGCAGCGATCTGTAAAGATGCTGCATACTGTAAGGTGCACAACACCGCTCACAATGATGGGTGTTGTGCTCCTGTTTGTGTGTTTTTTGTGTGTTTCTCCCTTTTTGTTTTTCAGATATCGGTATCCTGTGGATTACGTCGGATTCCGTGGACTACGTCGATGACCAGCGTTTTTTTAATGTTTTTTATAAAATGGTCAATGAGGGGTGTGGGGGTGTTTTTATTTGAATAAAAATTTTTTTTAACTTGTGTCTTGTCTTTATTTCTTTACTTTATAGACTTAGTAGTGGAAGCCATCTAATAGACGGAATCCATTACTAAGTTGGGGCCTAGTGTTAGCCGGTATAAAATGGCTAACACTAACCCCCTATTATTACCCCAGTACCCAATGCCACCAGGGGTACTGGGAAGAGCCAGGTGCCAGTGGTCCCGAAGCGTCAAAATTGGCGCTCCTGGACCGGGCGGCAGCAGGCTGGGGAGGGCCTAAACCAATGGCTCTTCCCACCCTGGTGTTACCAGGCTGCTGTTGTTTGGTTTTTAACCCGGCTGGTTATAAAAATAGGGGGGACCCTATGCGTTTTTTTTTTTTAATTATTTATTTATTTAAAAAAAAAAAAACGCATAGGGTCCCCCCTATTTTTATAACCAGCCGGGTTAAAAACCAAACGACAGCAGCCTGGTAACACCAGGGTGGGAAGAGCCCTTGGTTTAGGCCCTCCCCAGCCTAAATCTTACCAGCCTGCTGCCGCCCGGTCCAGGAGCGCCAATTTGACCACTGGCACCCGGCTCTTCCCAGTACCCCTGGTGGCATTGGGTACTGGGGTAATAATAGGGGGTTAGTGTTAGCCATTTTATACCGGCTAACACTAGGCCCCAACTTAGTAATGGATTCCGTCTATTAGACGGCTTCCACTACTAAGTCTATAAAGTAAAGAAATAAAGACAAGACACAAGTTAAAAATTTTTTTTATTCAAATAAAAACACCCCCACACCCCTCATTGACCATTTTATAAAAAAAAAACATTAAAAAAACGCTGGTCATCGACGTAGTCCACGTAATCCGACGTAATCCCCAGGATACCGATATCTGAAAAACAAAAAGGGAGAAACACACAAAAAACACACAAACAGGAGCACAACACCCATCATTGTGAGCGGTGTTGTGCACCTTACAGTATGCAGCATCTTTACAGATCGCTGCTTACAGTCTGGCCCCCAAGGGGTTAAGGGAGGATGTATTGCATCCCCCTTAACCCCTTGGGGGCCAGACTGATGTCAGACTGCACCCATCCCAGCAAGGAAGGGGTTAACTGACCCCCCCTTCCTTGCTGGGAGGGGTGCAGTGCTGGGGAGGGGGTGGGGAGAGCTCTATACTCACCCTGATGTGTCCTCTTCGCTGGTCCGCAGCACAATGAAGTGACTGTAATGCGGACCGGCTCATTATATGTGCGCTCAGCCGATCAGCCAATCAGCTGAGCGCACATATAATTCTAAATGTTTCTTCTAATAATGCTATTGTGATAACATAATTAGAAGAAACATTTGATGTTTTCATTAAAGTAAAGTGATGATTAGTACAGAAAGCTCTATTGCCGGCATATGAATTAACGGCTTATGGAGCTTCCTGTACTAATTAATATTTAATTAATAAAACACATTTTCGATTAAATAAATTCAGTTTCGTTGTTCAATAATTTAATTCTAACGAATCCATCATTGTGCAATTAAATATACTGTCAAAAAATAAATATATATATAAATATACATTTATTTATATATATATTTATTTTAACAGTATATTTAATTGCAAAATGATGGATTCGTTAGAATTAAATTATTGACCAATGAAAGGGACTTTATTACAAAGAAAATGTGTTTTATTAATTTAATATATTAACTATTAGAGGCATCGGCATTCGGCATCATTGCCGGCTATTTTTGAAGTACTCCGTACGGACCGCCTGTCAATCCACGGCCGCATGTCCAGCCGCAAACAATGGTCTTGTTCATTTTTTACGGGTCCGTTTACGATCGGGCCGTAGATTCATACATAGTGTGCACTGTGCAGCCGTATATCCTATACTTTCCAGCGTACGCATGAACCACCAAAAATACCGCCGCACAATTACAGCCGCAAATACAGCCGCACAGTTACATAGTCTGAACCTGGCCTTAAAGTGTAAATACAATGATAAACAATGTTCCATAAATCAGTAGTACAAGAGGAGACACTTTGTAGGATATAATCAGGCTAGGTTTGCACACAGTATTTTTCAGAAATTTTTGAACCTAAAAAAATGATTGAAAAGTAATTTTGGTCACATACTACAAGAAATAGCAGCAGCAGCAGCATGTGCCCTTCTGTCAGGGTCCTCTCTCCCTTTATACCAATTCTATCATTTATTTTCATGTAATTTGTAAAGGATTTAACCATATGAATTGTTTACCTCTGTATAGTGCTCTGTAACAAAGTAAATACCTGGGTTAAGGCTCAAACCATATGCTATGTTGATACTAAGTAAAGAAAAAAAAGATATAAGGTTTTTAAAATTACGTCCATTTTTAGTTGACCTTAATGGAATGACGGCCGTCCAATGTACATAAAGTATTAAATAACAAACTTTGTAAGCGTGAACGTCAAAATAATGATCAAGACAATTATTTTGGGGCATCTATTGCAAACAGCTGACCTTTGTTTTAGTTGTTCACACACTTTTTTGCTTTTTTCACCATCCTTTCACTGTTTTTACTATTACATTTTATTCAATGGACTGGAAATGTCTGGAAATATATAATACTTGGACTTTGTCCTAGAACTCAGTGGGCCCACCAGATACTGTTTACTATATAGGTTCAACATTTATTTCACATCCCATCCTTCTTCTTCAGAATTCTTGAAATGTGTTGAAGACCTTGTATTTTGTGGATGTAAAGTGTAGACAGCACTGAATTTCATTAGTCAGGAGTGATGTTGGGTCAGCCAAGGTAATTTATTCCTTGACCATCCCATGAATAATGTCCATGTCTCCCAATATAATGAACAGTCACTGGATCTAAATTCTTCTAGCTCAAAGTTCAGCAGGAATGGCAAAAAAAGAGCTCAACCTATTATGGAAATGTATGTTTATCTTGCAAATCACTGGTATAATTTTGATTTTTACGGACAAAAATGCAGAAAGTTACAATCGTTTTTTTCCCCTCTATTGTGCATAAAAGTTCAGTCTGATAAAATAACATTTACTCAGAAAGTACATTTTGCCCTCTGCCATAATCTGTAATAGGACAATGCAAAAGAACACTGCCGGCTTCTCAAAACCCTTCTCACGTCTCTGGCAATTTTTATCCTTTCTGCTAAGAAGGATGAGTGGTCTCCATAGCAGCATTTTAAATACAGCAATATGCAGAAAGAGCAGGGAAGGTGTTCTCTTAAATATCATCATTTCCCATACCTACGAGCTAGACGGAGAACAGAGAGGTACAGTAGTCTGCAATATACCCGACAGTCCTTCTTTATAGAAACTGAGCAAAAATAATAACATCTGCTGTGGTTAACTACAAGCTCAGGGACACACAGAAGCAGAAATAAAGCAAATACATAAATATAATTCTGAATTTTGAGGAGAATATTTACACAAAATACAATGCACATAGTTCCATTTGGCAGCCATGTAAAGTGCACCTCAAACTTTAGGAGAATTTTTAAGTTAATTGTCTTTATATTGGTAATATTAAAGATTTTAATGGGAGTTAAATATTGATGGCCATCAATATTGGATTGTTAGGGGTTCAACTCCATCAACTCGGTATACCACGGGTTCACCCCATCAACTGAGGATATCATGTCAGGGGCTCAACCCATCAACTGAGGGTATCATTTCAGGGGTTCAACCCATCAACTGAGGGTATCATGTCAGGGGTTCAACCCATCAACTGAGGGTACCATGTCAGGGGTTCATCCCATCAACTGAGGGTACTATGTCAGGGGTTTACCCCATCAACTAAGGGTACCATGCCAGGGGTTCAACCCATCAACTGAGGGTATCATTTCAGGGGTTCAACCCACCAACTAAGGGTATCATGTCAGGGGTTCAACCCATCAACTGAGGGTACCATGTCAGGGGTTCAGTCCATCAACTGAGGGTACCATGAGTACCATCCACCTCATCCACTTCATCAATCTAATACTGGTAGCTTATCCTAAGAATATGTGGCAGAAATTAAAGGAGAAGTCCAGCGGACTGTAAAATCCAGCAGCCGGTAGGGAAGAAATTGATTACAAGTACTAAGTTACCTCTCCCCGTGCCTGTGGTGAGCGGAAAAGGCTTGTCCCGGCTGATGGACTGACCACTTAGCCAATCAGTGAGTGACTAAAGTGGCGTCCCTCCCTAATCCAGGAGCCTGGTGGGGGTCCTGCAGCCCGTCCCGCTGCTTACCGCGGGTATGGGGAGAGATAAGCTAGTGCTTGCAATCAATTTCCGCCCTGCCAGCTACTGGATTTTATAATCCGACTGACTTCTCCTTTAAAGACCAGGAAAGACCAGTTAAATCGGGGACTTATTGTATACATAAGCATTATGTTGATTTTGAGTAGAAGGTAACATTTACAGTAAATCTGTCCACTGGAATTCATGTTCCAAACTTTCGACACCTTTCATATACATGTCTGCTCTTCCATTAAAAAAAAATGTATGGCGGCCTATTTTATCTTTCTAGACAGATATAATTGTTGAAAGAAGGATGGGCAGATGGATTTCAATCTACCTTATCTTTATATTTTCATGGGAGATTACCTTCTCCCCACACAAAGTGATCAGGAGAGATAGCTGTTTATTGAAAGTAAATAAATAAATAAATAAAAATAATCCATCAGCTGTTTACAGTCTATGGCAGGCCTAAGCCTACTATATGCAGGAAATTCAATAAATAAGCTAGAAGCTACTCATTCCTTTTCCACATATTCTTTATATCAATCTACTCAGCTTGCCCTGCTCCAAACCCAACTCCTTATATATTGGACCTTATTTTCTAAGTGACTGGTTGTCCTTCACCTTTCCTATATCCCGAATACAATCTTCTATGTAGGTTTCCACAGAACTTTGTTTTTAGTGCATATGCAGTTCATTTCAAACTTGGCTACACAGATCACTGCATTACCACTAGGAGACTACAGAGGTAACATATGTTGCTGAAGTACCAGTTTTATGTTTTTCTGACTATATTGCTTTGTATTTTACATACAAACATGGAAATAACATCAGCTTCCAAAATGGATACTGATAATAATAAGAACCTACAATATTCAATATATGGTTGATGCTTGTTAAATCATTGCATACATTATTCTCATATTATTATAAAATTCATGTTCATATATCATGAATACATCCCTAACTTTCCAAATGCTATGGAGATTTTAATGACGTTAATAGCATGTAGGGTAATTTCGACCTTGAGGTAACCGACCTCTAATTGCTATAATACAATGTGTGCAAATCTGTGCACACACTGCCTGGCTGTCTGTTTCGCAAGTGCCAAGCTCTAATTAATCGGCAGGCTATGAACACCAGTTGTATGGAGGTGGGATGGTGCGTGAATGATACCAATACCAAATTCTCTCCCATTGCGATCCAGCATGCGTTTTTATTATTGAAGTGACAGAATGTCGACATGCGAACATAAGCCCTTAATTATAGACTTCCCATTGAAAATAGACTTTGACTTCATTTTTTTGTCAAGTTTATAGAACCATTGCTTGACTCTTTGCACTGGAAATTATATTGTTTAAAAATAAAGATTTAAAATCATAACAAGATGCTCTTAAAAGGGAACTGCTAGCAGTTTTGAGCTGCTGACAGTGCTATAAAGAGGTCAAGCAACTTGCATGACCAGGAGAAACATTGATGTCTTGGTTGCAGCTTTGGTAAGTGCCCTGGAGGTGGGATCTTCTTCATAGGTGCCCAAGCTCCCCCTTGCCCTCAGCTATGATCAGCATTGCCCTGATTGGTCACTAGAGCTGTCACTCACCACTGGAAGCAGGGGTTGGGGATTTTCTCAGTACTCAGTACTTGGGCACGTAATATTGTCACAATTGAAGCCTTGAGTTTTTTTTGTTTTTTTTTGCAACATACACAAAAAAGTCATTTTCCCGCTTTGCATTACCTCTGGAAGTAAATGACTATAATATGGGGTTGTAGAGAGGAATGATATGCACAGAAGCATTGTTTGACACTTGTAGCGCCATCTCTAGTAGAAGGAACAGCTAATTCAATATATACACAAGACTAAGCAGTTAACATATCTTACATATTTTTTTTTAAAACATGTCACAATAAATTATGAAAATATGGCAACTTTATAAATATTTATACCTATATACATAGGACTTCTACATTTTAAGACTATGTTGACACAACGTCAAAAAAAGAGAAAAGACAGACGTTTTTTCTATTTAAAAAGACATCCGTTATTGCCACAATTTAATTAAGTTCAATGCAATGCATTGAAGTCAATGGAATGACGGACGTTCAATGCACACAGTGTATAAAAAGATGGACGTTGTCTGCGTTGATAACAAAATAATGATCATGACAATTATTTTTGAACCTCTTTTGCAAACAGCAGACTTTTTTCTTTTTTCACCGAGCTTTCACCATTGTTACTATTGAATTCAATGGACTTCTCAATTAAAGAAACAGCCAAAGGCCAGTTAATCCACTCAAACTAGAATAATGTACCAACAGCCGTCACTGCACTGACAGGCGTCCAAACAGCGAAATGACGGATATCACTTGTAACTCAAAATGATGGACTTCATTTTAAAACGGAGTGGGAAAAAAGTTGTGTGAACATAGTCTAATGCAAGAATATTTGCAAAGTTGCTTTTTTTTATACAATCAATGGAACAATATAATAAATAGTTTCACAGATGGTCTTTAAGTGTTGGTGGACTTTACTTGGAGACAAAGAAGTTGCTATTTTAAATTTCAAAAAATAGATTATTTTTATGAATGCAAGTACAAGAGACTTTTTTTAGGATGTATTTCTACACAAATTTTGGAATCTAAATGTCCCCCCAAATGTGTTAATTGCAAAGATACATTTTTTTTGAAACTTTGGAGTGTTTGCTGTTTTACCAAATAACTGAAAAATTGTCTAAAAAAACCCCCAACATAACCTTTAAAATTGGGCTGAATACAAAAAAGGATGTACATTTTTTTGTTGCCTGACTTTTAGCCTCATTTTTTTATTTTAAATTTCCCACTGGGAACATAGCTGTACAGGAGGTACAGTTTTTACCAACTCACAACCACAAGCTTTTCCAGTTTTGTTAGGTGTAAGCACACATTTATTCTTGTATATATAATACAAACTTTTCTCCATTCTACACTTTAAAGGTCAACTCCCAACAAACATTTTATACAAAGCTGAAATTACAGCAATTTGCCCACATTCTCCTTTATAAATGTTATCCTTTAGGAGAAAGTTTAACACACACAGGCATTTGATCACAACTCGGGTTATCTGGAGAAATGTTAATATAATGTACAGCAGTACTGTTGTCGACATCAGTTAGTTTGTTTGCATGTTAGTGTTTTCACTCCCTGTCATTATTTTCCATTACTAACTTACCTTAATTTCAACTCCATAGCCGGAATACACATAGACAGTATAGCTGCAGTCAAGGCCAGTATTATATGGAGTGCTTCTATACACTGGAGACAGGAGAACGCCCTCTGAAGCAGTAAAATTTTTACTGCAGGGTTCTGAAAGGAAAAAAAGACACTAACATACAATCTTGTGTCTGCTCATTCATATATAAATATATATTTTTTTTTTACTTAGTAGTTTTTTTAAATTACATAGCTAATATAGTCATATATATCTTTGTTTTTTGTTAGAAGTATCTTAACTTGCTGATATGTCCCTATAGTGCACAAGTGACTAAGCATGAAGGCAGCTTTTTTACCTTCATTCTATGTGCAGTTTCTGTGATATTAAAAGTTGAATTTCTGTGCTCATTTTGGTGAACTGGAGGTTCAACTGCACTGATTCTCCCCTGGCTGGCCCGTTCCATCCAATGAATATCAGCAGATCAGGCCAGCAAGGGCGAGTCGGTGCGCTTGGGGCAGTAGTCCTGCCCCTTGTGTACCAAAATGACTTATTAGCCTACGGCTGAAACTCCTGATTTCACGGAAACTGTGCTGAGGATGAAGACAGGAAACTAGTAAGAAACTAATAAACTAACTATTAAATTATTGCATTCCTCATCTCAAACGGTAAACGGTGTAAGTGCAAAAAAATGCCAAAGTGTAAAATTGCTGGTTTTTGGTCACATCACATACGGAAAAAAATGTAAGAAAAAGTGATTAAAAAGTTGCATATATGCAATCAAGGTATCAATAGAAAGTACAGATCATGACTTAAAAAATGACACCTCACACAGCCCCTTAGACCAAAGGATAAAAGCGTTATAGGGATGGTAATTTAGCAATTTTAAATACATACATTTTTTTCTTTGTCTGTAAAGATGAACACCCGCTCTAAAATGCAAAAAATAGCTTCTTTTTTTCTATTTTACCGTGCAAATAATCCCCCCCCCCCCGGTTTTACAGTGTATTTTATGGACAGAGTAAGTCTGTCATTGCAAAGAACAATTTGTGTCACAAAATGTGGGCCTGTAGGTGAAAAAATGCACGCGCTATGGACTTTTTCAACACGAGGAGGACAAAACAAAAGTGCAAAAGGGGGAAGGAGGGAAGGGGTTAAAGTGCTAAAGGGCTTAAGTTATGCACATGAATAGAATGGCGCCGGCGCAGGGAAGTTGATGCCGTGATCCTTTCTTTAAACCGCGGCCCTGTTCCCGCACAGGGCACTGGTCTACTACCGAGCACCCCAGTAGGATGAAACTCCCCCTCTCTGTGATGCGGTAATGCTTTAAATTTGCTTTATAAAGGCTAAACAACCCCTTCAGTTTCTATTCTTTACAATTACGGGGTATGGATTGGTTCATTTCAATTGGGAAATTACAGTACTTTGGGCCACAATTGTTTCTATCCTATTTGTGCTACAGCTGTTTACATTTCAATGATTTCACCAACCAAATGAGGGGGCGACTAAGCTGAAGGTTACATGGACCTTCTTTGTATTACAGGATGTGGCAGATTATTGAACAATTGCCTCTATCTAATTGAATTTGCAAGTGTTTTTTCATAAAAAAAAAAAGAGCTGAAAATGTTCTCTAAATTGTAGAACCCTATCTCCTTTGGGAATGCTTCCTACCATACACTTTGCAAACATTCTATGTTATAGACAAGTTAAAGAATACACTGGGTAAATATTTCTATAATCACCTGGTACAGGCATTGTCATAGTCACAGTTGTAGTAATAATGGTGCTGGTGGTAGTTTCCTCTTCTTCTTCAGTCAGTGTTAATTGAGATGGAGATATTTTGGGTACTGTATGTTTTATATCCTTCTTCTCTGCTGTAAATATATTGGAGCTTTCAGCTGCCCCTGATATGCTAACACTTTCTTGCGTGGTAGCATAAAATGCAGAATGAGCAATTGATAAAGGTTTCACAGGTCTTAAGCCTTGTTGAGATGTTTGATAAACGTCACCCTTCTCTGTATGGAAAGCATCTTGAGAATTCAAAGTTGGCAGTGAATCCAGCACTGGGGCTGATGATACCGTTTCCTGTACCTCTCTTCCATTTTCAGTGACAACAGAAGTGGTGTCCATTATCATAGTAAATGGGTTAAGGGGAATTGTAGGTGTTAAAGAATAATCACGAGATGTTGGTAAATGGTCTACATGTGCCAGATTATCCCTTGTTTTTAGTGCAGTCAATCGGTCTTTCAATTCACTCTCATCCTGTTGGGTTCTAGTAAAGTAAGAAGGTGGATACTGGAAGTCTTTTTTCATGATACTCTCATGAAGAATCCCCTCTAAAAGTGGGTGGTGGTTCAACAACGTCATAGTAGGTGCTGTTGTGATAAAAGGCACCTCTCCTTCTAGATCCTCCGTGAGCGTGGTGGCTGTCGCCTCTTGCTTTGGGTTCCATCGTCCAGTTGGTTTATTGCTGATTTCATTTGTTACTGCAGAAGCTGAACCTAGACAAAAGAAGGAAACTAGAATCAGTAATGGAGGTAGCTATCTATGTTCACAATGTACAGCTAAAAATATATTGCCTACATATAACACACTTGTAGAAGCAACACCATACAATAACATGGAGGCATAACAGAATGGAAAGAAATTTTCCAAGTTTAGACTAAAGCTATTGTACTTCTTTCTTTGACCTAAAATAAGCCGCTGTAATCAGTGACCTTTGGCACAAGATGGAATCCAACACTGAACAGCAAAACTATTTTCAACTTGTTCCAGGGAAGATTTCTTAAAAATAAAATGAGCATTCTTTTACTTTCGCCTGCTGCGCCTGAAGGATGAAAAGAAAGTTCATTTAGACTTGACCCCAATCAAGGCAAAAGAGAAAAATCTATTTCCAGTGGCTGCAACTTAGACAAAAACTGAAGGGATCAATGTGACTGGTGGGGAAAATGTCAGGAGAAAATGGATCAGGCTTCTCTCATCTCCCAATCTATAGGTTTATATGAGACCTCTCACGTAATAACCATCTGACATTGGCCTCAGATGTAATGACCATGTATAAAACCAACACATGGCTTAGTGGAGAGATAGGACACTGCCATGACTTTACATCATCCATATTCATTGTACTATCCGAGGGACATAACACATAAGGCAGGTTGTGGATAGAGTTCTCTGACTTGGAGCACATAGGGGACATTTATCATCTGTGCCCCTGGTGTACACCATGGGAAAGGCAGATTTTTGCGGAAACCACACAGTTTAGGCAAAAGCAAATGTGCAAAAGCATGGCCTCCTGCCGCACCTGATTTATCATGGTTTATGCCTGCAAACAAGCCTAAATCATGGCAGGAATCTACATGGCAGAAATATTGTACCTTTTTGACAGGTTAACACCATCCTTGCCATGTTAAAATAAAAAAGGGAAAGGGCTTAGAATAAAATGTGGTGGGACCTCCACAACCTGGCTGGTTTTCCATAGTGCATGCCAGCAACTGCCATTAACTACAATGGAAGTCTATACTAACTCGGAGCTACCATAGATTTCTACATGCAGCTGCATCTTTTTTAATGAATCTGCTGAATCCAACCGCACTGGGATTTTACTAAAGACAGGTGGAGTAAAATGCTGATCTGTGTACATCCTCCCCCGTCTTTAAATTTATACTGCAGAAAAGGGCATTTAAAGCAATATCACCATCACAGCTAATATAGTTATACTTGTAGGACACAAAAAATGAAATATTTGCGCACATACATTTATTAAGCAAACTTTTCTCCTTCTCCTAATTTGCTGCTGTTTACCTCCCATTGTTGACAAGTCATTGTCTAGGTTACTGACCACCACTCTGCTCTGAAAACAGTCGTAGGGTGTATATATAGATATATTATACATACATACACGCACACACAGTATGCCATAAAAAACCCTAAAGCCAAGTATTAAATTGGATCTAGATGCAATAGTGTTAAAACCAGTTGCCATAAACTATTGCACATGATAATGTGTGACACAGCAATAGCTCTATATATCATGCTGAGCTAACACCTTAACAGAGAGAAAATTCTCAACTTCGATTTAGGACACATTTTGAGTTAGAAAATATAATTTAGAGGAATATGTGACTTGGAATATCATTATATGACTATGCTCCTCTATGTTGGAAACACATAGCTGAACATTTCAATAGCACCCTATATAGCTAAAGGAAACCAAAAAGTCCAATTCCCTTTCATATACACACAGGATTTCTTCCAAAAAGTGCACAATGTGGTAAAGTGAGGGTGATATTAGCCACTATCTGCTTATACAGTGACATATATTGGAGATATACTTATAGGGTATGTCCCAACATGTATCTCCGATATACACTGCAGCCTGAAGAGAGACTTAGACTACTCCTATCTGCCCATATAAAGGACTCTTATAAAATGATCATCAGTGCCAAGAAATCTTCTCCAGCGCTGAGCAGATGATGTACAGAACATAAGGAGACTGCTCTACAAGCATTGCTGTAATGAGTGATTCACCTCTGCAAATTCTGAAGCCCATTCTAGTGATGAACACACTTTTCCAGCACTGTTCTCTTGTACTGGTGCAGTAATTAATAAATGTATTCATCATCCATCGTGACCTTACTTCCAGATCCACTGAATGTTCCCTAATCATTCTCACTTGTTCTCCAGTGTTTACCAACATTTCATCCTATTTCTCCCTTATTATTCCTTCCTCCTGCAGATCTGCTCATCTGCTTCATTACAAGGGAGTGTCAGAAGACCAGCGTGTTATTATTTTCTCTCATAATAAGTTCTTGCTAAATGAGCCGGAATGTATGAGTGTTTCTAGCCGTAGTTTGCTCTGGAAGCCTTCAAGGTAAGAAACGCTTGTGACTTTCTGCTGCTGATGGACCACAACCGGGCTCCCCATGGCAACATAAAACACATACGAGCTAATGGTTATTACTACCTCTATTACATCTGCCTGTCATATTCCATGAAACCATAATGTTATGACCCCTGCACATCTTACTATTTCAATCTATAGTGAAATCAAGTGAAATACATATTTGATAAAAATCCAAAGGAATGTCCCCCTAGCTATAATATGTAATTTTCCATCTGTTAATTTGATAGCAACATAGTGCTAGCCTTACCCTCCTCAGATGTACCAATTCACCTGAATAGAGAGCGTTCACTTTAAGGTAGCCATGGGTCCACTTGCCTGCAAGGCCACACACGGCATTTCCACACCAAACATGTTTGGGAATATTTTTACTTGGAAGATACAGAGTTTTGGGGTATCAGAAGATTTCAGGCTGCCGTCCATATCACAAACTTCTCATCACCATTTTTTTGTGTCCCTCACTGATCTTACCTGGTAAGCAGTGAATACTCAAGACTGGCTATCCTGTTCCTGTGTATTGCTATTGACTACTACTTGTTTATGACCCTGATCTCTAGCCTTTTCCAGACTATGCTTTTGCCTTGCCACTTGGATTGTCTATCTGGTATGGTTTTTCCAGCTTCTGGCTCTGACCCATGGCTAGGCTTGTAAATATGCTACAGTCTCACCTTCCCTCCAGCTGTTGACTTCAACCACAATGGTGCTAACATCATCAATCTGACTGCAACCTAGGAATATTCCTGCATCAAACACCACACCTCCTTGTGGTGGTCAAGGGTGGAAATCATTTGATCCCTTAGACACCACTTCCCTGTGTAGTCAGCACAAAATGCATTGCAGCTTAGGGAATACACTTTAAGGGTATGTTCACACTGAGCAAATGGGGTGAAATTCCGCAGCGGAACTCTCTGCCATAAAATCCTGCCTGCTTCAGTGTCAGACCGCATCTCTATGGGAGGGCTTGCGCACCTCCACTAATCTAATGGATAAGGATCATGAACAGGAGATCCATTCTATTACGTATACTTCCTAATAGATAATAAAGAAATTGGTGTTCTAAACTAGACAACCCCTTTTAAACAAAACCCTAAACTTCACCAGTCAATGTTGCTATTAGTATGTAAAAGTCTAAAAACCTGTAACTATGCAAATCCAATATTATATTATTATATATATGGGGCAGGTTCTCTTTAAACCCTTTACTAGTCATTCATTGTTTAGTGTTTATTTACCTCTGTATTTGATATATCCTTTTCATTTCAAACTACATGTTTTTTACAGAATAAGAAATAAGGTAGAAAGCCTGAAGATCTTTCCTGCACTTATCATTTCTCAGCTCAGAACCATATCAATAATAGAGGTTCTCTCAGAAAATTCAACACTGTCAGTCTAAACAATCACAGCCTCCTGTTAAGGAACTCTGTGAACATACTGTGGTTGCCCGTGCTATTGTATTATTTGCCAAATGTGCTGATGCTGATTTAAAAGCACTGCCATTTCAGAGGAGATGCACTTGATGGGAAATAGTGAGAAGATACATGTCTTGTTCTGCCTGGTAGATATTTCTCAAGTCAAGAACTCTTGTCCTTCTAGAGTCTAAGAACGCTATAGGTGGTGGTGTGGCTACTTAAACTGCACCAATATTCTGGTGTATACACTTTTGTTCCTCTCTTTTATTGTCTCTAAAAAGCACATTAGATGGCCCAACGAATGCTGTAAACGAATGCTGGTCTCCTAAATCAGCGCCTATTTACAGAATCTATTACACATGTAAAAAAATTACACATTTTTTTTTATGATGAAAAAAATGAAGAGAACTGTTTGGGCATTAAAGGGATGAACCCATCTGGAACCCTTATGGCATATCCATAGGACATGTGAACAAGTGTTACCAAGATGCGGGTCCCACCTCTCTAAAATTTGTAAAAAACAAATTGTGTAATTCGCTAGATTCTGCTGTGTTTGGCGTTCTGGTGGCTTTCCAACTGCAAACAGACTGAAGGGCCTGGGGAGCCCCTGATCTTTATAGATGCAGTTCCCAGAAATGGGAACCGCATCCAGGGGATACTTGTGGGATATTAGTGGCATCCCACCATGGGTGTTTTTTCTCATGTGCACCTGTCACAAAAGTTTTTTTACTCCAGGTTAAGTGGTGATGGAGTGCACTTTAAAGTTTTACCACTAGATATCAGTGTTGCACAACTGAAGTTAGGAATGGGTTACTATTTTGTATGTACCATGTGTTTTTGCTGACCTATAGGAGATGCTCTTTACTTCTGACCTACCTCTTCTTTGCTTTCTTTTACACATATTCCTTTCCACCACTCACAGGGTACCTTACATAGCCCCTATAGGTAGTCACTTTGTGGGAGGAGGTGTAGCATCAGTTCTGACCCAGATTCTTGTGGGCGAAGGACACAAAGAGCATACATCCCTGCTGTAGTCAAGCCGAGCCTGGCTCTGCCAGGACCCTTGTCCGGGACAAGTCAGTTCAGTTCAGTCTGGTCTAGTCTAAGACCCGTGTGGCCAGATGCAACTAGAGACACTCAGTTCTTTTAATACTTATACTATATCTACTATGCAGTGCTAAACACTACTAACGGAGAAGAATCTGGGAACATCCTAGCCCACACCGTGAACCAGTCTGAAAAGTGCAGGGCAGTATCCTAATACTAAAGAGGTACTAGCCTGGATAGGACAAAGCTACCAGAAGGTCTACGTGTCTTACCTCGCAGTGCAGTCTCCCCGGGAACTTAGCTTCACTTAGGTAACCAAGACTGGGGCTTGTATCACCCTAGGAGGACGAGTCACTCGACACTGTAGGGCAGGAGGTGGTCAGACTATAGCCTATACATGGGTACAAGTAACTTCTCACTCTCAAGTATTCTCTCAAGTTCCGGCAGAGTACATTGCTACATTGGGTTGGGACTCCATTGCCAAACTTATCTCCTCTATACTACGCTACTCTATTTCCAAATCTTCGACACCGCTACAACTACCTCAACTCTACCCTACTTCTTTATGCATCTCCTGAGCACAGACAAGTTAAAACACAACAGTCTGTGTAAAGATTTATCTAATTGCTGCAAAAGTGTTTTGTACTTCCCAGAGACTGTACAGTAAAGCTGGTATATTTTTATATCACTAGGACTCTAGGACATCCTTTCCTCTGCCCCAGCACCTATACACACAAATCGCACACCTTGGGTTATTTTTCCCTTTTTTGTGGGTGGCGATACCACTAGTCTGGGTGGGTCAATTGCCACCAAGGACTACCGTGACAAGAGCCCAAGTGACCCATCACAACCCGGGAGGTCACCGATCATTTCTGGGGAGTACAGCCAGTTACAACACAAAGCAGGTACCAACATCCCACCTGTGTGCTGGACTAGCACTGGCGCCATAACTATACCATCTCTGGCTGAGCTGTATAACAAAACCGACCAACCACCACAGAAGTGGCCAGTAACATCTTAGTACATCTTCTGTCGAGTACCACATATTCTATGGATATGCTATAAATCTTCTAGGTGAGCGTACCCTTTTGTGCCCAAATTGGCTTGGTCACTAAAGGGTTAGGAGGTTGGAACAGTATTACTGTAAATGCCCATTATTATGTAAGTGCTTGGACTTGCTGGAGCAACCCCAGATAATGTGTTTGCCATACCCAACAATGATGTAGACTCCTAATTTTTCACAGTTAGGAAGGGGAAATGTGCTTTGTGCCTTCTATGCTTCCTCTCTTCTTACTGTCAGATTGTTGATTAGTGTGAAATCCGTATTGTTTAGCTGTTCCCTCTTAAATCAAGCTCTGTGACACATTTACACTGTGAGCACATGGAAGGAGACTAATGCTTGGACACAGCATAATAATCCTCAATAAGGTTTCCCGGTCATGGCTGATTCCTCCCCTGCCTGTAGCACGGCTCTCCGGCTTACATCCTGTTTGTTTTCCGTGCATTTTTGTATTTGGCTATTTCATGAGTGTTTTTTTCCCGGGCTATTAGCCTGATTATCAGTCCTTGAAGAAAAGTCTGATCGACTTCTTTTCGCAGGTTAATGCGTTTTGTCTGTATTTTTTTCACACCTCTCCCTCCCATGAGGCTCCTTCTGTTATAATGTCAGTCTCACTTTGCCTTGTGATATTTCTCATCCCAATCACAGGCCGGGCTTTCCCTCTCTCAGCTAAGCTTTTCCAATACTTGATCTGTAAAGGTATCTTTAGTTATATTCTCCCAGCTCTCAGCTTTACCTTTTGTTCTGTCCATTGAAGGTAAAACATGTCTTAAAGGAATTCTTCCATTTTAGATTTTCCTGATATGTCTTTTCCTGCAAATGTTAGAGATGATGTAGAGATTGGCTTTGAAATGAGACCCCACTGAAGCTTTGTGATGGGGGCATCTGGCACCTGGTAAGTGCACAGATTGCGTTTTGGCTTTGATGACTAATAATTTCAGCTGCACATATATTAGAGGGATAGTGTGATATTACATTATACTATAAAAGTATAGAAATAGAATAAAAGATACTACTTTTTTTTACTGACTGTGGCGTGGCCCAAATCAAGTGAATCATGGTGATACAATACCAGATGCAGCCTGTACACAGTAAGGCTATGTTCACACCGTATATTTTCGTAAAACCACGGGCGTTGTACAACCCCGTGATTTATATGAAAATATACGTATAGCTGTCTAGGAATCCCAGCTGGAGCATATACACATGGTATACGCTCCGGCTGGGATCTCTCGCAGTTCCGCAAACAACTGATATGTCAGTTTTTTGCGGCTGCTATTCATTGAATAGCGGCCACAGAAAACCCTGTCAGTGCACACTGTGGAGCGAGCGGCTCTGGTCGTTTGCTCTATAGTGTGCAGTGGGGAGTTCTTATGCGGGCGCGCACGGATGCGCCCGCATCAGAACACTGCGGCCGAAAAGATCATCCGGTCGGTACTGCAGTACCAGCCAGGATGATCTTTTCAGAGACCGCACCGCCGGGTCACGGAACGGCCAATCTCTTACAGCATGTGAACATGGCCTAACAATGTTTAGAGAAAATAATGAAGAAGTGTATTTCTAATATTATAAAATCCACTTACAAATTAAAATGTAGGTTTTGAAACTAAAGCGATTGTATCATTAAAACTAGGTCTAAACCTGTGCTTTATGTGAAATTATAACGATTTCAAATGTACAAGCTTTTTTAAAACTGTATTGTTTAGAAATATGACTGCTTTAGAGATATGTGACTGCATTGTTTTGATAACTTGCTGCCCTTGGTTATGACTCTCGATGGTGGTCAGGCATGCTCAGTTTATCTGCAATCTCTAGAAAGCATTAGCAGTTGGTCTCCACTATGACTGAAAGCAAGGAGAGAAAATGTGTCGAATGAGGGTTACAGTTCAACCAAAAAGTGATTAGATTCATGTCGAGAAAAGCAGTACAGGGACGTAAGTTACTTTACTAAAGACATATACTGTATGTAGCACTAATCTGATGTTATCAACCTTGCTTTATTCTGCAATCCCTTTAAAAGAAATGCAATCCAGCACCAGGGCCTTACATTTTTCATCCATTTATTAAAGTTATAGCAAAAAAAAAAAAAAAAATCACTTTTATGCTGCCTAAACCACAAGTCATTAGAGTGGTCCCTGGCAGCATCTCCCTGACCACTAGCCTCAATTCATAGATGTCTTCTTGTTTGGGTGTAGGGAGAGATCTATCAATACAGGACAGTAAGTCTGACAGAAGCTACCAAAGAGTACTCTGATGATGTTTTGAACAGGCAGCATGAAAATGATGGCAGGTCCCCTTTAAAATGATGGTCAGTGATAATTTAAATACCATTTCACATCGTTTGTTGACAATTGGGTCATGACTTTTGTTTATACTGAAGAAAATCTCATGGCATGCAGTGTTAGGCTATGTTCACACTGCGTATGAATCCGGCCTCATTTCGTACGCCGCCGTACATGTGCTGCTGAAACTACGGACGTGGGAAAAATAGACATGTGGCCGGATGCATAGGAACCACGAACATACGCCCGTAGTACAGTTATGCTTCCCTAGCTTGTTTCGAAGCGATCTGAGGCCGGTCATTTACTTGGAAATCTTTGCCCAGCCCAATAAAACTCACAGAACCTTTTGGATCAAAAAATCAAGTTCAGTTTGGCTAAAATAAGTACTCCGTACGGGACCGCATTGAAATCCACGGCCGTGAGTTTCAACATTTCCGTCCTCAAACAATGGTCTTGTTCATTTTTTCACGGCGCCGCATACGATCCGGCCGTAAGCTCATACGTAGTGTGCACTGTACGGGCGTATATCGTATACTTTCAAGCGAATGAATCAACCTCAAAACTACGTGCGTATATTCGCGGTTCGCACTACGGCCGGAAACATATGCAGTGTGAACATAGCCTTAGGCTAGGTTCACACTGCGTTTTTGCAATCCGTTTTTTTTATCTGTTTTTTTGCAAAAAATGGATGAAAAAAGGATGCATTTGTGTGCATTTAGATGCATTTGTGTGCTTCCATTGTAAAAAAAAACGGATCAAAACGGATCCGTTTTTTCTAACGGACACAAAAGTAGTGTCAGCTACGTTTTTGTGTCCGAAAAAAAAAACGGATCCGTTTTTCTTTTACAATGGAAGTCAATGGAAAAACGGATCAAAACGGATGCACACAAATGCATCCGTTTTTTTCATCCGTTTTTTGCAAAAAACAGATGAAAAAAATGGATTGCAAAAACGCAGTGTGAACCCAGCCTTAGGCCATGTTCACATGGCGTAAGACTTCGGCTGTTCTGTGACCCGGCTTGGTCACAGAATGGCCGGTGTCAGAGAAGATCATTCTGGCTGGTACTGCATTTCTGATGAATTGACATGTCAGTTTCTTGCAGTGCTGCTAGCGATCCCGTCCGGGATCTATGTGTATTCTATGTGTATACACCCCGGCCAGGATACCCTCTAGCTGCAGCACAATGTAAGTTAAGTATTAATCACGGCCGTGTTGCATATCGGCAACAACGGCCGTGATTAATACTTAAGTTGTGTGAACATAGCCTTATATTGTACCAAGTAAAAGCTAAAGCTTAGATGTGAATAGAACGTACATGCATATTGTATTTTATAGCTCTTATTATGAAATGTTGCAATGATCATCTGATCAATGACAATACGATATGTAAACCCAGCCTAAAAAATAAAACAGATAGACTGTATGTGCCTGAAAAGGTAAAGAAGAAAAAGCTATTCTCCTTTAGGCTATGTTCACACAACGTGAACAACCGGCCGTTCCATGACCCTGGCCGGGTCACGGAACGGCCAGTCTCAGCCCGGATCATCCCGGCTGGTACTTAAGTATCAGCGCACACCCACATCAGAGCTTCCCATAGCGCACAGTGAAGCGAGCGGCTGGAGCCACTTGCTTTACTGTGTGAACTGACAGGTCTTTCTGCGGCCGGAATTCACTGATTCCGGCCGCAGAAAACTGACATGTCAGTTTTTTTCCGGCGCCGCATGGGATCCCGGACGGAGCGCACTCGATGTGTGTACGCTCCATCCGGGATCCCATTGAAATTAAGGCTATGTTCCACCCCTCAAAACTACGGCCGTAGTTCTGCGGCGAGAACTACGGCCGTAGTTTTACGTAGTGTGAACATAGCCTTAGGGTGCCTTCACACCTACCGACTCGCAGCGTTAATAACGCTGCAAGTCGGCTAGGTCCTGGCAGATCACTGTCTGTAGATACACGCAGTGGTCTGAACGATGTGTATGTAAATCTGCCGGCTGCTTAACCCCTTCTGATGCCGGCCGCCTCCCGCTCAGCTCTGTATACATTACCTCCTCGCTCCACGGGGTCCCGGCGTCCTGCTCTCCTGCCCGGCCAATCAGTGGCTGTGGCAGGGCAAAACACTGATTGGCCGGGCGCAAGAGCAGGACGCCGGGACCCCGTGGAGCGAGGAGGTATGTATACAGAGCGGAGCGGGAGGCGGCCGGCATCAGAAGGGGTTAAGCAGCCGGCAGATTTACATACACGCAACGGTCGTTCAGACCGCTGCGTGTATGTACTGACAGTGATCTGCCAGGACCTAGCCGACTTGCAGCGTTATTAACGCTGTGAGTCGGTAGGTGTGAAGGCACCCTTAGGTTACAAACACACTTGGCGGGTCTGCAGCGAGTCTCCATGCTGCGTTTTTGCAGCGAGACTCGCTGCAGATCTCGGCCCTATACTTTTAATGGCAGACAAACACGCAGCAGGGATGTACATCCCTGCTGCGAGTTTGTCTGCAGCCCACCCCATTAACCCCCCGGCCGCCGGAGCTGATACTTCACCTGATCCCGGCTCCGGCGGTTCCCGATGTCTTCAGCAAGCCGGAGCGGGGACCAGGTGAAGTATATGCTCCAGCCAGCCGCCCGCAGCCCCGGCCGCCCGATCGCCCCCCCCGCAGCACCGATCGCTCGCACGCCCCCCTGCAGCCCCAGCCGCCCGATCGCCCCCCCCCCCCCCGATGGGGGTTGCATCGGGAATCGCCGGAGCCGGGATCAGGTGAAGTATCAGCTCCCGCGGCCGGGGGGTTAATGGGGTGGGCTGCAAACAAACTCGCAGCAGGGATGTACATGTTTGTCTGCCATTAAAAGCATAGGGCCGGGATCTGAAACGCAGCATGGAGACTCGCTGCAGACCCGCCAAGTGTGTTTGTAACCTTAAAGTGTTTTCCTATAAGGCATTTTATTATCTTGTCATTAGCTAGATGGAGTCATGAAGTAATAAAGTGTATAGCACACGTTTATAGACATGGTTCTCCCTGCTGCTGTGCTTACAGTTGGCTTTATGTAGTATATGTAGTAGTACTTTTCCTTCTTTCTCGCTCTCTCTTTCCCTATCTCTCTAGCAGGGTATCACTCATTGCGAGCTCCCTCTCTCTGCTACTTGCCCCAGGGGTCAGAGATATGAGGTCCAGCAGTGAGCGAAGGATCAAGAAGGAAATTTCACGGCTGATGATGTAAAAGGCAAAACACCATGGTCTGGGCAGAGCTAACAAATGTACTCTCCTCGCTTAATAAGAAAGAATTATGTTAAGTAATACCAGCGAGACAGTTTCTGTAAAGCTAATAAATTAACCGCGTCAACGGGAACCAGAAGGAGGGGGAAAGAGGGGAAGAAGAGAAAGCAGAGAAAGGAAAAAAGACTCAGGCAGCAAATTGCATTTTTTCCAATTGTGTTTTTTCTATATACTGAGTGTAATAACAAACACTGGCCTTCAAAATTAATCTTTGTTTTAAAGGAAATAGATTTCATCCTCATTCAGACCTAATGCAATTGCAGAATATTCCATCAATGTGTTGGGGTTTCTTTTGTTAGAGAACTGCACGTTGCATTATTGCCATATCAGTCTTCTGTATTATGGAGTCTTTTAGTTCAACAAATATTAATTAAAATCAAATATGAATTATGTTTGTATATTATATTAACGATCTGGTAACATTGGACCACTGGTCATTAAAGAGGACCTGTCATTACATTTATGCTGCCCAAACCATCAGGATCAACCATCAGGATGGTCCCCATTGGTCTCTCCCCATACCTACCAGCCCTGATTGGTAGATTTCTCCCTCTTTGGGTATAGGGAAAGCAATGCATCAGAAGAAAACCATCACCACTGGGTTTCGGGAGGCATTGGAACAGTGCAGCAGGGGGATCAGGGTCAGTGAGTATTATCTGGTACTTGCACAAACCCACTAAGTGGGTTTTGTTGGTTATATATATAATGTTAGATGTAAAAAAAATAAAACTTTATCTCTGATGAAAAAGATGTATCTCTCACAAAAAGTTTCTTTCCAGGACAGGCAGTGTTAAAATGAAGCATAAAAGCTAAACCCAAGGCTGCCTGTATTTGAGCATTATACTAGCCTATGAGGGGTGCTTGAAATTCAGAGGAATCCCTTATCTCTAGCAAACTTGTGAATGGGGACATGTAATCCAGACTTGAATGATGAGAATACTTAAACTGTTTTAAAACTTAATGTTAAAGAAGAATAATGCAGCTTCACTTTCAATCCCTTAGGCTGAAATCACTCTGCATCCGGAGCTTATGTTAGGTGGCTCCATCTGAGGTTGTTCCTCCGAATGTAAAGTTGGATTTATGGAAGTGTGCGTAATCTGCACTTATATATGGCAAGATCACATCATAAAATCCAAATTATTGATTATCCAATAACAAAAAAAAAATTGTACTTAAAGTGAATCTGTCACCCCCTGACCTACCAAGCTGGCAACACTGCTGAATAGATATCAGTAAAAGCAATCAGAACATAGCTCTGCTGTCTGTATTTTTATTTTAATAGGGAATTATAGGCCCTGCCTTCTTTAAACTATTCACAGTCCGAATAAATGAGTTTTTTTTTAATGAGAACAAAAACACAAATACGAGAAACAAAAGGTATATTCTGAATGCTTTTATTTATATCCATCCAGAGGTTCTGCCAGCTTGGTACAGTAGGTAGTCAGGGGGTGACAGATAAGCTTTAATGGGAACCTACCACATTACAGATGCACTCCATCCTACTCATTGATTGACATCTCTCTCTATATGTACATGTGTGTATATCTATTTATACACAGACAGCTGTCAATTGCTGAGTAGAATGGCCAACAAGAACTTTTTGGTAATTGTATGCTGTATGTACGTCTATACCGTGACACATATCCCATAGACTGCCATTTAAAACCATACCTCTTGTTTAACTGTCTTATTGTCCTTTTTGGCTATGTTCCCACAATATCCTTTTGATAGTGAAAGGCGGCCGTCTTTTGATAATGATGGCTGCAAATAATGATCATGATTATCAAACGACGGACCAAAAAGACAGCCACAAAATCGATGTGTGAACGAAGCCTTAAAGTTAAGGCTGTTTTATTTATTTAATTTGTTTTCATTAAAACCTCTACTCTTCCTATGCTTAGGAGTCCAGTGGGTGGTCCTAATTAGTGACTGACAGCCATTTTGTATGCATGAGACCGTCCATTGGAAAGTGAAAGGATTTCATAAGGAATATTTTTACACAAAATCAGATATCAAGCTAGCCCTCTTCTCCAGCTTTGTCATACAATGATGGTAGGTTGATAATACTTATATGATGACAGTTTCCCTTTAAGCTTCATGCAAGTGCTGCCTTCCTGTATGTATTCTTATGTTTTCTCACACATTAATAGGTCACTATAAGTTACGTTCCATCTTACGTTTATGTCTCTGTATATTTTAGTCTTTCTTCGTTCCTGAGCAGCGCTTTTACAGCTATGCTGCTGGGTCTTCGATCCTGAGATATGTAGGAGTGCTCGACACAATGTAAAATTAAATGGCTTCTTAATAGTATTTGTTTTTCCATGGACAATTAAACTATCAGTCCCTGTATACTTTGGTGCACCGTAGCACAATATTGTCCCCACATTTGATCTACGTGGCGTCTACACAGTACAGAGAACATGGACTATTGCTCATACAGCTCTTCAAATGCCATAGTTTTAGCCACAGCAATGCCTAGCCAAAGTCCACACACAATAGTGCCAGCCACAGTAAAGCTCATTCAATACATAATTCTAACCACAGCTGCGTCCATACAGGATTTAGTGCCAGCCATTGCAGTGCCCAGGGAAACTTGACCTGAATAAACATTTTATTTGAAGATTTTATTCCTTTGCTCATTTGTTTTTTTCTAACAGTCCAAGAATGATGAATGATGAATGATTATTAGGAGAGGTGTGGAGCCCATGGGGTATTAGAACTCAGAATGCCTACTGTCCTGGAAGATTTTTTTTCTGCTTAGTAAACACTCAATGGTTCATCCTGATGTTACTATTTAAATGCATAGAGGAACTATGGGAATTTTTCATTCCTGAGGTACAGTTCATGGCTTGGGGATATACTGGAAGAAGTAATATCCAGATCCAGTTCACATAATGTATGGTACAGTGCATAGCACTACATTTTCTTTGCTAAAATGAAATCATTAGAAGCATTTCATGGTTCTGTGAGCCCAAAATGTTGCCCCCCCATTCCTCCCGGGCACCATGCTGTTCTGCAACCATCCATCAAACTCCCTGCCTCTTGCTATGCACCCCGTGGACACACTGCTGCTACCGTCATTCCTCCTGCAATAGTATATACACACTCCAACCACAATACTCGAAATTCATGTACATGTAATATTCTGTATATAGCTATAAATAGCCCTATGGTGCTGATATTTATTACATCTCATATATAGCAGCAAGGGCAGCAAGTAGACAATATATTGTACTTCATAAAGGAAGATACAGCCTTTTATTCTTGCTTTATTTTATTGTTGCTAGAGATCATATTCAATTATTCGGGAATATTTATGAACAGATGCCTACGAATATGCTTTTTGAAATATAAGACCTATATTAATCTGCTCAGGTCAGGTTGTAACACAGTGACTGTATAGGGATAGAAGACAATGGGTTATGTTTCCTTAACCGTTGTATACAACCCAGGTAAACAGGCTATATGAGCAAAGATCAGTTATTATAAAGAGGCTATTCTGCTCATTCCCACAGAAAGTTCATAACAATTAGATCCAGCACCTTCAGCTCTGTGTTCAGCACCATGGACAGTGCATCAAATAGTTGCGTATCATAGGGAACATAACTTTCTGTATTGATAACTTTTGAACCACAAGAGATATTATAAATCTGATTGTGGCAATCTGACAATTCTAGTTTCCTATGTTTCACAACATTGGAAAAAATTGCCCTTGATCTAATATGCCAACTTGCAAAATGTCAGCCATGTTCCAGATATAGCCTAAAAGATAGGCTTTCCTCACACACTACATGCTGGGGTATTCAGATATGTCATTTTCCCTTTGTTTCTGAAATAAAAGGGTGTCCTGAGACTTTTGACTCTATCTAACAGTGTCAGTAGTTTGAAAGATAACAAACAGCTGACAGCGTCCCTTTAAAATGTAACAATTTGCTGACATACCGTACGTCACCAAAAAAGCTGCGAGAATAATAGACGAGTGAAATGCTTCGAGAAAACAGAGACAAGTAGGCTTTAACCAACCATATAATACATGTCTTTCACAATGGCTGACCTACTTTTAATGGTCAGAATGCAATATTGTACAGGACCCACCTTGATTAACCATTTATAACTTTTTTAATGGAGCAAGCAGTTTAGGTCAATGATCCGCTCACACATCAGGTAAATGCTGGAAGGTTATTCGGGGACAAGTGAGGAGAGAACAGAGGAGTTCTAAAACTAACTAGAATTACTTTGTGTAAAAGAAAGGTCAATTTCCTCCAGTCCAAGTGATATAGTGAATGAAGCGCTGCTGATACATTTTAAAGAATAAATACATGGGCTTCCTCCCATTGCAATCCCATGAGATCCTGCAACCTCACTTTAAGACAAATTGGTAAGGATTTATAGAGGAGGGGGGAGATTTACAGATGCACTCACCTGCCACTAGCATAAGTAAATGATACTGAGTGCTACTGTAAATCCTCCGCTCCTTTGATAAATCTTGGCCACCGACACACAATAACTTCAGCAGTTTTTACCACAGCGGAAACTGAATATTCCAGAAGTAAACACAGAGACTTTTATCATCACTCACAGGCAACATACATAAGGGAAATAGCTGGAGCTGAAGCATCTCGCTACAGAAAACCAGTCAGCCGTTCCCTTCGAGTGATAATGAAATATTGTTCTCTTTTATATACATGTTTATGATGGATAAGGGGCTGTAGAAATGACTACATCTCACATTGTATCCTCCTCCAATTATATTTCTATGAGCCGGAGCGAGTTGTTACTCTTGGAAAATTGCTAAATTGACAAGTTGAAAAACTTCTGTCTGAATTAAGAGATCTCGAGCTTTTATGAAGAGCTATGTTGATATTTTCCTCAAATCACTTCCCTATTAAGTGGAAATTATTCATGGGATGGATTTCTTGTGTGTCAGCAGAAATATGAGAGTAAGATGCAGGGGGTGCAGTGACATTTGCTTCTGCAGTGCATGAACAATAAAGCAAATGGAGTGATGAAGGTCTGCAAAGTTTTATGTTAGGGAAGAGTTATTCATACGTTCGGGTATCTCATCTGCTTATGAGGCGTCTATAGCAAACTTCTAAATAAATATGAAAACGATGTGTGGACATCATTTCCTCTGAAGAAGGTTGTCCACTGAAGTGTTATGTATTATTCAATGTAATGCAATAAGATAACTTTAGTGTATCTACCAGACTAATGTGTAGGTACGGATGTGCCTTGCAGTTCATTTATATGTCCTGTTTGATTTAGTGTTGTTTCTTGACACAGTACAGTGATGATCATCAATCATTTGCTAGGTATTGACCCCCCCAACCCCCTTCTTCTATATGACTACTCCCCCCCTCCCTGTGAAAATTAGTTGCACTTACTGGGATGAATGCTCCAATAGGAAGGGTGAGTTTGTAGGACAATATAGTATAGGGTAACCCTGCACTATTTTGGTGAGTGCTCCAACAGTCAGTGGGAGAATATAGTATAGGACCATCCTGCACCATTCCCTTATCTTATCTCAGGACCAAACCAATTGAACATATGGCTCATTTTTTTTTTTTGTGTGTGGCTACTTTGAGAGAGAGAGAGAGAGAGAGAGAGAGAGAGAGAGAGAGAGCGCCAGGGCTGTATACCTCCAAGCTTAATCAGTGTGACTGCCAAAGATGACCTGTTGATGAACTGTTCCTTAAAGGTAAATCAAGGCTTTCTTTTAATTCAGTAATGTCTAGTATGTCTAGTACTTTAGTACTGTAGTGTGTACATTATCTGCTCTGCATAGTGTCAGCCTGTTCGACCCAGTGTACTTTTCCAGCAATATGTCATGGCATGGGAGAAAAGTATGAGCCTTTATTGGCCAGAAAAGTAAGGGAAAGGCAGTCCTGAGTATGTAGTACTAGCAAATAGCTCAGCTTTCCTTCCCTCCCACTTGAAATATATGCAATGGGCAGATTTATCTTGTGTGCCACTGGTGAACGCCATGGGAAAGGCGCTGTTTTTTGCACAAACTGCCAAGTTTTAGCAAAGTTTTTTGCCTTTTCCATGGCATAAGCTCACCTGATCGGTGGGCATATGGCGTGCCAAGACAGGGATTGGCTGTAAACCCTGGCAGAAATCTACATCTGGTCCCGAGCAGGTGTAAATTTCAATGCCAGCAGTGCAGCAGGTTCATGTCCCACAGGCATACAACTTTTAGTAAATCCAATTCAGTGCATGGGGTGGAGCTTTGTTTAAAATCTGTGTACAAGTACGTGGGTTATGATTAATATCCCCCCCCCCCCCATGGGAATTAGCTGTGCACCATGGAGGGGATTCAATAACTTATAGAATTTTTGACTCAATAATAAAACCGAAAGCTCTAAAATTATATTCCACTACTCTGAAGGTCTAATTTAACAAAACCAGACATATTTATGAAATCTTTTGAAATGAAGGGTATGCTTTAATCATTGGTACAGATTTACTATTGCAAATCCACTAGAAATCTAGAGCAATTTGTGTGAACAGCTGACTTACATGCTTGTAATGTTTTAAATACTTTGGAAATTAGCTGGTCAAGAGGGCATGGATGAGTGCAGAAAGGGGCATGATATAACAGGAAATGGGGTTCAAATAGTAAATGGTACACTGTCTAAGAATAAGTTTTAATTCTTTTCCTACTATGTTTCTGTTCCCATTGGCTGATGCAGAAATTGTTGCGACAACCAGTCAGCTACGTGGCACCTTAACATATGGGGAACTATTTTTAAAGTGTCTTCCCATTTCGGGCCAGTTCACATGGAGTAAAAGAGGCGGAATACCGCAGCAGAACTCTCCGCCACAGAATCCGGCCAGCCTCTGTGTCATACAGACTGTCTATGGGAGGGCTTGCATGCTTACTCTCTTCGCGCCTTTCCACTCAAAGAATCGACATGTCAATTCTTTAAGCAAAGAGGCGCGGAGAGGGGAAGTGCGCGAGCCCTCACACAGACAGTCTGTATGACACGGAGGCTGGTGGGATTCTGGAAATCTGAGATCCGAAGGCTCTATACATTATTGGTTTCTGTTTGAAGCCAAAAACATTATATAAAAAAAGGAATGGACAATACCAATCCTGCCTCATTGTGATTATTATTTCGGCACCATAGACAGCAAACCTGCCTGATCACTAGGCCTCCATTAGCTGATAGTCCGCTACAAACACCTTTCCGTTGCTAACTGTGAACAGCGCTCAACATCAGAGGATTTATTCCTACACATGAAGTATCCAAGTATAAACAGATTCTCCTCCTACACATGTCAATGATTTGATAATGGCTGAAACCTAATGATCAAGTTACTCGGCTGCCTTTATTGTTTCCTAGGAGAGATAGTTACATTTGTTGCTATAGATACGATTTCAGGTGTCACTCCCAGTACAAATAGATGGAGAATCAGATAAACCAGAGAATGTTATATCACACATCAAATACAGGTTACTCCACTCAGAGCTAAAAAAAAAATTAGCTTTGGATTGAGTTACCCTGGTCGGGCAAATTATGCATGAAGCTCCATCAACATTGGAGCCAGTGGGTTCTAATGGTGTTGTCTATTGACTTATAATAGGGTCCATTAGGATTTCATCAAGGTCTATGTAGTTTTCTCCATAAGAACAATGCTGGTTGCTTCACTATTCTTATTGTCAAAATGATGGAACTGCCATAGAGTCTCTGAATGGAAACTCAAATAGCATTGTGAACATAGCCTTGAGCAAACATTAGCACTATGTGGTGTAACTCCAATATAATGGACTGCACAATGTAAGCAACGCCATTGTAGGGAAGCTTAAGTGACCAGAGACAAGATTCTCTAATAAAAAAAAAAGTTAGTCTGCTTACATATAGTGATGACTTGGTAACTGATCTTTGCATACATTGGATTTAGATTGTGGCGAGCACAGAGGCAGCATTAAATTACACAAGTATAACAGTTGCTCAATATTTTGTGATATTTTGCTGGGTCTTTGTGGTGCTCACCAAATGGAAAATGGGCTGTGGTACCAAGCATAGCTACATATATAGATGTATGACGACAGTGCTTCAGTTATTCAATCTGCTGACTCCTGGGGGTTCTAAGAATCAGACATAAATGGCTTGTTCCATCAATGGTAAATTCTAAAAAACCTGTTAAAGGTAACCTGTCGCAATGGCATCATGTTATAGAAAAGGAGGAGCCAACCAGATTGATATATAGATATACATTCAGCAAATAATTTTTTAAAATTTAACTCTGGACTTAAGAGTCCACTGGGCAGTCCTAAGCAGTGATTGATGGCTAGATCTCTATACATGTTTATTCTGGGCCTCCTAACAATTGTTAAATGAGACCACTCACTGGACTCCTAAACATAGAAAGAACAAGGATTTTAATCAATATGTTATTCTGAGTTTTTCCCTAAAAACTATGATCTACATTACAGTGGTGATAGATTAAGCAACATTTTCTATTTTACAATTTGCATTCATTATTGTTTTTTTTTTTATCATGCTTTAAAACAAAAGCTGAACTTACCAGAAATCCAGGTCCAGTCTCCTGAAGGCAGATTTTCTGGTGTGAGACCAAACACAGGAAGTTATCTGTGCACTCCCAGAGAAGGCAGTCATTTGATTGACGGACACATTGTTCCATGACACTCTGTACTGTTCGGGACTTTGGTCTATTTTTTCAACTAGCACAAGACCAAAAAGCTGCCTTCAGGAGACTGGACCTTGATTTCAATTAAAGGGGTTGTCAGAGATTTTTCAGGAAACTAGCATTGCATCGACTTCTGTGGGTGTGGTATATTCTACATACACTTTTATTTTTTTAGAGCGCTTATTGTGTTCTCAGGCTCAGTCAACTCTGTTTGTGTTTTTTTTTTACTTCCTGTGATGTCACATTCCCTTTCTGTTTCCTGTTCCTCCAAATGAGGGAACAGTGAATCATCAGGTGGGTGAGGTTATGCATTCACATGGATTTAGCCATTCAGCAGTAAGGGCAGTATGGCATGGAGGAGACCAGGAGCTTAAAGCTATGTTGTGGGGAACACATAGGTTAGCCATGTTGTGGGGGGCACAGAGGTAAGCCATGTTGCTTTGTAGTGTTGGGGTCCTGGGATAACATCTTCATGTCCCTCAATGTCTGATGCTGATGTGGGTGGGGCTTGTTGTGGCGGGCATAAAGCCCCGCCCAGGTGGCACAAACGACCAAGGATAAAAAAGGATTTTTCACTGGACCAAGCAGCAAGAAATCTATAATAAAGTAAGGTAAGAAAACTGCAGAATTTAGGCTTTACAGGCTTTACAGAGAGGGGGTGACAGTGTCACTTTAAGTGCTCCGGCTATATTTACCATATATTAAATATCATGCACCTTTATCTGGCAGTATATGATTGGTGATTATTGTTGGACGGATCAATAATAACTAAAGAATTCAACCCAGGAAAAAGAAAAAAAACTCCAAGTGTATATACCGATAAATCATGAAACATTTACTGCTATTTACACTCCTGTACAATTAAAAGCAAATTCTGAACAGGTTGACTATTTTGCATTTATGCAAATGTAAGTATTTTCTCTGAAAAAAGTAGAAAAAACAAAACAAAAAAACAGCGAGGTAAGAACAGGGAAAGAATCTTTGTCAGCGAGCTTGCAGAACAGAACAAATGCTTCTGCATTAGGCTCCTGACAGAGAGACCTATCTCCTGCCCTCTCTGGCCACAGCTACGTGCAAGAGGTTGCACGGCAGAATATTTCTGAAGTGACACCTGTCGTCTGCTGTGCTTACTTGTCATACATTTTAATCAATAATTAAGGGAAGGAGGGAATGAAATGATTCGAAGAATTAGAGAGCTGACAGGAACACTCTAAAGTGACCTCGCCGTGGCCTTCACTGTTTACAGCCTCCGAGTCCTCATTCCTTTTTTGTAATTGCCTGCCAATTTAATATGTTTTAGGTGAGCAAAACATCTTAATCTTTAATGATGTAAAGATTCTCTCTGCCTGGAGCTCTGAGGGTGGACTCCTGCCAAGTCTGACCATTTAATCATGTCACAAACAAATCACCAGGAATTAAAAGACCGTTTTAAATGAGAAATTGAAATTAAAGTATCATAATAAGCTCAATTTACCCACCGACTTGAAGCAGTTCCTAGGCGGAGAGAGGCTTTCTGAAAACATCAAAGTAAGTGTGTCGATTTATAAAAAGCACCCCATATCTCTGGATATAATTGTACGCCAACTTCGCTTTAACACTGTCTGCTGCATGGGTCAAGGAAGTCCGGCACAATAATTGATGGGAAAATGTAGTTATAAAAGTCAGTGTTATTAGTGTGAATAGTATGGATAAGGCAGTGCTACAAGACTATCCATCACTCTTTCTCTCTCTGCACTATATATAGCTAACACGCCAGTGTATCTAACAACTTTATATAACCCCGATCGCATGTCAACTACAGGAAAAACTAAGGGCACATTTAAAAGGCTGGTTCTTCCTGCTGAAAAATAAGAATCTACACTTGAAATCCCTGCAGGATCTTTCAAGTATTTGATGCAGATTGTGATGTGGATTTTTAAAACTACCATTGACTTTAGGGGGAAAAGGCCATGAAAATGAAAAGAAGTCTTACCTTTTCAAAGTTTAACATTTTTCAAAAGAGCCTAGAAATTGTGCGCTCTATCAATAAGCTTCCATTGAAATCAAGAGATGCCAATTTGAATATGGAATGTAGATTTTACATCCATATGCATAAATTCCATAAAATAGCTGTGTGAATGGGCCTAAAGGATAGGTCCATGTGCTTCTCATATAGAGAAAAATTACATGTGGATGTGCTTGGGATTTTCTGCGAAGAAATCTGCAACCAACCAGTCCCGTTTGAGTGTACTCCACGTTCACACAATGTATTTTCTAAATTATTCACGGCCGTTGTTGCATTGAAAATTAATGGAATCCCGGCCAGAGTGTATAGCAGCCGTACGGAAAACTCAGTTTTGTGCAGCCACTATTCATTGAATAGCAGGCGCACAATCGAAAGTGAGGCTCCGGGACGTACCCTTAAAGCAAATCTACCATTAGGTACAACGCTTTAAGATTTTTTCATCAATAGACTGGCCTGACGCTCTGGAGGCAGGCCCGCCTGCCCCCAGTGTGATGTTATGCCCTCCCCACTGTGACACGGCTCCATTACAATCAATCTATTGATGTAAAAACTTAAAGCCATGTATCTAGTGGTACATTTGCATTAATATAAACAGCAACTTTATTTTTGCAAAGCAGCACAACCCATCTCTGCAGTGCATTTATGGGCTAACCATGGATGAAACATGTCATGTGATGTGGGTATATGCTTAGTGAAACCACACCTTTAAGGGAAGGAAAAGAAAACCCTTTAAAGAGAATGGGGGAGATTTATCAAACATGGTGTAAAGTGAAACTGGCTCAGTTGCCCCTAGCAACCAATCAGATTCCACCTTTCATTCCTCACAGACTCTTTGGAAAATGAAAGGTGGAATCTGATTGGTTGCTAGTGACAACTGAGACAGTTTCACTTTACACCATGTTTGATAAATCTCCCCCAATGTGGATGAATTTCCACAAAGGCAATAACCCATACTAATACAATAATCTAAGGAGAAGTCTCACCCCCCCCCATTTATAGGGGCAGCCCCATATTAAGTATTCACTTGATAAAATGTTCTACTGATGCCTAAATAATAGAGGCAGATGCTGATACTGCAATGAATGAATACATGAATTTTTTCCTATTTGTTGGGTAAATCTGGCTGCAGGTATGTCTCCTCTCTACAGCACCGTTCTCCATTCAGAAGAGCTGATTCTGTGTACTGACTGAGCTTCCACAATGATATCACCGACTTGACCTTATAAGAACATAATTAAAGTGATAATTGGTGTCTATCATAGTGTATCACGTATTACTACACTTCTTTATGCCAGGATTTGTAAAGAACGAGTAAGGTACCATTTTAGTTGCTGCCTCAGGCAAGACACCTCTTACAGATAATTTGTAAGAAAAAGGTTCATTAAAGGACTGCAGCTGTTCAGGAAAAAAGTCTATGGGGTAAATAATCCTGACAGCTTGCTCTGCATACATAACATCTGTTTAATTTCAGCACTTCTAATCTATAGAAATTTCCTGTTTTAAGAACTGAAAAGAAATGAACTGAAAGAAATATTACAGAGTGATTCTCCCAAATTTACGATTGATCTTGTTGACTTGGAGAGTCAATTAGTCCTGCAACTGTCAACTGCTGTATGTCAATTCTGGTGCGGGCCATCCTGATTTAGCATAACTGACTACTGACTTCTGATTATTGACAACTGACTTCTTGTCTAGTCATTTGTCAGAAGTCAGTAGTCAGTTGTCTATTGCTGAGCCCCCAATCTATCCCAAAGACGAGGAGAAAATTGTTCCTAGAATGACCAGCATTATATTCATTCTTTATGAGGCCATTAGGGACAAAACTTTCAGCATTCAGTGGTCAGCAATGTTTAGCAGCCCCATATAAAATTAATGGTGTGCACTGCATTTGTTCTAGGGACAGTTTTAGCCCTGTTCTCTAGATTGGTGGGGTCCTAACAGTGGTCAGCCTCCCACAAGTCAGCTTGTTATCTCCTATCCTGGGAATTTTTATAAATTTTTAGAGACTGCACCAAAGTGTGCAATAGGATAGATATTCCTGGAGGTGTCAGTAATATGGAAAACGATTTATCTTTAGTAGATAAGTGGTCAAAACTATGAAAACTGCAGTTCAATGTTTCTGAATATAAAATAATTCCCTTAGGAAGAAAGAATTCTCTGTCCGAGTATTATATCAGCAGTTCTGTGTTCAGAAGAGAAGGATTCAGAAGAGAAGGATTTAGGGGTAGTTATTTCTGACAGTCTCAAAACTAGTCACCAGTGCAACCAGGTGGTAGGAAAAGCAAGTCGTATGCTGGACTAGAGGAATATGTCATGGCATCTCTAGGCCTTTACTGGGTCTCCATTGCTTCAATGACTTCAATTGCTCATACCAGTGCTAGGGAGATTAAAAAGTATATAAAAAGTAAAAAATAAATAAAAAAAATCTATCTATCTATATATATATATATATATATATATATATATATATATATATTTTTAAAATATAAAATAATCCTTCCCATAAAACTTGTAAACGCCCCTCTCTAATTTTTAAATTAACAAAAATGTCACAAAAATTAACATATTTGGTATTGCAGCATGCCGAATTGTATGGACTACTGAATCATCACCTATTTCTGATGCTTCATGGTCAATGGCTTATATGCAGACAATAACAAAGTACAAAATTGATGATCTAGGTCATAACACATCCAAGAAAAAATGAAATAAAAAGTTATGAAAATGTCATATATATGCAAATCCAATGCTGATTAAACCTACAGATCATGGCACAGCCCTCACACAGCCCCACAAGACAAAAAATGGTGTCTTGTTGTAACTGTATTGATCTGAAGAATATAGAAAAGCCATCAGTTTTGCCACACATGCAATAACAAAAAAATGACAACCCCTGCAAAAAAATTGAAAAAGGACAATTTGTATAACAAAAAACAAGTAAAAAAATCATGGTGGGCAGGAGGTGGTGGTAAACTAAAAAAAGACATTGGGGGAGATTTATCAAACTGGTGTAAAGTAAAATTGTCTTAGTTGCCCCTAGCAACCAATCAGATTCCACCTTTCATTTTTCAAAGAATCTGTGAGGAATGAAAAGGAGAATCTGCTTGGCTGCTAGGGGCAACTGAGCCAGTTCTACTTTACACCAGTTTTTAAAAACTCCCCCAATATGCTTACCACTCCCAGTGCCCACACTGCACCGCATCCCGACAGCTGTCATCTTCTCTCCAGTATGTCACGACCCAGGTTCCACTTCACAGACAGGTGGGATTTAGACCACTCAGCCAATCAGTGACTGCAGCAGTGTCCTGCCCCAGTCACACACTGGCTGAGTGGGCAACCATAAGCTGGGTCGTGATGTAGCTGACAATTTTGGAAGCAAATTTTTCCAATATTATTTTTCTGGTTTTGCCTAAAAATACTGACCAAATACTACCAACATAGCCCCCCAAAAAAAGAGAATAATAATATCCAAATACCAAAACGAACCCAACAAATTATAGTCATCCAGTATACAGTTGTCCAAGCCAATAACCATGCTTTTATAAAGTATTTGGAGGTTTACTTTTACTTTACCGTTAGTACAAGTCTACAAGTTTACAGTTACTGCTGCTTTATAACATTGTTTTCTTATGGCTTATCTTTACATGCCCTTTTACTCGCAGGCAAGTTTGCTTTCATTTCCCGAGGCCTTCCAGATTTACTCTGCTTCATTTGACTTGTGGAGAAGTGAATGAGGGATGAATATTTAATAGTAAACACTTCTTATCCTCGACAATCTTCAACATTTATTCCTTTTCTTGGATGTATATATTTCAACCAAAAACTATTGTTATCTATATAAACTGAATGATGCTTAGCCCACAAGGACTTAGTGCCGGGTAATTACATTTCTCCTGTTATAAATTGTTTCTCTTTACTAGTCTGGAAGGCAATCAATCCATCCCCTGGAATCGCCTATTATCCAGACTTCAACCAATAAACGGGCAGAAAAAACTAGGACACAACATCAATACCATTGGCATGCAATTAATATGGGACTGACTGATGTCCACGACTGTCAGGAGTTTGTGGAAAGGGGAATTCGTTTAAAAGTACATACAAAAAATATAAAAAAAATTACGTCAAAACAAAATGTTTTGATATGTAGAACAGATTCATTCTACCCTGGCAAGTAATGGGTAAGGGGAACCATCCTTTAGGCACTGTCTGGAACATGGCTGTTCTCTTCAAAGCCGCCATATTGGATCAAGGGAAAGTTTTTCATATAAGGAAGGTAGTGATGTAGCATATGAAGAAACCAGAATGGTCTCAGATATTGATTGCAGCAATCACATTTTTTATATCTTTGGTGGTTCAAAAGTTATCAGTCTGAAATTTCCCATGCTGGTTTATAGCGATTGGATCCTGTGCCTTCAGCTTTGTGTTCAGCACCAGGGACAGCACATTGAACACATCAACTTTCTGTGTTGATAACTTTTGAGCCACAAGAGATATTGAGGTTTTCTGATATGTTACCACCTTCCCTCTATCCCCATATGACTGCTTTCAAAATGGCCCCCACACAAAATCTGATGTATCAGTTAACAATTGCTATGTAATCAGTGTAAAAGACCCCCCAAATTAATGTCCCATGTTCCCAACGCCATGATAGCCATGATGGCATCAGTCAACTGTTGCCATCTGTTGTGTAACATACTCTATGAGATAATAGGATCACAGAGTTTCAGTCTAGTTCCTGAATATATACACCTTGATTATTAAATAACTCAAAAAGTGTGGCCTGCTGCTCTTGTGTGTCCATTAAAAAGAATGGGTCTGCTGCAAGTAAACCTCATGGCAGTATTTTAATAGTATTCTGAAAGGTACAGCCAGAATGTAATGTGCTTTTTTAATGCCTCTATCCACTTTTTCAACAATCTCTAATTTTACCTACCCTCAAAAGTAATATTTATTCTATCCCCAGAGAAGAAGCACCTTCTGGAAGAAGGCACTACTATTTTTAAAGGGGAATTATCAGCAAGTTAGACAAATCTAACCTGCTGACATGTTCCTGCACAGGAGAAGCAAGGTATGTGTCTTACCTTCCTCCTCGGTGCAGTTCCAATGCAGTTAGTCTTTTGCTTCACGGTCTGGGGAGACTGTTAGTAGGAGCACTGCCTCCCCCAAAGTGCCGATCCACCCCCAGCCAGCTTGCCCCTTTTTAATGATAATGAATGGAGCACGTCAGTTGGGGGAGGGCCGGTTTGGCGCTATGGGGGTGGGCAGTGCTCCCAACGGGTGCTCCAGTGCTCCTTATGGTCTCACCGGACTGGGAAGCAAAAGACTAACTACACCTGAACGTTGCCAAGGAGGAAGGTAATACATATACCTTCCCCCTTCGGCATCTCCTGGGCAGTAGGGACATATCAGCAGGCTACATACATTTTTCTTAAAACTATGACCATAAGTGATTTTGTCCATTGGATGTGGTACATTATGAGGGTATGTTCATACAGAGCTTTTGTTGCACAGTTTCTAAGGTCATGTTGTTTTTGCGTCCAAATGTTTTCAAGAAGAACCAGGCCCCATTGTTTTCTGAATGAGTTAGGATGACATTTCTGAAGCACACTTGAAATCCACATTATGAAATAAGAAGAAGTGACATGTCAGTCCTTGATGCAGAATCAGTGTCTGGTAGCCTGGACAGGGATTAGTCCTCTCGTATGGGGCTAATCCATGACTTAATCCATGGTCAAATCCCCAGCATATACGCTGGAAGTCTACAGCAAAAATTCAAGATTATGATTCAGATTGTTTACCTTAATAAGAGGTTTGTTGCCCGCATTGACCTTGCTATAACCTCTTGTTTTGCAGAGCGGTTGCAGAGTAGAGCACTTATGATGGTTGTAGTGGTGACTTTTTATTTTATTTTTTTCACATCATTATGGATAACAGGTTCTTGTATAAAAGATCTCATACCTGCATATATATTAGATACATGGGGTTTTCATGATTCAATGAGTGGGCTGATGGGACTGAAAATGCTAGGAATACGCTGTGAGGCTGCGTTTTGCTCTCATTGTATATTCTGTGATCATTTCTGGTCCTCTTATTGATATTTTTACTATTTCCACATGTTATTTCAAGGATTGAAAAAACAGAGGGGAGTTATTGTGAAATGTTCTTGTTCTGAGATGCGCTGCACTTGTAGCAACCTATCCAGGTACAGTTAATGTTTCCTACCAGTAATAAATATATTTCTCTGATGGGCCTATGAATATGGAATGTGAACATATCTCTGAAAATGAATCCTTATAAGCTATGGCTGACAAACACACTCTATGTCAACTGCTTTGTCTTTGGTGTTCTTGGCATTTTGATCTCATCTTCGAGGCCTGTCTACAATTTTTTATGCCAATGGAGAAATCATTTATCCAGCATATTTTGAAGGAGGATGGCATTGTTATTTCCTTACTTCTAAGCTAGGTGCCATGAGGATCAGATGAAAGAACAGAGGATGGAACTGCAAGAAAGTTTTACACCAACACTTTGCACACAATGAAACGTCAGGTTTAACAGAATCTAACTAGTCACCTTGTACTCAAGACCAACATAGTCAAGTCTTTTTGTGTTTTCTTTACTAGGAATACATTTTTTCAAGTGTTTTTTAATGGGCACATCTTTTTATTCTGATCCAGTAAGACGTACCTCCGCACCTGCCCGGAATCAGCTCAGTCTCCACTAGGGGGTCACTGGACTAGCCACTTCAAAGAGGAGGTAAATCCTTTCACTGGCCACTCCTGGATGGTGCTCAGCACGATTAACAGTCTCTGAATGCCGACACAGTAGGTGTAAAGATAATGTGGCACTCATCCAGTACTGCAAATAGGTGTTTATTTTTTACATGCTCTTGGATACAAACAAGTCACAACAGGCTACGATCGTTTCATGCTCTCACTGCACTTCCTCTAGGCCCATATGTATGAGCCGAGAGGAAGCGCACAAAGAGCGCAAAACGATCGTTGCCTGTTGTGACTTGTTTGTATCCACGAGCATGTAAAAAATAAACACCTATTTGCAGTACTAGATGAGTGCCACATCATCTTTACACCTACTGTGTCGGCATCTTTTTATTCTGCTTATGTGGTTTGTAAGGAATATACAGGACTCTACTCAGGGGCATTGCATGATTATTTGTAACACAGGTTTCACATAAACGAAATGTCATGGATGGGTTTAAATAGGTTTTCATAGATGGTGAAAAAGTTGTAAGAGGCATTAAGATACTTTAAAATAAAAAAAGTTACACATACTCACTTGACTGATCCCAGTAATGCTGCGTTTACACGGAACGATTATCGTGCGAATTTGCACGATAACGATCGAATTCAAACCATAATCGTACGTGTAAACGCAACGAACGATCGAACGACGAGCGAGAAATTGTTCATTTTGATCTTTGAACATGTTCTTAAATCGTCGTTCGCAAAAAAATCGCAGATCGTTCTGTTGAAACAGTAGTTCACCTATTTTACCTATGTGTGAGATAGGCTTAAGCGATCGCAAAACAATCGCAAAATGAATTTTCCGTACGATATTCTCGTTCCATCTAAACGCTGATCGTTATAAAAGAAAAATCGTTACTTCAAAGTCGTTAATCGTACGATCGGGCACATTATTGCTCCGTGTAAACCCAGCATTACAATGCTACATGGTCCCCTCTGTCTTAAAGGACAACTCCGGCGGGACCCCCCCCCAAAAAATAAACACAGACACACACAGACACCATACTTATCATCCCTCCGGTCATGATCGCCACTCAATTCGCCCGCCGTCCGCCTCACCGTCACCTGCGTCTGTTGTCCAACGATGTCTCTCACTTCCGGGTACATGGGAGAAAAAAGGCTGCCAGTGCGCTTGCACACCGGCAGCCTTTTCATTGGCTGGAGCGCATCACATGGCTTTCAGCAAGCTCACCCAATCAGGGCCGAGCAAGCTGGAAGCCATGTGATGCGCTCCAGCCAATGAAAAGGCTGCCGGTGCGCATGTGCACCAGCAGCCTTTTCTCTCCCATTCACTTTGCATGAAGACGCCGAGGAGGAAGAAGACCTGGACCGCCCCCCCCCCCCCCGGCTCTGACGTCATCGTCACCAGATTGCGCCCCGGGAGAAGAGGACCGTGACGACCGTAATCGGTAATGTATACATTCTTTAACTTCTGGGGGGGAGGGGGGGGGGGGCGTGTGTTTGAAAGTGGGGGAAGGGGGCCAGACCGGTTATTTAACCACATTGCAAAGTTGTAAAACTTTGTAATGTGTGCTAAATAAGCTAAATAGGCCAAAAAAAATAATTTGTGGGAATTGTCCTTTAAACACATGGGACTAATTACTGGCTGAGATTGGTTACTGCTCCTGTGAGTGATTAGTTGAGTGGGCATTTCTTGTGTGTTGGCAATATCAAAGGAAGCAGTGAGTGATGAGGAACTGTCAGGTTGGCAGCAACAGGGGATCAGACAGGTGCAGGTAATCACCCTGGCTTCTATCACAATTATTTTCTGTACAAGATTAGAAAAACATGTTTTTATTGTTCCCAATAACAAGAAAGTTGCCAACAGGTCTTGGAATGACAAAAAAAATTAAACTTTCCTACCAGATGAAAAAATGAAGATGCCTCCTAATAAATATGTTAAATGGTGCAGATAGCAAAAAGTCTTTTTTTTTTTTTTTTTTGCACAAACAACATTTTTCTCACTATTTTTCTTTCTGTGTAGAGGCATCCAAATAGTGGATGTGGCTATGCATTGAAGGAGCATGGCCTCCACTTGTAAAGTATTTAATAAATGTATGTCTACACAGCAAGAAATTATTGCTGGAATATATACCAGCTTCAAGTTGATGAAGATTTTAGGAAGGGAGCAGAGGCAGCTCAGATGCATCAGGATTTAAGTAGAGGTACTGTAATCCAGAGAAGCTAACAAGGACTGACTTTTACAAAAGACTGGTGTATAAAATGTCATTCTTAATAAAACTCCTCTAATAGGTTCAAAAATAGTGTTGCTACAATGGTCGAGATTTACTAAAACTGTCTAATGGCGCCTTTTACATTCCTAGGAAGGCTCATGTGTCCGATAAACGGCCTATGTAAAAGGGCAAGTGATCAGCCAATGAGCACACAGACACCCATATGGCGCATTTGATACTTTGTGTGGTCAGTAAAATCATCGTTATTGGCCACACATCTCTAAACAGGAGGAGGGGGCATTTATGAAGGCTACGCCATTGACAAACGCCAGGGAGAAGGCACAGATGCTCCTCTTTTCCCTGGCGTCTGCAGGCGTAAATCATGGCAGAAATCTACATTTGCTCAGGAGCAGTTCTAGATTTCTGTACCTGCCGTACAGCGTGCCTCTCTTATTAAATCTGGCAGGGTAATTGAGGACGAGGCCTAATTTAAGACTGGCATACAAGTACAGCGGTCTCCATAAATGTCTCCTGAGATGTTCAGGCGATAACAATACTCTTTTAATAGCTACACACACAACACAGTGATCCTTCGTGCACCCCGGTCCCATGATTAATCCTGCCTTGGAAAGGCACAATTGGCGAGAGCCAATTTTGCTGATGATGCTGGGTCCCCCTGATCTCCACTACCCATCTCAACAAACTCAAATGCCAACTCAACCAACCACTGTAGGCAGCAGTGACCCGTCTCAATCAGTGGTTGGCTGAGAGGGCATTTCCTTGTCTTAAAACTATGAAGTATAGTACATGAGCACCATCAGCATTACTTGTTTTTATCTTTTCTTTAACTATATTAGCCCGCTTTTTAATCATTAGCCATTTAATGTTTTTTTTCAAACCAAGGTCAGGAGGAACCTATTATATCAATATGAATCATGTTTCCATCAACTATAATAAAACTAGTTTCCTTTCAATGTACAGGTCTTGTTCAAGCTCAGCATGTCATGAACATTGAGTTGAGAATGAAGACACTCAGTCGCTAATAAATATAACATTTCTCGTTCCGACTCATAAGATGGCATATTGTTCACTGATCAAATGGCTCCTGCGAGAGGCCGATCCAGTCACGTTCAGCATTCTTGGTCACTTCTGGATTAATCACCAAGCGGGTTTGACACATTTTTGTAAGTACACATCTTTTAATATCTGGTCTCCCTATGACAACTGACTGTAGCAGTTATTAAATCTCTAAATCTATTATCTCTCCCCTCCAGGTGCGACCTTTGAGCTCCCAGCATTAATAATGGAGAATTTCTTTCGAGTTACATTTCACTGTCAGGATTCAGCTACTTTGAAATGAGATTAGAACGGTGAAGAGGAAATGTAGACTTTTTTTTTTTCCTTTGCGTCCTTTCACCAAAGTAAATACTACCTCAATCTCTCCGGTATTTACAATAATGGAAATTATGATCCTCGCAGAGAAAAGGGACAAGACGGAGAAACATACTCTGATGTTACTTACTGAGGAGACATAGAACATGAACAATGGAAGAGTTAAAGTTAAGAGGGAAAAGGTAAAAATAAAAAAAAATTTAAGGTCAGATCAAGGAAGCAAGGCGAAAATTTCTCTGTCACATCATCCACAGAGGAATCTCAAAGTGCATCCCTGCTACCAAATGAAGAGCAGACTCACAGAGACAGATAATAGAATCAAAAAGCGCTGTCACTTTCAAACATACAGTAATTTCTTCAAGTGTTCTCTCTGAAAGCAAAGAACCCACCGCCTTTCTAGCCATTGACCTGTCAGATGCAATCAGGCCCGTTCTTTATCCAACTTCATGGCGGATCTTCTTTCAGATACTATGAGTTTTATTATTGTTTTCAGAAGTCTTGTAGGATGAGAGACCGCCGGATGAGTAATTCTTTCGGAATGCACATGTTATATATGTAATGCTATACACAGTATATAATGAAGCAATAGTATGGTCTAGTATTATGAATATACAGCTGTATAATAGAAGAAAGAACATGTATACCAGAGTGTGCTATGGATCTCTATGCATTTAATGTATATAATAATAGTAGGAATATAAACATATATGGAAATGACTAAATAAGAGACACTATGGATGCTCCTGTTGAAAGAGGTTGAATTCGATACTCACTGAACTGAATAAGATGCTACAGTAGGTTAACTTACAGTCCTCTGGAAACAACATACAGTATACACTTTATAGTATCAAACGTAGATCTGCTATAACTAAACTAGTACACTAAGCATCTCATAATATATAGTATTGATACCTAAACTACTGTACGTTATAGAGACATATGAAAAATTTGAACCAGGTAGGGTCTGAATGATGGAGGAGAAAAAGTACTTGGCTGGATGTTTCTTTCCCCACTAACTGTGTCTGCATCTGAGACGGTCCCATATGCTTACATAGAGAGTCTACATTAGTCCAGTGGCACAGACTTGGAAGAGATCTGAGCACCCAGGCCCTGACCCTACAAATGAAGTTGTAGTAGGGTTGAATGGGTCAATTTAAAAAAAAGCAGCAAAGCATTTTAACTTATATTAAGGAAAACAAGTTTTAATCCTCCTTGTGCCTCAACTGTAAGTGTCGAGTGGGCGGTCCCTTCCTATGCAGTGTCCTGGACTCTCTGCATGATCCATTCCCCAGCTCCTCCCCTCTGCTCTGAATGACTCCTGGAGCTATGGTTGTCATCACTCGATGATTTATAATTCAAATGTGGCCAAGCCAGTCATTACATATTGCCAGATACAGGGTGAAATGATCAAAAAGATGTAAAAATTCAGTGGCCACTTTTCTCACCCGGCTTTTATCATTAATGGATTTCAGCATAGCAATTCCCAGTATAGACCAGAAGAGGGTTAATGTACTTAACATCTGCCTACAAACTAATGAGGTGGAATTCTAATGGAAAACGTTAATGCTTTTCCGTTGCTGCTTCTTTCTCCTCACCACAAATTTGCAATCCTTCATTACTCAGACACTATTATCTCTTAAGCTATGCAAATAACCCAAGTTTGGAACCATTTAAAGTATTTAGACAAAATTAAAAAAGGCTTGGTGCTGTTCCCAATGAGCCGTGGTAACGTCTCCTCTGTGTGTCATTCCGCACCTCTCACGTGACCTTGCGTTTTCTCCTAACCCCTCTTGTGCCTTTACTGCTTTCCATAGACCTAGCAGCACTAAAATATTTGCAGTTCCCGAGCTCTCTCATTAGGTTTTCTCAGTGGGGGTGATGAAATGCCAGAGATATACACATAATATTGTTATTTGGAGAAATTTTCATTTATATACAGAAAGGAATCAATTTAACCATCGAGTAGGGTGAACCAAGATTAGAGGGAAACTGACCTCTGCTCGTGCGGATTAATGTTCTCCAGATCATTATGTATGTTTCGCATTGGCTTAAACCGTATATGCTTCTGGAAACTAAAGAATTGCTCTATCGCTGTACAGTACTGCTGTTGGCTTCTACCCAACTACAGTATGCAATAGATACAGCTTAATGTCTCAATCAATACCTTTTGTTCTAATTATAAGCCTTTATAGTAACATTTATGTACTACAATTTTCATAATATAATTTCATAGTGGACAAAGACATAACACAACCCTTGTAAATATACTAAGGGTATAATCCGGCGACATGTACCAGAGTCCTTAAAGGAGAAGTCCGGCAAAAATTTTTATTAGAGCATTGTATTGCTGCTCAAAAGTTATACAAATTACCAATATACACTTATTATGGGAAATGCTTATAAAGTGCTTTTTTCCCTGCACTTACTACTGCATCAAGGCCTCACTTCCTGGATATAATGGTGATGTCACCACCCGACTCCCAGAGCTGTGCGGGCTGTGGCTGCTGGAGAGGATGATGGCGGAGGGATGCTCAGTGTCCCTCCAGTGCCCTGTGTCCCTCAGTGTCCCCCTGCCATCATCCTCTCCAGCAGCCACAGCCCGCACAGCCCTGGGAGTCGGGTTGTGACATCACCATTTTATCCAGGAAGTGACATCACCATGTTATCCAGGAAGTGAAGCCTTGATGCACTAGTGCAGAAGTGCAGGGAAAAAAACACTTTATGTGCATTTCCTGTAATGAGTGTATGTTGATTATTCGTATAACTTTTGGGGGGGCTTTAATAAAAATTTTCGCCAGACTACTCCTTTAATGTTAAGCAATCCCTTTATATTAGAAAGATTAGAGCTGCCGATAAGTTGATCACTGGGAGTCCAACTACTGGGACTTGTGGGGAAACCTGACAGCAACAGTTCAGTCACTCTATAGCACCACCACAGGTGTAATTAAGCATTACACAGCTCCCATTAAAAGAAAAGTGTTGTATTTGTAATACATGGATGTGCTGGGACCTCCACACTGAGATGTAGCATGAGATCATATAAAAGGAAAACTCATCTCAAGAGTTTACTAGTAGACTACAGGCTTTTTTTTTAAACTCATGATGTTAACATTAATGCTGCATGTATGAAACCTAAACATAACGGTTTTGCTACCTCTGCTGCCAGGGCCGTCTTAACATCTCAATCCCCCCACCAGACCAATTCCCCTAAACTTGCAATCCCTCCTGCCTTCCCAGCCACACACCAGGACTTGCCCACTTGCTTCCCTGCACAGCTCTAGGCTATACTCTCTCACGGCTTTTGAGGCCCTGTCCAACACACGCACTATGATTATGATGTGATGATGTAAGCGTGTAGTGTGCGGGTCTGTCAGTCACAGGGATTTGTGAAAATACGTGTCCCTTCTGTGTCTTTGTAATACTACAGTCTACAGGCAATGATTCTAGATCATGTTTACTACTACAGTGGGTATTCCTGTGCCTATTTACTAAGAGAATAGCCAAACTTTTGCACTTTTAGGTTAATTTTATAAACTCTATAAAGTTGCAACCAAATTATATTTAAAGGAAAGGTGTCTTCAGAAAATCACTTATTATATTAATTAGGTTTGTATATTAACCTATTTTTAAGGATTTTGATTTGATTGAATTTATCGATTTTTTCTTGTTTTCCATGGTAGTAATGGTATGTAAATGGAAGTAAATAGGATATGGTGCAAAGTATGTGCTTATGCCCACTGGGCTTTCTGTAAACCATATCTCAATATATTGTTGAAAACAACTTAGGCAAGATGGTTGCCCCCATATTAAATAAATGAAAATAAATTAAATAAAAATAAAATACAATCATGAAATAGAAACAAGAGAAGGATGTTTTCAGTATCTATCTCTAATCAGTTAAAAAGAATCTAGGCAACAAATTGACTTTAAAGGGGTACAGCTGTCCGTGCTGGTTTAGCAAGAGATATACTGCATCTTCATGTTCTGTGATGGGATTATGCCTTTTTTTTTTATGCACAGATCAAACGAGCCTATTTCCCCATAGGAAATTATTAGAACATGCAATTAAAGGGGTTATCCAGCGCTACAAAAACATGGCCACTTTTCCCCTACTGTTGCCAGTTCAGGTGCAGTTTGCAATTAAGCTCCATTTACTTTAATGGAACTGAGTTTCAAAACCCTACCCAAACTGGAGAGAACAGTAGGGGGAAAGTGGCCATGTTTTTGTAGCGCTGGATAACCCCTTTAATAGTTTAGAGGTGCACAATGTGACCAGGAATAGGGGGAAGAATTATGATTTCATTAGAGGGCTAGCCAACCTCATACACTAGTAATGCTTCTGTAACTACTACTATTTATAATGACAATGGCGGTGATAATCAGCATCATTATATGCTTTTCTATAGCCTCTAAATCTCATCTGCAGATCACACAAAGTATAAGGCACTGTGTACAGGAAAACATAAGTATGTTCCTAATACATACAGTATAAGGAACACCTTTTCAGGAACTAGTTCAAGATATCTGTGCCAATGGGAAAATGGCTTCTAATACCAAGAAAAAAAAACTGCTTTCTGCATCAGACCTACAAGAGCAACAAGCAAGTCTCCTATAGGGCAAGAATAGATGGCAAGCAAGTTACAAGAAAATAACAAGTAGATGATATACACATAATTATATCCAGGGTTCATTTTGGAGAAGTAAGGGACTTATAACATAGTTTATCTTGCTATTAGAGGAACACAAATTCTATATACTTATTAAAGCAAAACTAAAATGGATAGGTATGTACAGTAAATATTAGTGGAGGGAGGGGTTGAGTGGATTTAAAGAGGATGTACCACCAGGTACATCCTCTTTAACCTGAACCCACTGATTAAACGGCGCCGGCACGGGGAAGCCGATGCCGCGGTCCGTTTTTCGGACCGAGGCCCGGTTCCCGTGCACGGCGCCGTGCTATGCGCGGGAACCGGCCAGGGCTCAAGCACTGGAGGTCGGCCGGGCCGGGCCGCCCCAGTGGGCGGTAATTCCCTCCCCTGTATGACGCGGCTCCCTTGGAATGAACGGAACCGCGTCATACAGGGGAGGGAATTCCCTCCCACTGGGGGTGGACCGGCCTACCTCCAGTGCTTGAGCACCGGCCGGTTCCGGTGCATAGAACGGAGCCGTGCACGGGAAGCGGGCCTCAGTCCGAAAAATGGACCGCGGCACCGGCTTCCCCATTCCTGTGCCATTCGATCAGTGGGTTCAGGTTAAAGAGGATTTACCAGGTGGTTCATCCTCTTTAAAGGGGTTGGCTGACCATTTACAATTATCTTGTGGATAGGGAATAAGTGACTGCCAGCAGTACCACTGCCAAGGCCCCTCTTTATCTTGAGAATAGGGTCTCATCCAGATTGATCACATGCACACAGCCGCCCCACATATTGTCTGTGAAAACCACGGGAGATTAAGCACAGCTTGGCTATCTTCTGTGTCTACCATAGACAATGAATGGAGTGTCGGCTTGCATGTGTCCTCTAATCAATTTAGAAAGGAAATTCAAGACCCTGTTTTTGAAATTATAATAATAATAATTATTATTATTATTATTTGTGTTTTTTTATTACAATACAAGGGTTACATTTACATTCACACATTACAGTATTAGATGATTAAAATAAATAACAATACAAAAGGAGTATGGGACCTGCTCAAGAGGTTACTGACTAGGAGGACTAGGGGTGACACAAGAGGCAATAAGTGCTGTATTTGCAGATGGTTCAGCCATTGTACATACAGAAGAATCAAAAAGTGCCAGTCACCCACCAATCTCTGGGAACTGGTAGAAAATACATGGAAGGTGAAAGGACAGCAGAAGTGGAGACAAATTTAGAGAATGACTGAAGATGAGTCTTTAGGGCAAGCTTTAAACTGGGAGTGTTGGGAACTAGTCTAATGTCTTTGGTTAGGGCATTCCACAGAACTGGTGCAGCATGAGAGAAGTCTTGGATGTTAGTGTAAGATCATTAACAGAACATAGAGCACTCGTAGGATGGTAGGTGGAAATGAGGGAGGAGATGTATGGAGGGGCAGAACTGTGGGGAGCTGAGGAAAGTGAGGAGTTTGAACTAAACTCTGGATTTAATGGACAAACAGTGCAGTGACTAGCATAGAGGGGAGACGTCAGTGTAACGGCTAGAGAGGAAGATTAGTCTGCCTGCTGTATTCAGGATAGACTGGAGAGAGGAGAGTTTAAAGAAAGGAAGACAGAATTTAACTATACAGCAAATGAAAATTAAAGGAGATAAGTGTCAGACCTCCCAAGATCTCCAGAACAGAGCCTTTTGTCTTTGTCATGAACGGAATGGCGAGTCACAGGTGTATCACAGCTCCATTCATTATCTGTGGGAGCTGTGGGACACTTCTCACAGTGCACTTTGGACAACCCCATTTAATAGAGGAAGGACGTCCCACAATCAACAATTACCAATGCTGAAATTGCCAATGAACCATTCTAGACTTCACTGACTATAAAGCATTACATGACACCTCATTGGTATCTTAGTGTCTCCCCACTTTGGATGATAGAGGGAAGCCCCAAGTATGAGGCCCATAAGAATGCTGTAATAGGGCATCCTAAAAGATGCTGTCTTAGCTAGAAAATTATCATGTCGTCGTTAACATATCTTACAAGAACACAAACTCCTTCATTTTATATATGCTTGTAGCTCTGAAGTTATATGATTCGGCCCGATGTAGTTTTTGCTTCCTCAATCTCATCCTACTTCACCTCTCCCCCTCCTCCCTTCATCTTCTGTCAATCACTTTTTTTCTGTAAGTACTTTGACGGAGGCTGATGGTAGAATTCAAGGAAAAAATTATAGAGAACTGACAAGATACAGAGCAAAAAAAATATCGGCTGGGAAAATGTGTAATTAAACTGTCTTTAAAGATGTGGTGGAGAAGAATAGAAATGAAGGAGGTGAAGGGAAAAAGAAACTTGTGAAATGAGATACAGCAGAGAAAGGGAAGTCGGCACAAAGACAACACAGTGTGAATAAAGGTCACTCATAAAGGAGGAATCAGTGAGACCCAGTCAGGCGGAGGTATTGATACAGGATTTAAATTACATGAGTTATAGATACTAAATGTATTATATAAATACATAGAAAATGTTAGTAGGCTTGGATTTATCTCAAGGCAGAGAAAAATTTACATTGGGTAACATCCAATTATTTTTTGAATAATTTTTTTTTTCATCAGCTGATGATCAAGCATTTACTTGTTTGTTGGCTGATCCTATTACACAATGCAATATTAGCCTCTTTGACTGATAATACCCAGTGTAATAGACCCCAATAAGTTTGCAAGACAGGCACTAATATCAATGCTTATGTAGCTCAATGGATAGGAACCGAAACAGCCATGTTCCAAAATCATGAAATGTCATGTTATAAACACAATTAGAGATGAGCGAACCTGGAGCATGCTCGAGTCGATCCGAACCCGAACTTTAGGCATTTGATTAGCGGTGGCTGCTGATCTTGGATAAAGCCCTAAGGCTATGTGGAAAACATGGATATGTCATTGGCTGTTTGGCATGGATATGTCATATAGTCATTGGCTGTATCAATGTTTTCCAGACAACCTTAGAGCTTTATCCAAGTTCAGCAGCCCCCGCTAATCAAATGCCGAACGTTCAGGTTCGGATCGACTCAAACCCGAACCCGGTTCGCTCATCTCTAAACACAATACAAGCACCTGGCTTAGGGATAAGATAATTCAAGGAACCACATATGAATATATAAGTGTCCATTCAAAAATTAGATACTTTCAGTACATATGAACCAATGTATTATTGTCTGTAACTATACCATCCAACCTGATCCATATGTCTTTCTGGGTATTATCAGTGACACTTCTTGCTATTGGTCAGATTTCCATTGGTTTAAGAAAAATTAATTGTTAGACACGACCATCAGCCAGATGTTCGTTATTATTATTATTATAATAGTTATTATTATTATTATTATTGCTATATAGCGCCAACATATTTTGCAGAATTTTACAATTCTGGGGGTACATACATAGATAAAAGTTAACAATGAGGTATAATTATTGACTGAATTATCTGTGTATCAATACCTACATTCACTTTTTATGACACTGGAATACAATAAGGGTAATATACATAGAAGAATATTATGATCTAGAGGTTATTAGATAAAAGGATTATTCTCAGCTACTGGTCATCATGGGAGCATCATGGGAATTATCTACAACAGCTGGAGTGCTGCACATTTCCCATTCCTCCCCAGTGTGTTAAGCCTTTATGATTTTGAAGACAATAAACAATTATACATCAGAAAGGATCAGAGTCCACTTTACATCTTGTTGTTAAGCCATAATATATGTTATTGCTCCGAAAATTGTCTTATGGAAAAGTACCACTTAGCGAAATATGTGCCCCAGTCTGTCACTTTATTGCTATAATACCATCTCCTACCAGATGCTGCAAATTATAATGAAAGCCGTGCATGGTATTCAATCCATCTGACCTAATTTTAATTACTGTGCTGCACTGAAGAGCCTCTATATATATGAGTGATCCACTAATAAAGCAATATACAAGAGCGCACAGCAAAATTGGTATTTACAATTAATAAAAAAAATAAAGGCAAAGAATTGCTGATTATTATTCACCTCAGTACGGTAACCAAGTGAGGTCAAATGCACAGCCAGCTTGTAGTGAAATTATGAAAACTGTGTATAGATAAATGAAATAGGAAAAACAAAATGTTATCCCATCAGGATAGTACGGTTAGTTCATACAACTCTGTTCTTCTGTTCTAGGCCACTATGTTTTTTCCTGTTCATTTTTTAAAAAGAAAAAATGACGTCCGTCATTTTGAAGTGACAATTAGAGATGAGCAGACTTTTCGGATTTCCGGTTCGTGAGAATGCCAATGGCTGTATCCCAGTTTTCCAGGAGTTCCTTAGGCTAGGTTCACACTGCGTTTTCAGCATCCGTTTAACGCATCCGTTTTTTGCAAAAAACGCATGAAAAACGGATTGCAAAAAACGGATTCATTTGTGTGCATCCGTTTTTCCATTGACTTCCATTATTAAAAAAAACGGATCCGTTTTTTTTGACGGACCAAAGCGGACAAAAAAACGTTGCTGACCCTATTTTTCTGGACGTTAAAAAAAACGGATCCGTTAAACGGATGCTGAAAACGCAGTGTGAACCTAGCCTTAGGAGGTATCCACCCGCTGCACAGAGCGAGCAGACAGCGGGAATCCGATGCCGATCGTTCTGGTTCTCACAAACCAGAAATCCGAAAAGTCCGCTCATCTCTAGTCACAATGACGTCTGTCATTTAGCTGTTTGGCGGCCCGTCAGTAGAGTGACGGCTGTTAGTACATTATTCTAGTTTAGGTGACTGATTGGTCTTCGGGTGTGTCTTTAATTGAAAAGCCATTGAATTTATTAGTAAAGACAGTGAAAGGACAATGAAAAAAGAAAAACAGTGTGTGATCAACTAAAAAATAACATCTGTTGTTTTCAAAAGACGTCTCACAATTATTGTCATGATTGTTATTTTGATGTCCGTGCGGACAACGCCCATTATCTGATACATTGTGTGCATTGGACGTCCATCATTTCATTGACTTGAATGCATTCCATTGAGGTCTATTAAAATGCTGTAATAATGGATGTAATTTTAATAAATAAAAGTGGACACCTTTTCATTTCTTTTTACTTAGTCTTTAATGTTAAGTCGTACAGTTTTTTTTTAGCCCCACTCAATGTCCTGCCTAATTCTGCTTAGAATGTAAAAATTTCCTATTTAAAGGGTTATTCCCATCTGAGTCTATATATACACATGTTGGTCCCATTTTATTCTTTATTTTCAGTTTGAGGCTATGTTCACATTACGTATCAGACCGGCCGTTCCGGAACGGCCGGTCTGTGCCCGGATCATTGCGGTTGGTACTTAAGTACCGGCCGGATGATCCATCCGGCCACAGAGCTCTGATGCGGGCGCATCAGCGCGCACCCGCATCAGAGCTTCCCATAGCCCACAGTGAGCCCCTCGCTTCACTGTGTGAACTGACAGGTCTTTCTGCGGCCAGAATTCAGACATGTCAGTTTTTTCCGGCACCGCATGGGATCCCGGCCAGAGCGCATACGATGTGTGTACGCTCCGACCGGGATCCCATTGCAAATAAAGCTATGTTCGAATCCTCAAAACTACGGCCGTAGTTCTCGCCGCAGAACTACGGCCGTAGTTTTACGTAGTGTGAACATAGCCTTTAAATGTAATCAAAGAGTAGACAAACACACATTTTAGTGTAAAGCAGGTAGATAACCCCAGAAAACCTAAACCGTTCTTAACGTCAGACTCACTGGCTCCGTACAACCTGTCTATGGTGGCCAAAAGTGAAGTATTTGGCTATCCCACCAAGAGACTGATGAAAAGAAGAGTGGATCAGAAAATGATCGGATGATTTCTAGGTTTCATTTACATCCACAGTTCCTTTATTTTTTTCAATAGTAATCCATCTTGGTACCCATTTTTATTTATTTATTTATTGATAAACAGTAACAGTGTTCATCTTGCTGAATAGTCTTTAAGCAGGTTTGAAAGACTAAAGACCACCAGTAATTTCTGGATCATAATGTTTTAGGACATTCGGCAGCGTTTATGTTTACATGTAAAATAAAATAAAACAGAATTGCACATTAAAATTGAATGTTAATGTTAAGGGCTTCCGAGTTGTCATGATTTAGGCCAGACACTTTAAAGAAATGATCAAGGATTTGATATAAATTAGAAAAATATATGAGCAGTCATGAAAAAAGTGCACTATTTCGGTATGACTGTGCCAGTTTTTCTGTCATGTGCCAAGAGCTCTAGAGATACATAAACTTAGCTAAATAGATATCACGATCTCAGCAGAGTCAGGAGGTCTGGTCAAATCACACTGTATAGGTTTATCTCTTCTCAGCTAAAAGGGTCTGTGGACTTATGTCTTTCTAGAAGCAATTTGAGTTTTGACATTACCTATTATTGCAGCCTTGTGGACCTAAAGTCCGTCACTGCTTGAAAAAGACTTTGTATAGCAGAAACATTGCACACCGATGTGATATTTAAACTGGATTCACTTGGATGTGCTGCTCCATTGCCTCTTTCTTGTGGACCTATGACACTTCAAAAGGACACTGGCCCTTCACTTTGCCACATATAGTTATAAATGTAACTAAGAAATCTTGACTTGTTCTATTGACCAGTAAATTTAAACCTTCTAGATCAGGGGTGTAAAACCGCAGTCCTCCAACTGTTGCAAAACTGCAATACCCATCATACCCAGGCAGACAATGTTTTGGTTATAGCTGTCCAGGCATAATGAGAACTATAGTTTTGCAACTGCTGGAGGGCCACCAGCTTGACACCACTGATCAAAATTGATAATAAGAATAATTAAGAATAAATCATTTGTTTTACTCCATTTGGCAATCTTTGGATATCTTTTGGGCAGCACTGATACCGAATATACCTGCAATTTTTATTATATTTACCTCTACTTGTCCTTACGGGCCCTTCTTTTCTTGGGAGTATCCCGTCCTGGGTATTATCAGCTTTAGCAGCCAACATCCTAGCCACTGGAAACTTCGGACCCTCTACAGGACCTTGTACCATCAGTACCCCCACGGACTGTGAGGGGAGACACGCATAAAGCCCAAGGGACACAAAGGTGAGCAGCCTTCTATCCTTCATTTTATCCTGTATATTTGTCAGTATTACACGAGGCGCCGGGCCCTCTCTCTCTTCTTTTTTATTTCCTTTATTTCAAAATTGATAATGACAGTTTTGGTTATTTACTTCACATGGCATAGTGCCATTTAAAAACCTTCTTCCATATGGCAGGTATACTCAGTACATTGTGTTATATTGTATTATATTGGTCATTATGAAACTGTAGGGTTCGTTCTCTACATATACTTTTAAATACTATACAGGGCGTTAAGGTGGCCTGTATTTCTGAAGGTCTAGAAGCCATTTGTTAGTAATGAAGTTGTTTAGCGGCAAATAATTGCTAATAATAGCTTTCATTAGCTCGGAGAGATAATAAGCTTTAAGAACCTCTATCATCCATGAGCACCACATGTGTGTGTCTCCTATAAAGTCATTTTGTAGGTTTCAATTGTCTTTGATTAGAAAAGATTTTCCTTGTTCCAAATCACAAAGTTTCCACTGCAGAGTGAGACTGCAATGAGATACAGGTAAGAAAATAAAAGGTCGTAATAGGATCTCATATACTGGAGATACAATGGCTGGCACAGTTGGCTTCTCAGTCATTAGATTATCTGACAATACAACAAAACATCTACAGAACAAAGCATAAAATACAAATATAATAAAATCTATATTCATTGAATCATCTGCAGAAATAGTTCCCACCTGCTTCTACTGTACTTTATAGCTGCAGAGATTTGAATAAATTCACGGTCAAATAATTCTTTAGAAGCTGCAAAATTTGCTATGATATCAGACAGGTTGTTTTTTTTCTTAATGCCCTGTTACTTTGAAGTCTATTGCGACATTAGTTGGGGTTTAATTTTTTTTTTTTTTTTACTATTTCTAGCTCTGATTATTATAGTAAATGTGAGTATTGTATAGTGGCCATTCAAATCAATGGGGCTCTTTGTATCCATTCTGCACTCTGGCCCAGAGATGTGAATCCTGAGAGGACCCCGCTCTATAAACAATGAATGTTGGCTGGCTGCACATGAGCAGTGGGTACATTTTTGGGTACAGTGGGGATCCCAGTGGTCATACCCCCACAGATTATCCAAGGTTAACCACTTTACCTTAGAATTCACTAACAGGGTATATGAAAATGGATTTTAAATAGAGATGAGCGAACCTCGAGCATGCTCTAATCGATCCGAACTTTTGGCATTTGATTAGCGGTGGCTGCTGAACTTGGATAAAGCCCTAAGGCTATGTGGAAATCATGGATATAGTCATTGGCTGTATCCATGTTTTCCAGACAACCTTAGAGCTTTATCCAAATTCAGCAGCCCCAGCTAATCAAATACTGAACGTTCGGGTTCGGATCGACTCGAACCCGAACCCGGTTCGCTCATCTCTAATTTTAAAAGCTAGACAATCCCTTTGATGTAGCCATAAGGCTTGATTTAGGAATGGCTACGCAATCCTGTGAAGCTTCACCTTATTTCTCCATTACTTCTTCTTATATTAGTGTTGCCCATTTTGACTGTATGAAAGTCTAATTCTGTCAACAAGCAGGGAGAAGTGCCCTCTGTTTTTTACTTTTTTATTGTATTATTGTATGTTTTGGACTCTCAGAGAGTGAGCACTAGACCATAGCACTCTGATATACGGACTCAGCCTGTCTTTGGCTAAGTGGGCGCATCCTACAGAGGTGATTCATCACTACGATGTTTCTCAATGCCAATCCACAAGACCCACCAATATGTAATGTTTTGAGGATTTCCTTAGTATTTCACAGGTGAAATAACTATAGTGAGTGCATCAGGTGTTATCACAGCTGTTCTTTGGATGGAATATCCTCATATCATGACCTGTTGGTGAGCCATGAGGACTGGAGTTAAGAAACACTGCATCACAAGAAGCAGTGAAAGGTGGGGAACAGAAAGTGTTGAAACAGTATCTGCAAGAGTAGGTCTGCAGTAGTAGGTCTACCTGGGGTGGCAGAGGGGCCCTTGGATGCTTGGATGACCAGAGCTGGGGCCCTTTTTTTTTTTAACACATCCACAGTCATATGTAAAAAATGTTATGCCCCTATTTGCATTGACCCTGTGGCAAACCCCTTTAACCCTAAGGCGACCCTGGACGTACCCATACGTCCAGGGCCGCCTACATGTGTTCAGAGCGGGGCCGCGCAGTGGCCGTGCTCTAAACCGCCATGGTCCCGGGTGCCGCTCGTAGCCCGGGGCCGCGGCTATTAGCGGGCACGGTCTAGGTGAAAAACTGCAAGTGCTATGGCCTTTTAAGCACAAGGAGGGAAAAATGAAAACGCAAAAATTTAAATTGGCCCGGTCCTCTAAGGGTTAAAGAAGGAATATGTCCAAGTCAGTCAGTGATAGATTAACAGTAAAATCTGCACCAGACTGTTCATAAAACTTGGGCCCCCCATGCTATATATATAGTTCACACAGGGGCAGGCAAGCTAAAAAGTTTGTGAAACAGTTTTTAATGCAGGAAAAACCCAGTGTATAACAGTAGGGACAAATTGGAGTACTGTGTGCCTCTATACTCATGCAGCTAATGGAAAATCCAGCACTAGACACCATCCACCTGGTAATCAACTGGAGCGCTTAATCCAGATCCACAAACCAGATGCAAATGACAATCACAACAGAGTCCGAGGTCTGGTCACATATAAGCTGTTTCTATATTGCAACCACTCAAAAGTGCAACATTTCAGCAGCAGTGCCATTGAGAAAGGCATTTTACTTTCTTTTCCTGCTCGGCGAGTGTATGAGTAACGCAACTCGGGTGCTGCCAGAGCACTGGGGGAGAGAGCAACCTCTTGTGGCTGGAAGAAGAATGCCGCCTGCGGCCACAAGAGGGGTTGACACGGCTGAGAGCCAATAGCTTTTTGCTGTGTCAATTACAATGCTGTTTTTAACCGTGAGTGCTAATCAGGACCGCTCACAGTTAAAAGACTCACTGCACAGGGCCCAGGGTGGTGGAGGGGCCCCTGGATGACTGGATCCGGGGCTGTGGCGGATATGGTTGGTTTGGACCATGGCCCCCCCCGGACACCCATATTATAATCCATCCTGGAAGCTAGTTTACACATTTCTGTGTCTATTTTAAAGTGGTTATCCAGGTTAAGAAACACACGGGTGCTTTTTTCCCCACTCTTGTCTTAAGTTTGGGTGTGGGTTTTGCAGCTCAGTTCCGTTGAAGTGAATAGAGCTGTATTGTGATACCACACACACAACCTGGAGACAGGGGTGATGCTACTTTTGAAAGAAAGTAGCTGTGTTTTTTTTTTTAAATCCTGGAAAAGCCTCCATAGGGATCTATAGTGCTTTAAATTCAAGTCATTAGACTATTGGGCAGGCATGTGCGGCTGTAATACAGACACTGAAATTTGGCTGTTTTATGCTTTTGTGAAACTGGCCTAATGTAGAAAATCATTGAAAGACGGTGCAAGCCACAACAGCAATTGGCTTGGTTAACAGTGTTATAAACCTGTCCCCCTGTAATAAGTATATATTCAGTAATGCTAGAAACATTAGTACGCTATGACGTAAAAATGTAAATGAATCTAATGAGGGCTAATGCAGATGAACAGAATTTCCCTCGCATTACCACTTTAGGCCACTCTTCTGACAGATCTGATGGATTTTGCAGGCCAAGCGGCTGAGGGTTTGGTGGATGTTGTAGAAAACTCTAATTTATAACATTGTTCTATGCCAAGGAAAAATAAAAATCAACCTTCAACAGGAAAACATTTTTTTTTTTCATCCCGATGAATTGTAATCTCGGCTGCGGCTCTGCTGTGTACTGAATATTGAAATGTATTCCTGACAAGTGGTGTTTGTATTAACTCCACTTTAAGGTGGCAGAGACAGACTATCCATCATCTCTAGCAGTGTTCCGGATTCATGTTGTACTTCATATGCTATTTAATGGATTAGGTTAATAACAGGCCCCATAAAACTACTATGAAAAGTGGTGCAGTCATTTTTTAATAGGAAAATGGCACACAGTATGTAAACATTTGCCACAGCAAATTCTATCACCCTATCTGTACCTGCCTTTTTGCTGCCAGTGCAGTATGTCTAAATGGCTGCAAATGGAAAGGTCTTTAAAATGCATGCAATAAAACAACTAAATATCCCATAAACAATGGCCCGTTAACATTGTAAGCAGGAAAGGCATCAAAACCAAACAGAAATCCTATTCAATCTTGATGTCATGCTGCATGAACATAATGGGATAGATTCTCTATTTACAGAACAGCCCTCACTAAAGCATTTAGGAAGCAACCATCTGCAGGCAAAAGTAATATTCCCAAGAATGCAGCCAGTGAATACAAGGTCTTAAAGGGGAAGTCTGGACAAAATGAAAAATCCCAGGCTGGCAGGGGGGGTGCCAGAACATAATAAAGAACCTACAGTATACTTACCTGTCTTAATGCCCTGCCACCACTGCATCACAGACTCACTGACCGAAGCCTGGCTTCAGTTTCACCCAGGTTACGCGTTGTCATGACCCGGCGGTAAGGGCACGCCCACCCAGTCAGTAACTGTAGTGGTGTCTGACCCCATTCATTGAATGGCTTAGCAGACATTTCTCAGCAGGAGTGGTCTGCAGAAGGGCGGCAGGTGTCTCAAACTGGCAAAAGCAGCACTGCAGAGGCAAAGGGACTGGTAGGTATAGATTCTTTATTATGTGCCTGCACTGTATTTTTTTGTTATCCGCGGAGTTCTCCTTTAAAGTGAAATTAAATACTTTATATAAATAGCACTTCCTCCAGGACATACAGAGGCTGGTAATTTACAAATCTGTAACTTTCTGATGGTATCAGTTGATTTGAAAGGGTGGACATGATTAAACCCTTTAAATATGTTAAAGGGTTAAATATGATTGGGAAGGGAAGTGTTTTCACTAAGAAACTGAAGGGGACACAATCTGAGGTTATTGTGGAAAAATCTGAAGGAACATGAGGAAATGTAAGTACTAGATGCTTGGAACAAATCTCCAGCATGCTTGTTCTTTCTGATCTTTCCCCAATAGCCGCTCAGATTGTGTCCCCTTTCTTAGTGAAAACACTTCCCTTCCCTAGGCACGTATATTAGGATATATATAATAATAAATCTGCTATAACAGCCTATATCATAGGCTGTTATATAATAGTGTGTAAGCTGCAGACTGTAATATCATAACCTGTCAGCAGAGACAGGCTGTTATGCAATAATATGTCAGCATACACAAGATGTTATATAATAAACTGTCAGCAGACACAGACTGTAATATCATAATCTGTATCTGCAGAAGACTACAGTATATTGGCCTGTGTATATTCTGTTTATACAGAATATTGGCCTATACTTTACTGATTCCTCTTATAGAGTTTGTCCATAGATTTTTAAATATACTGTAGGCCCTAATATTATTCTTAAATGGTCACTAACCTGTCAATACACATAGGTAGTTTGCAGTTAGGATTTGTGTATGTGATAAGTAAGCATACATATTTGTGTCAAATCGTAAGGGATAGCATGCACACATATGCTTTCATGTATGCTCTAAATATAATAATAATAATAATAATAATATTTTTTATTTATATAGTGCCAACAGATTCCACATCACTTTACAATTCTCATGTGTTTATCAAGGCAAATAGTGAACATTCACTTGTATATTGGTGTAGTGTACATATATAGTTAACATACATATATGTGCATTCATGTGGAACAATATGTATATTATTCAAGTCTTCTGCTCACTCACTCACTCACTCTCTCGCTCTTTTTCTCCCTCTTTCTATCCCTGATATATCTCTTCATGATATTAATTGAGTTAGAGGGGATCGAGCTCATAAGAAGTTTTGCCATATGGTCATATTCTTCCAGCCAAGAAACTTCAAACCAGCGCTATATATAGATTTATAAATACATCAATCATGAAGAGTACATTTTGCTTTATCATGAATGCCTTTTCTATACCTTAAAGTGATGGACTACCCTGAGCGGGGAAAATCTGTGGGTAATAAAAAGAACAGTAGCATTGGAATTCGTCTGCTATAGATATGTAGAATCACTGGAGGGAGATCCAAGGATGACAGGTATCAGGGCTTGTAGTCTTTTGTCGCTGTGATTCATGTGTCATTTCAGTTTCTTTTCAATACCTGTCTTAAATATCACTTTGTACAGAGAAGTGAATTGTTATATAGCAGTAATGTTGTAATAGTGCATGGTCACATGGCCATGTATGAACTACGGTCTATATAGGAGCCAGATTTTAAATGATGATATATAAATGTATGAGTTTTGCTCAAATTAATATTATTTAGGAAACTGATTTTCTTTATTTGGCCATTTTTAATAATGATCTTCACATGTACCCTAAATTATAGGTTGGGGGACAGTTACAAGTTTTCAGTGGTGGCCAGAATCTTCATGTTATTACTATTATTATGTCAATACAAGTCTATAAACAGGAGACGGGTGAAGGGGGAGGTGGGAGAGGAAGTGAGTTTAGACAGCAGAGCGAAAAAGGCACAGAGATTGAAAAAAAGCAACTCTAAGTAATCTACAGTATGTTCCCATGCCCAGGGCTTTAGCCCACACCTTACACTTTCACTACTGCTCTATAATGTACTCCATGCTGATGCTGCTTCTTGGGGTATACTCTAAAGTGGATTCTCTCTTCTTTGCAGTGTATAGGAGCTTTCATAGAGGCTAGGCTCCACCTACTGGCTCAGGGACAACTGGAAATTAGAGATGGAGCCCACTGAGGAGAAAACTGGTGGTAAAGCCTTACATAAGTAAAAAAATGGTCTGAAATAGCTCATGTATTCACACAGCTTATCCTGAAATCTTAGATTTATTTTTTTAACTCTTGTATGTAGTACACAAAGAAAAACAAAATGGCTATGATGTACAGATAGTACAGACTCATTCTATCTGTATACTATAGGGAAGAAATTCTGAGTAATCTGTGTAAGACGTCTATCAGATCTGCCTGTGACATCCATTTAAATCTCTACGCTACTCTATGTTTTATGCAGCAAATCCTAATTTAAGTCAACATTACGGGATCCAATCAGCTTTAATAACCACCCAGCACGGATTGTTGATTACATTGACTTTCCCTATGTATCATAGAGGATTTTATCAGAAAAGTGAAGTGCCAGGTGGGGTTAAGTGTGTGAATCTTACCAGAAGTGTTGGAGGTCAGGAGACACAATCATACTTCTGTTTCTATTGTGATCGCACTTTGGCTTCATTAACCTTATTGTGTGAGAGATTGCAATATTAATTTATCTGTAGAAAATGTTATAAATAATAAAACCAACAAAGAAGAATCCAGCACCAATGCTTCTCTCCAATGTCATACATGTTAGCCAGTTATTGGCTGTAGAGGTCTTGTGGATGTTTATCACAATAAGGAGGACTAGAACATTGGGGTAGTAGTGGTAGTACATTAGGGCTTTAGTGGTAGAACATTGGGGTAGTAGTGGTAGAATATTCGGTTTGTAGTGGTAGAACATTAGGGTAGCAGTGGTACAATATTTGAGTAGTAGAGGAAGAACATTGAGGTAGTAGTGCTAGAACATTGGGGAAGTAGTGGTAGAATATCTGGGTAGTAGTTGTAGAACATTGGGGTTGCGGTGGTAGAACATCGGCGTTTTAAAGGGATACTCCTGCAAAAAAGATTTTTCTCAGTAATTAAAACACATTACAAACTTATATAACTTTCTAATATGCTTCAATCATCTGCCCCCCTTCCCTATCTTTTCCCCCCTCAACCCCCCACCAGGATGTGAAGTAAACTCATTCTTACCTAATGACTGTTGACCCCAGGCTGCTCTGTGACAATTTGTGACAATGTCATCATCAAGAGGGAGGCGGGTCTAAGCCCTGTAAAGCCGGCCTCCCTTTGTCAGATGACACAGGTTGCTCAGTACAAAGTCAGTTAGACATCACAGAAGACAAAGTGCATCATGGGAAACCCCAAACCAGGAAGTGAAGAAAAAAAATGAAGACACCAACTGGAGCTTCAGGGACCTGCAAACAGCTGGAAACAGTCTACATAGTCCTGTAAAGGTGGCCATACATCCTCAACAGGTGTCGGACAACTGTTTGTTTGTCCAACAGTTTTATTTCCCTACGGGAGAGGAGGGAGAAGCCGGTGACAACAGCTTTTGTGGTGGTTTATCTCTCGGGGAACAGAATGGACAGGCAGCTGAAATCTCAAGGGGTTTGGCTGACTTTTTAGAAAAGTTTTTTAAGCCTCTGGATATAACCGCTATACTATAACTGTCAATTCATAAACAATACATCTACGTGTTAGCTCTGAGTCAGCAGTATATTGTCTATTGAAATTTGTTGGTAAGATGGGACCTGCAGAATTATACACAGATGTCGTTATACAAATTTATATGGATATTATACGTGAAAAGAGGACAATAAATGCAATTACAGGTATTGTTTAACAGAGGTCCTGGTATACCTATAGATATGCCCCTACACCTTCTATTACCACCACTCCTACAGTCCTGATGACATCACGTGTTCATTGCATATCAATGTTTGGATTCTGCAGGTTGAATTTCACAACTTATTGTTTATCGCTTGCTATTATATGGTAATAGCTGACTGAGCCTGCACCAAATTTTATCAGGTATTGAGTACCCTGCATTTGGCTCTGGTCACTAGTTACCTAATTCCTTACAAAAACAACCTATCCCAATGTATATTTTGCCAGGAGCCATACTAACAGCCCCGACTCACTGAACTGTTTGGAAAAAGATGCCATGTTGCGAAAGTTACGAAAGGTTAACTTGCACCCAGCAGGAGCAGAATTATTTTTTAATGTGATCAATTTATTATGCCATAAAAGTTAATGAGTTTATACTGAAAGATGCCAAACCTCCTTTTATGTTATAATAGGGGCTTAGTACTTGTGCAGGAGCTCCACAATGCCTCATTAACCTCCCCCTGTGTCACAAGTTGGAAGGGAGGGAGGGGACTCTGTCTGCAACTATAATAAAAGATAGATACACTTTCTCTTCTTCATACCCTAAAGCAATTTGGGATTTGCAGCCCAATAATCTTAAAATAAAATGAGTTCAAAACACAGAAATCACTTTATATGCTGCAGAATACAAATGTAGCTGCAATTTACAAGTATAAGTCAGGTTTATGAATGCAAAGACTGAGTCAGATGCAGCTGCCTGGCACATTGTGGGTACAGTATGCTGGAAGAATGGAGTACTGGAAGTATAAATATGGTGGGACTAAGAGGGGCTGACCCTTCATGTAGGTTATCTACAGCACCCCCAAGTCTAATAATTCTTATGTTAACCAACTTTTTTCTTCTAGAGAAAAGTCTACTATCTATTGTCTTTTATAGTTTGCTACAAGCGTATATATGGTTTATTGAACTGGATCCAGTAGGATAGCCTTAGTGCCCTATCACACGGAGCGATAATCAGTCATTTACAATATTGATTGGGCCGTGTAGTAGGACCCTTGGTCCTTTATTTGGAGGGTGTCTATGTGTCCATACTCCCTTCCTGCTCAGGTATAGGGAGGAACCAAAATCCAGCAGGGTGGTTAGAAGCCATCATGGACAATGACTAGTGGATCTGAGGACATAAAGCTGATGACAGGTTTCCTTCATTTTAATGGGATAAAATCGATGGTCGCTTGAGAAAGGAGGAGCTATTCCTCTGAAACGACTATGCCAGCTACGGGCCTCTCCTTCACCATGGAGGTCTCTGTCTGAAAAGACACTGGAAGACCAAGAGCGCTGAAGCCTGGCGTGAAGACGGAATTTCCATAAAAATGTCCGCACTCAGAGTGTTGTGTTGTATATTTGACAAAGTAAAATATAAGTGAAGAGAAATGAAAGATTGTGTGCCTTATCGTGTCTAAATTCATAATTTGATCATATTGGCCAGCAGTATCAGCATGTGGGGTTTGTAGATACAGAATAGAGATGCAGATCCCCATAATGCAGGAGCGTAGTACAACAGGCTAGAATAGAGAAGCAGGGCTGCTGTCAGAGGTCTGTCTGGTCACATGACAACAATGGGGTAGGGGTGTGTGTTCAGCATGGACCAATCGGGAAGTGAGAATCACAGAGCTGTGCTGGAGGTCCCAAACTTCTCTATACAGCAGTGTGAGTGGTTAAGTGTGAGTGCAGGCAGATTATAGCAGCAATGTGTATAGCTGAGTGTGAGTGCAGGCACATTATAGCAGCAGTGTGTATAGCTGTGAAGAGATTACCTCCACAGTCCTGTCCCCTGATGTAAGCCCCAGCTTGAAGTGGATCTGCTATGATTTGGAAAGTGAGGGAGATTTCCTGGGTCAGAGCACAGTGCTGTAGACCCCGCTATGCAGACCATGTCCCTCGCCAACTTCCCGTCCCACCCAGTACAGGGAGCTCTTAAACCAAAGCAATGCTCTTAAACCAAGTTATAATTTTGAAAAACTGTGAGCTCTTCTTGCAAAACGCTCTTAATCCAAGTTACTCTTAAACCAAGGTACCACTGAATTAAGAAATGAATGTTGCATATTGTGCATTACTCTGTGTGCCAAGCATGACATGGCATGGGGCCCATGGCCTTAGATTTCCCCTCATTCCTGATCACTTGAAATGTTGTAATTCAGGAACAGTTACAGAAAGTCATTGTCATTTTCCTCTGCCTATAAATCAGTGTAGATGGTCTAATCAATCTCCAAATACCTGATTAGATCTGCTGGCGGCTTTATGGGATTCTTGAAAGGCAATCAGGTCGCATTATGAAGGAATCCAGACATCTTTGTCATTTTGTTAATTATATTATAAGCGCAGCACAAGGGATGAAAGATGAGTCACAGAAACCCTCTGATCTCCTCACAGTTTACTGCGCCATCCAGTCAATATGTGCTAATAAAATGTAAATGTTCTTATGCAACTGAATCCCCTATTGGGTTTGGCACTTCTAAGCCTATGCTCCAGCCAGCTAATATACCTGAACTGGTTACAAGATTTAGACTATATTTATTTTTAACATATTTTTTGTAGAAAAGATAAATTGTAAAATGTATGATATGATTAAATATGCTTATTACAGTCCTAAAAGGGCTTCTAAAGAGAGTGAAATCCTCTAACCTGGACTACAGGGATCCTATTGGGACATTAGTACTTGGCCCAAGGTAATCAGTAATACATGCTAAGGGTGAAAGGTTAGAATTTATATATAAATATATACAACACAGAGGACTGGATAAGTTAGTTTTTTTTCCTATGGGGTTCAGTGGGAGAGGCACAGGAAAATATATTTCCAGGAATCCACTGCCTGCATTGATGTCATAGTGTTAATGAAGGATCAGTAATGTCTCCCAGTGTACTGGTGGTTCCCATTTGCCAGTGTCAGGATAATAATGTAGTGTCCATGAGAAACAGGTAGTATTATCTTGAATACAATTGAGCAGACTTATTATTCCATATGTGCCGTCATTTTGATGTCCAATCCCTGTGTTTAAGACACATTTTGCCTTACCTGCTTAGCGGAATGGTGGGGAACCTGTGCCTCTCCAGCTGTTCTAAAACTACAATTCCCATCATGCCTGGACAGTCAATTCCAAAGGGCACTGTAGTCTTACAGTAGTTAGCTGCAGGTTTCCCATCACCTGCTTAGTGGAAAGTTAGTAAGGCTTTACGAGAGGGGTGCTGGATTATGTGCTACTTCATGTGCCAAAACCAGCCTGACTAATGCCAAAAGAATATGTCCTATGCAATAGTTTGTCATATGTGCCGGAAGCTTTTTCTGCCACATAGTACAGCAAACTTTTAGAAGCAAATGGCAGCCTGTATTCTACTAACAACTATTATCTGTAAATTCAGCAATTTCCATTAGGCTGGGTACACACTGCGTTTTTGCAGTCCGTTCTCCTTTTTGCAAAAAACTGATTTAAAAAATGTATGTATTGGTGTGCATCCATTTTGATCTGTTTTTCCATCGACTTTCATTATAAAAAACAGGATCAAAAGTCAAAACGCATCTGGTTTTTTTAGCATACACAAAAATGTGGTCGACCATGTATGCTAGAAAAAAAGGATGCATTTTCATTCAGTTCTTGATCTTTTTTTTTTTTTAAATAATTGAAGTCAATGGAAAAATGGATGCATACAAATATATGTTTTTTATCTTTTTTTTTTTTTTTTTACAAAAAATGGACCGCAAAAATGCAGTGTTGAACCCAGCCTTATATTGTATAAAGTAATTATTTATGTTCTTCAAAGAAGCTTCAAGCTGCAGCAGCATTGTACATGGCTTGTTATCACCAATTGCCAGCTCATGCCTGGAATGATTTTGGAAAAAACAGACAATATCCAGAAACCTGCAGCATCACAGGATATATGGTTCTAGATAGTTAATTTACAATGTAATACATATACTGTATGCAAACGTAAAGGCACAGTCATCCTTGCTGTAAATCAGAACAGTTATTTTTGTTTCAGCATCAGAAATATGGAACCTTGAATCCGAAAATTCAATCCTCTGCTTCTTACCGTTACTTTGGAGCATAAATAAAAACTATGAATCAGGAGAGACAATATATTTTCTCTTGTTGTTTCATGTAAACTAGCACATTGATTTTTGGGTTAGATATAACAATTCACTGTAATATAATTAAAGGCTTAATTACATGCATCCCTTGTATCCCTTCATAGGAACCCAAGCAAGGGGCAATTTGTTCAATGATTTGGACCACTCCCACCTTTGATATAGACTTTACTTGCCAACTTTCCAGATTGTTTCAGGCAAATGAAGAACATTGCTTTTTTAGGTATGAGCTATTTTCTTCAACCTGTGGGTCGTCGGCTGTCCAGGCATGCTGGCAGTTGTAGTTTTGCACCAGCCAGAGACTCCCATGTTGGGAAACACTGCTCTTCTATTTCTTAAAGGAGAAGCCCGGCCTCCCTGGCTTCTTTTTTTTTTTAAAGGCAGGGACAGAGGGGAAAGTAAAAAAGAGTATTACCTCACCTCTCCCCAACCTCCTCAGCCCCGGATCACCTCTCTGGGACCGTAAATGGGAAAATGCCTTCTGGTGGAGGTCCCGAGGCCGGTCGCGCCGCTCATTGCAGGCATGGAAAGAGGTAAGGAATACTTCATTGTTACTCTCTCCCCTGCCCCTGCCGCCTGTGAAAAGTCGACTTATTTGCCTGAAACAATATTTTTCTAGAATATTTCAATAGGGTTGTTGAAATAAATGAACTAATTGCCCAGTGTTTGGGATCATAGTAAAAACCAAAACCAAAAAAAAAACCAAAACATATAAACACCTTTTTATCCCTCCCTTAGGTGGCGGCTCTGGGTGAGATGGGTTATAAGTATAGCTTCTTTTTTTCCCCACCATAAGAAACCCCAAGTACTGGACACGATAACCCATGGGTATTCTCATCTTGTATGCTTATGGCCTATTTACAGGATGCATCATTAATGTATTCTAATTGTTAGATTCCTTTGACTTTAGCCACAGTAGTAGGTTTTCATGCATAAATTGCTAAGTTGAGGCTCTAGCACATCATCTATATATCACGTCAGCATTCTGACTACACCAAACCAGAACATTTGTTTTGCTTCTCCTTAGAGATAAAATTGCTTTTGGACTATTGATTTTCTGCATAGCGTTCATCGGAAGTTATTCCAGAAATAATTTTATAGTAGGCACAATTGCTTCGAATACACTGTCTTATTGGAACGGGTCCCTTTACACGTGGGAACATCCTGATAATAAAGCGGCTTCCCTGGACTTTTGTATTTGACCAATTTTTATAAATTAAGTTCGGGCCCTGTATTTAGAGCAGATGTTGTCATTAGCTAGAGATGCATTAGCCATCCCAAACTACCAGACAGAATACAGCGAATAGACTCTGAAAGATTTACATGCAAAACTGGTTTATTTGAGAAATGTAAAAATGTAATTAGAGTAATTGGATATGATTTTAACTTTCCGCAAGGATATAAAAATGATTACAGAGAGGACGCATGATACAAGACTGTCGAGGAATTCTCAGTGTACGCTCTGCTCGGTGAATAGAAGCCTGTGCATGCATGCTGGCATATTGCCTAGGGAATAAAAAGAGGTAATCCTGTGCCTGCAGAATGCATCTCGCTCTTCCTACCCAGTCATTGCTCTTGGTTAAGAAATATAACATAAAATCCTCTGCTGATTGTTGGTTTCAGTTGGGCGATTTGCTTCCTCTTAGAATTTTTACACTCCCGCTGCAATGCTCTTCCTGCTGCTAACAGGATGGGCTCCTGAAACGAGATGGAACTGCTGGATGGGTAGTTGGAATCTGCAGCACAATGTGTAAATAAATTGAAATGCTAATAATACAACAGCAGGATAAATTCGCTTCATGACCCGGGCGACCTCATCAGCATGAGCGCATCCCATTGTGTCCCATTGAGGCTCAGGCAAATGGGAGGAAAAAGGGGGAGGGGAGGAGAGGGAAAAGAGGTTACAGACAAACACCCAGCTCAGCAGTCTGTGTGCACAGAAAGGGATGAGCCATAGATAGGTGACCTCATATTAACCGTTGCCCAGACAGATTTATAGACATTACTACCACCAGATATCGCTATTGACACCATAAGCAGAAAAAGATGAAAATAAATCAGTACAATACATGTTTTCTGCATTAATCTGTCATAGTACATGCCTACAGTCCTTGTGTACATCTAATAATAATTCCTTATATAGCACCAGCATATTCCATAGCTCAGTACTGAATTTACCATCAAACATTGGTGCCTGTCTCCGGTGGATCTCACAATCTAAATTCTGAATTAATCCATCAATATGTTTTTGGAGTGTGGGAGTAAATCGGAGTACCCGGAGGAAAACCCATGCAAACATGGGGAGAACTACATCAAAGTTGCCTTTGGTGAAATTCTAACTCTGGAGTAGAGATGAGCGAACTTTTCAAAAGTTTGGTTTGGTAGGTCCACCAAACTTTCATGTAAAGTTCGGGTTCGTGACAAACCGAATGTTAATGAACTCGTTTTACTTACTTTTCCTCTCTACTTCAATGTCTGGTGACAGCCAGTCTGTGAGTGGCTGTGCGGGCTGTCACTCCTGAAACAAAAGTGACAACCTGCTCAGCCAATCACAGACTGATTGGGAAAGGATGGCTCCAGTGATTGGCCAAGTGGGCTGCCACTCTAGAGACAAGAGTGAATACCTGCTCAGCCAATCTCTAGTCATGGTGCTGTCCCATCCCAGTCAGCCTGTGATTGGCTGAGTGGGCTGTCACTTTACAGGTGGCTGAAGAATTAACCTGGGGGAGTGCAAACAGGTAAGAATATATTTTTTTGGTTTCTTATTAGATGTGCGGGCCGCTATCTTCCCAAACCTGTCCATACCTTGCAAAAAGGTTGTTTCGGTAAGGAACCTGTAACTGCAGCTCAGGTCCCCTTCAAGTGAACAGGAGCTGAGCTGCAGTTACACATCACCACTGCTACACAATAGAAAGAGACAAACTTCATTCACTGTATAGTGTGGGCGCTGAACAGCTGATCAGTGGGAGTACCAGGTGTAGGCTGTCCTCTGGAAGCTCACCAGTCCATTTTGTAAAAAAGAAAAAAAAAAAAAACCTTCAAAAGGAAGTCAGTTTAAAAATGGTCTAAAACTTAAAATAGACAGATTGAAAGATGTGCAACATTTTCAAACAGCTTGGGCCACTGTTATTAATCTGGCAAAATCTTAGACTGTCTAGTCTATGCCCTTTTTCACACTTCCGTAGTGTGACCTGTAATTGCGGACTGTGGTGCTCTATAATTGAAAAAACACTGCATTGGAGACAGTCATCCATGTTGCAGTTACAGGTTTACACTATGACCTGTTTTTTTTTTTTTTTTTTTCGCGGCATGGATAATGGCCCCATAAACACGTACTTGCGGATGTGTAAACAGGGCCATTGGTACTATGTTCTTTTATTGTGGAAAAAACTACTGACATGTGAATAAATAATAGTAACATTACACTGCAGGATAGTATACTGTCTGCACTGTACAAAACACTACTAAAGAAATATAAAATTGTTAAAAAAAAACACAAAAAAACCCATATATATATATATATATATATATATATATATATATATATATATATATATATAATTTCAATAAATATGCTAGTCATGGTGTGATTAACAAACTCTGAGAAGCTGAAAATCTTGTGCGTTGTTATTCCAGAAATCACCCTGGATTAAAGGAACTACTTGAGAAGAATAAGAAGTAAATGACAATGAATGAGAAAGTAATTAATAAGAGATGAGGGCACAATTAGTTATGGCTTTTCTTCAACAATTAATAGTGATTAAGTCCAAACTAAGCAAATTTTGAAATAATCTAATTGTTCCTATGACTTGGAAGTTAATTACTATGACGTCTGCAGTATAAGACGAGCAGCGCACTGGACACTTATGTTGGGATCATTGGTGGCTCATAACTAGCAAAGAAATAAACAACAGAATTAAACAAAATAAAAGATACCGGGAGTAATTATAACCAAAGGGGAAAATAGTCAAATAACATATATTGCTGTTGTATGCATGACTGTACAGATGTAGTGTCCAGCATTATAGTACCGCAGCACTGCAGACTTTATACCCACTTTGCAATGAGAGGCTATGCTCCCACTTTAGAAATATGCCAGGGAAGGCTGACTTTTTAAATACATGGCTGCTAATAATGATTATGATCATCATTAGTTACCGTCTATGTTACAAGATGGCTGTCTACCCAAATATGCTCCCAAAGTGGAAACATTGCCAGAGGATGCAATGCAGACAAGTGTATGTGAGTTACAATACATATACTGAATTGCTGCTTACTTTATATTCACTAGGGCAGACTCCTGCACCTGGCCCAGGTTATGTACAATACAGTACTGTGTGCATCGCTGCTCAATACTTGCAGGAGCAGGGTGGCTAAAAAGGAGTCCCTGCTCTAATATTTACTTTCTATAGGATGATAGAGCAATGGTCATGGATGTGCGTTAGGGTCATTCATCTGTTTTTTTAAAGGTCCTTTCACATAGGCTGATGCATACTTCATGGAGGAGGAACAATGGTTAATGTGATTGTTCAGTCCCCAAACAGCTTGCATTATATATCAGCAGTAAATCCCCTCCATACATGTAGAGATGACAACCAATTAAAATTGTTATGATTGGAACACCCATGATATATATACAGCTTAACCCTTAGGGGACACAGCCAGTTTTAATTTTTGCGTTTTCGTTTTTCCCTCCTCGTGTATATAAGGCCATAGCGCCTGCATTTTTCCACCTAGAGACCAAAATGAGCCCTTATTTTTTGCGCAACTATTTGTACTTTGCTATGGCAGATGTAATTTTTGCCTAAAATGTGCCGGGAAACCAGAAAAAAATTATATGTGTGGTGAAATTGAAAATTTTTTTTTTATTTGGGGGGGGGGGGGGGGGGGGTTGTTTTTACTCCGTTCGCCCTGGGGTAAAACTGACTCGTTATATATGTTCCTTAAGTTGTTACGATTACAATGATATGTAACATGTATAACTTTTATTTGATTTGATGGCTTGTAAAAAATTAAAACCTTTTAAAGAAAATATATGTTCCTTAAAATCGCTCCATTCCCAGGCTTATAGCGCTTTTATCCTTTGGTCTATGGGGCTGTGTCAGGTGTCATTTTTTGCGCCATGATGTGATCTTTCTATCGGTATCTTGATTGCGCATATATTGCAGCCAAAAGCAATAGAATGCCGAGCCGGGATCAGCGCCATTACGGCGCAGACCCCGGCTCGGGATGGATGCGGGGATCGCCCCCCCGCAATCGCGCCGCAGGGGGCGATCCCCCCACTAGACCACCAGGGATGAATAAAAGCAAGTATTTAGAAGCAGCTGTCAACTTTGACAGCTGCTTCTAAGTACTTAATTAGCGGGCACTGCGATCGGACCGTGCCCGCTAATAGCCGTGATCTCGGGCTACATGCGGCACCCGGGATCGCGGCCGCGACCCCCCTCTGAACTCCCATAGCGGCACGAGGACGTTCAGTAACGTCCTGGTGCAGCTATGGGTTAATGTGCATCTGAGGCTAAGTTTACACTATGTATGAGACTGGCCGTTCTGTGACCTGGCCGGAACGGCCGGTCTCTGTCCGGATCATAAGTACCGGCCGAATGATCTTTCCAGCCGCAGTGTTCTGATGCGGAGCCACTCTCTTCATTGTGTGAACTGATAGGGTTTCCTGAGGCCGCAATTCATTGAATTGCGGCCACAGAAAACTGACACGTCAGTTATTTGCGGGTCCGCACGGGATCCCAGCCGGAGCGTATACGGTGTGTATATGCTCTGGCCGGGCGGAATCCCATAGAAATGTAGGCAATGTTCCACACTGCATAAAGTATGGCCGGTGTTGTCGATGGCAACTACGGCCGTACTTTTACGTAGTGTGAACATAGCCTGAATCAGCTTCCATATAAATGGTACAATCAGAAGTCTATGGGCTTACTGTATTAGAAACGTCATTTACATGAATGAAACTGATAGAAATGTCCACAACTCTATGTAAGTGCAACCCAAATGATTTGCTCTAACCGCAATCAGACTTGTGCAGGGAAAAAAAAGTTGATCTGCAGCAAAATTCCTTTCAAAATGAAAAGAATAAAGCAAAAAATTGACAGCGGATTCCCTAAAATTCAATCTCAGAGACCAAATGCTAGAGTACATTAAAAAGTACAGCTACGACAAGCACATATTACATGGGTTATATCCAGAGTCTATTCATTCCCCCATTATTGTTGTAAAGGAAACCATTTCATTTTGAAGCAAAGCCATAATATAAGATCAGGCTGAAAAAGAATGAGAAAGATGTAAGAATCTGTTCTAAAGGAAGCTCTCTGTCCCACTCCAGGGACTTCTTTATGAAGTTACTGTATTTGTAACACCAGGTAGACAATACAAACTGTCTTTTTTTTTTTTTTTTTTTTTTTTTTTTTTAATAAAGTGATACCTGCGGTCAGCAGTGTACTGGAAGAAAATAAAATTGATCTTTCCAGCTTCAAATACCTTGTGCTGGCCGGAAGGATTTGACGTGACGAGGAAGTTTTTGATAATGAATTCATAAAAGAGGATTTAAAGAAAGTTCAAAAAGTTGCTCAACAAGCTGAACATTAAGTGTAGGAAACATGGAAGAAAATTATAGTGTTAAATCCCAAATCTCACATGTAAGGAAGAAGAGGAGGGTGCAAAGAGCAGAGAGTTGGTCTCGGGTTGGTTATACACCATCATACCAATCAGGATTTGTATTCTTGCTATATACAGATATCCAAACAATAGACCATCAATATTACTAACCCAAAGAAACCCTTTAAATATGTCAGAATTCTTTATAGAGACAAATGCTTCAAATAAAACATTCCCACCATTTTTTTTTAAATTCTATTTATATATGAGTAATTATTGTGACATACTCGCTAAAAGTATTGTTAAAGCGGTTGTCCGGAAAAAAAAGTTTATATTTAAGCATGTTGCTGGCTGTGGGGGGCAGTAATGTATACTTACCTGTCCCATTCCCATTGCCGCTGCTGAATCCTGGGCAGCCCGCTTTGAACCACTGTCTGTGTTTTCATATAACATACAATGACATCCCACAGGAAATGGCTGCCTGGTGTAGAGTTTATGCTGAGCAGCCATTTACAGTGGGAGCGAGATGTCATTACTGGTATTTCCCACACAGCCCCAGCAACATGCTTAAGTATCAATTTTTCCTGGACAACCCCTTTAAGAATATAAGGATATTACGTATGTGTCCATTTTTTTTGTTTGCTAAATTTTAGCCAAACTTGTATATATATTTTTTAATCTAAACTCATTCACTCATCACAACTCTGGAGGCCATTGTTAAAGGAATTATCTGGGTAACGAAAACAATATTCTAAACAATCCCCCTTCCCAATACCACCCTATGTCTAATATACATGTATTACCTATCTTGCACCCTCTCTCTGTTTTATTTATGTCGTTTTTATAGAAACTCAGGAACGACAGCAGCCAGAACGACAGGAGACAGTTCAAAATACTCAGGGAGACTTGGTAAGAAAGACAAGCTAGCATTTCATTATTTCGCTCTTAGGTGGTTAACCCCTTTAAGATTTAGGCTGTCTGTATAAAGCCATTAAATCCATCAATGCCAATGCTGAGGTTGGCTGTCCAGTGACTTTTCTTGTCAACAACATGATCAGCATTAAAAGGGTTAATCATGGTGACCACACGCTTGTAGCCAAATGTATTGGCTTGTTGTTACTGGGCAAGTGCCAGGGCTGATGTTGGCAGCAAACACACACAGGGAGCAGGAGGAAATGCTGTGAGAGGAGGAGGAGGAGAAGGAAGATGATTATTCAAGGCCTTTTGGAGAGCGGCTCAGTCTATTGAGGCATGGATTGTCAGTGATGTGATGGAACTCGGTTAATGTACATGTAATTCATAAAAATAAATGTTGACACTTTCCATTAGTGCTGTGTCTTTAAATATCTAGCTTTTAATTTATGCAAATTAAATATGTTAATAAGATAATTACAGGGTTACTCTTCATGTGGACATCATGCAGAAAGTACAATTACCCAATCTCTCATTAACACAGGGACATGCTTCTGAATGATCAAGAGTCAGAACAGCTTAATAAGCATAAAAACAGATGCTACAGATGTACGCAATACCCACTGTACATTTAGGAGAATGTTTTGCAGTCATACACAAGACAACACATTACTACAGGTTATGCTTTACTGGCTCAATCCACATGTGATATATGTAATACAGCCTCAGTAAACGTGTTTTTTGTATTTTCCTCCTAACTATTCATTCATTTTTTGAATGTAACAATGCTGCTAAAATGTTAGACTGCAAAACCAGTCTTTACCTTTACCAGTCACCTTTCCTGGGTCCTAGCAATGGCCACAAAAGCTCAGATATCCCCAGGACTTATGGTAGGTAGAACAGGGTGACCGGTCAGCAAGAAAACCATAGAAGCACCAATCGGAACCAGTAATGCAAAATGGCAATAGATGTCAGGAACTAATGATAATGGTCTGTAGAATGGTTACATTAAAGTACAAACCACAGGCAGAGGTTGCAAGACAACAGGGAAAACAGGACACAATTGTCTAAACCAAGGGTGCCAAATTCAGGCCCTCCAGCTGTTGCAAACCTACTATTCCCATCATGCCTGGATAGCCAAAGCTTTAGCTTTGGCTGTCAAGGCATGATGGGAATAGTAGTTGTTTTAACAGCTGGAGGGTCTGAGTTTGACACCTGTGATCTAAAAGGAAACAATCTGAGATTACCAGGATCAGAGAACTCAACAGGCAAAAACTCAGAAACCCATAAAGTAACTTTCCAAGTGAAAGTCATTTACTTTTCAATATCAGATATTGAACTGCACAACATGAAACAGACAGAAAATCAGACACGAGACACAGAAAAACGGCAAATCACCCATGGTGGACGGTTTCCAGGCTGCCAGCACTCTTCTTCCATGCTTTTGCCAATGTGCCATACGGACAGGAAATGGCATGGAAAATGTAGAAAGATCTCTTTTTTTTGCCCGTTGGCACGACATGTGAGCAGAAGCCTGGTGGGTTGTAGAAAACATCAGGAGGCCTGGAAATTTTATTTCCCTCTGCATTAATAATGACCGGTCAAACCCATTAAACAGTCTGAACAAGCAGGAGCAACAACTTAAAGCCAAACCATAGGAAATAATACCATGCATGGCATAAACCAAGAATCCTGGCATAACACAGACTACTGCCAGCAACTGGCACCACATTTAGGCAAGAGATGATGACTTGTCATGTACAAAATAATGTTACAATTATATACTGCACATGATAATAATATTTTTATAATGATTTGAATACTAACTTTAACATCATGTGTCTCCAAGGTGACTTCTGAGTTTTTTTTTTTAAATTATAGGAACATTATTTCTTATGCAGGTTTTTATGTTAGGCCAATAAACCTCTGACTCTTCTTTGAATAAGAGATCATTTATAATTCACTGTAAAACTTGTAACTGTCATGAAAAAAAATTCATATTATATTTATATTTACAAGTCTCCCTTAACTAGTTGTGTCACATAGCGAGCTAGGGAATAAAGAGCATGGCTGCACGCTTCTCCCAACCATAGCGTCTGGGGGGGGGGGGGGTCTCAAAACCAAGAACCCTGACTGATCAAGATTGTTGACATGTCTGTGTGACATAAGCTTTAAAGTGGCATAAGGAAAAGAGAAGGAACGCCGGAAGTCACTCGCTTCAAAAGAGAATGCATTGAAGCGAGTGAGTTCCGTCGTTCAATCCCAGGATACAGAAGAGGAGTCACAGCAGAGGCTGAAGTGAGCCGCGCCACGGGACACCGATCAGCTGCAGTGAGTATACGTACCAGCGCCTACCGGGCGTGCCAATAATAATTTTTTTGTGAACTGCTTCTTTAACCCCTTTAATGCAAGACAACTAGAGATGAGCGAACCGGGTTCGGGTTCGAGTCGATCCGAACCTGAACTTTCGGCATTTGATTAGCGGGGGCTGCTAAACTTGGACAAAGCTCTAAGGTTGTCTGCAAAACATGGATACAGCCATTGACTATATCCATGTTTTCCACATAGCCTTAGGGCTTTATCCAACTTCAGCAGCCACCGCTCATCAAATGCCGAAAGTTCAGGTTCGGATCGACTCGTGCATGCTAGAGGTTCGCTCATCTGTAAAGACAACCTCTTGTTGACAAAAAAAAGATTTGTTGTGTCAATTTTAATGTAAATGTTGCCAGTCTAGAATATTTAGCAGTTGGCCGCAATCTATGTGTATGGTCAACTGAACCCACCATCCGCTATCCTTTGCTTTTTCATTCTGTTATCAAGCAGGAACACATAGAATTATCAAATGCAATCAATTAATGGGCAATCAGGTACCTAATGTTTATCTGAGTCTTCTTTGAGGGGAGTTGAAAGATTAAGCCTATAGGGGAAATTTATCAAGACTAGGATACAATACTTGTACACCAGTCTTACATAAAGCCCGACCCATTTTTCCCAGATGGATTTAATAATAGGCGCTTTTCTTTTAGTCAAGCCGTTCGTCTCTGCAGTGGGCGAAGGTGTTGTACAACAAATCTACACTTCTGTTATGATTGACATCTGGAAGGTGTAAAGCGGGGTGGGGGGGGGAGGGAGGAGACATTCCAGCTTGCAGTTATTCAGGAGCTTGGGAAAGCCTCTTTGACTCTTTGTACCAGAGAATAAAAGCATTTTCCTACACTCTGGAAGCCCAAACAGATAAATAAAAGGTACCAAGTGTCTTGTTGACATAACAGCTAACAATGTCAGCAATTTGAATCATGAATTACAGCTGACAGATTCCCTTTAAAGGAATACTCTAGCGGACAAAAAATGTTTTCAAATCAACTGGTGTCAGAAAGTTATACAGATTTGTAAACTACTTCTATTTATAAATCCCAAGTCTTCCAGTACTTATGAGTTGCTGGATGTCCTGCAGAAAGTGGTGTATTTTTTCCTGTTTGACAGGGCGCTCTATGCTTCCACCTCTGTCTGTGACATGAATTGTCCAGAGGAGTAGCAAATCCCCATAGAAAATCATTCCTGCTCTAGACAGTTCTTGTCACAGACAGAGGTGGCAGCAGAGGGCACTGTGTCAGACTGGAGAGAATAGTTCACATCCTGCAGGAAATACAGCAGCTGATAAGTACTGGAAGATTTGAGATTTTTAAAGTGTACCTGTGATTTAAAAAAACCTTTGACATGTCATATCCCCGCTTTGTGTTAGAAAGAAGAGTTGAGCTCATAATGTAAGTCTATGGAGCCCGACTTTTTTATTCTTACATAGAGCGGAGAGTGGACACGCTGCAGCACCGTCTTCTCCCTGCTCATTCTCCAGAATGGTACGGGTACAATCGGACCCATCAAAACTTTTGACATGTCTCTATGACATGTCAAAAGTTTAAATAGAAGTAATTTACAAATCTGTATAACTTATGGACACCATTTAATTTGAAAACATTTTTTCCACTGGAGTACCCCTTCAAGATTCCTGTTCAGTAATATCCTCAAGCCTTTCTCGGTGGTTGTTTTCCACTTTACATATAACCTTACATTTATCCATATAAAACTCCATTTGCCAAGAGTGAATTCTGCATTGTAAATCACAACATAACAGCATTACAGCAGTGGAAGCTATAATATTAATGTTTAGCAAGGTGACTATATACAATGGATGAAATCATCTTTTATGTGTCTTTAGCTTCTCAGGCTGCTAATTATTGTTCTATGAAGTGGTCTTCCCTATTCTGCAACACAGAAATCCTATTAATATAAATGGCTCTTAAATAGTATCTTCCTCGATGGGAAGATTTATTGAACAGGGGCCCAGGTGATTATCATAATGATATATAACATTTCTAAATTCAGTAGACTGACAATTTAATAGCCGATGATAAGCGTACTGGAAAATGTCTCTCTGTTGTATTTCACTTATTACTTATTGAATTTCTGGTTTTGTGAAAGAATTTGAGAAAAGTTGCACACATAGCTAAATAGGTGACCCTAAATCATAGTCCAATTGTCAGTACTCCAACGGATAGTTTAACCCTTAGAGGACCCGGCCAATTTAAATTTTTGCGTTTTCCTTTTTCCTCCTTGTGCTTAAAAGGTAGCACTTGCATTTTTTCAGCTAGAAACCCACATGAGCCCTTATTTTTTGCGTCACTAATTGTACTTTGCAATGACAGGCTGAATTTTTTCACAAAGTACACTGCGAAACCAGAAAAAAATTCAAAGTGTGGTGAAATTGAAAAAAAACCAACAAAACACGCATTTCTTTTCTTTTTTTTTTTTTTTCGTTTTTACGCTGTTCGCCATGGGGTAAAGCTGACTTGTTATATATGTTCCTCAAGTCATTATGATTACAACGATATGTAACATGTATGACTTTCATTGTATCTGATGGCCTGTAAAAAATTCAAATCATTGTTAAAGGACAACTCCGGCGGGACCCCCCCCCCAAAAAAAAACACAGACACACACAGACACCATACTCACCATCCCTCCGGTGACGATCGCCACTCCATTCGGCCGCCGTCCGCCTCACCGTCACCTGCGTCCGCCGTCCAGCGATGTCTCCTTCTTCCGGGTCCATGAGAGAGAAAAGGCTGCCAGCGCGCTTGCACACCGGCAGCCTTTTCATTGGCTGGAGCGCATCACATGGCTTCCAGCAAGCTCAGCCAATCAGGGCTGAGCAAGCTGGAAGCCATGTGATGCGCTCCAGCCAATGAAAAGGCTGCTGGTGCGCATGTGCACCAGCAGCCTTTTCTCTCCCATTCACTCTCAATGAAGACGCCGAGGAGGAAGAAGACCCGGACCGCCCCCAGCTCTGACATCACCCGACACCAGAGAAGAGGACCGTGACGACCGTAATAGGTAATGTATATATTCTTTAACTTCCGGGGTGGGGGGTCGGGGGTCGGAAAGTGGGGGAAGGGGGCCAGACCGGGTATTTAACCACATTACAAAGTTATATAACTTTGTAATGTGTGTTAAATAAGCCCAAAAAAATTTTCGCCGGAGTTGTCCTTTAACAAATATATGTTCCTAAAAATCGCTCCATTCCTAGGCTTATAATGCTTTTATCCTTTCGTCTATGGGGCTGACAGGTGTCAGGTGTCATTTATTGCACCATGAAGTGTTCTTTCTATCGGTAGCTTGATTGCGCATATGCGACTTTTTGATCGCTTTTTATTACAATTTTTCTAGATTTGATGCAACCAAAAATGCGCAATTTTGCACTTCGGGATTTTTTTGCGCTTACGCCATTTACCGTGCAAGATCAAGAATGTGATAAATTAATAGTTTGGGCGATTACGCACGTGGAGATACCAAACATGTTTATTTATTTATTTTATTTATAACATGGGAAAAGGGGGGTAATTCTGACTTTTATTAGGGGAGGGGGCTTTTTATTAATAATACTTTTATTTTTACTTTTACACTTATACTAGAAGTCCCCCTGGGGGATTTCTAGTATAAGTGCACTGATCTCTCATTGAGATATATGCTGCATAGATATGCAGCATAGATCAATGAGATAGGCACATCGATTGCTTCCGGCTGCTGCAGCCGGAAGCAATCGAGTGCCGAGCCGGGATCAGCGCCATTACGTTTTGGAGGAGAGATCCTCTCCACTACACACCAGGGAACGGCTGCATCAAGTAATCTTTATTACTTTATTAGCGGGCACGGCGCTCGGACCGTGCCCGCTAATAGCCGCGGTCCCGGGCTACGAGCAGCACGGCGGTACAGAGTGCGGCCCCGCTCTGGACGCATGGAGGCGGCCTTGGATGTACGGGTACCTCCAGGGTCGCCTAGGGGTTAAAGTGTACCTGTCATGATGCGCTTCTGGATCAGCGGCAGGATCCTCTGTTTATGGACAACTCCAGCCGGGGGACAGAGCCAGAGGTCGGGGCGGGGTCGAGCTTGCAGTCCAGAATGGCAGGGAAGTGAACAGGTGTCCGGCGAAGGGGGGTTGCTGATAAGGACCTGCTACTATCCGGGGAGGTTACTGCGGCAGCAGAGGCAGTGCTGTGACAGCGGGCAGCACGGGGGGGGGGGGGATTGCTGCCTTGGAGATGGGGGATGTCGGCGCGGGGGGTCTTGGTGATGGGAATCTCCCTAGTACTACCCCCTACCATCTGCTCATAGTATAAACAGAAGATGGGAGGAGTGGTAGTGTGTACCTGTCCCCCTGCATTGAGCAGGGAGGGAGGGGGGAGGTAGATGCACCTCTCTCCCTCCATGCTGGGTGCCCTCCATTTGGGGAGCTAGCTCCCCAAATTATTCCATAAATGTACTGCATCAATGGAGCAGTCCACCACATTACAAGTACATAGACTTCAATACGGTGCCATAGACTTCTACATTTAGTGCGTCCCTGCTGGACACTCCATAGGAATTACACCTGATTTGTGACGTCACGGTTTTTGAGAGAATTTAAAGCCTCCCTGATCTACTAAATTAAGGGAAATAGCAGTATATTCGCATTTCCCATAATTAACGTACATTAGAAATTTTTCTAACTTTCCTAAAGTAATAACATTAAAAAATACTCTTGGTCGGACTTCTTTAGTCCAGATAAAACTGGACTGCCAAAATCCTATGATTGAAAGCATTTCTTTTTGACTTTGTCCCCTTCACAGTTTTTCCTACACATCCCTGCTGCTGCCCATTAGCTTGGCAGGAAACATCAGCATGGCTTCACTCACATGAATGGCACTCTCTTAGGGCCCAAGTACTGATCTGCTAGATCGGCGATCCCTTAATGAGACCATGTACAGCACGATCATTAGTTAAAAGTTACAAATACCTCTCCGTGCTTCCTGATGTCCTGCTAGCTTTAGCTCGCTCCCCACAGTGTCTGAGGTGACAGGTCGCTCAGCCAATTACCAGAACTATGCCGCGGCCAGATTCATCAGCCTGTCTGGGACAGACTGATTTCTGCACAACTTCGAAGCACAGCTACTTATGTTCCCGCTTTAAAGAAAACCTAATATTTAGTTAACATTATTCTCTCTGAGTTTAATATTGCATTCTGCCTCTGAACTCCATATTTCTTCCAAATTGTTGTTGCAATACCAATTTTAACTCGAAGCCAGAAGTAAATGACCTAATGAAATACTATAATAATGTTAAAGTTTCTGTTAATGCATAAAAACTCTTATTACTTTATATAATGAACTAAATACATTCAGAAGTTGTGAATTACTTATTTGGAGCATATGGAACATCGCCACCATTTGTATGGAGGCAATATAGTATTGATTGCTATAGCTGCTACATTGTTGCAGTGCACAGTGAAGTTATTTGCTATGTGGTACTGAGGACAATGTGTATGTGAAATACCAAGAAATAAGTAAAGAATGGCCGCTCTGTGCATATGTAAAGCTTCAATTCAAGGCCACAGGTTGTAGTCTTAAGATACAGGATACATTCAAAGGGATTTTTTTGATAGTTTTCATGTGAATATCCCCATGGCCAGACTGTGAATAGGCAGCTCTCTTCTACCAGCAAGAAGTTTAACTTAGGACTACTGTATGTTTGGTCCTTTTTTTGAATGTACACTTTTATTTTTCTTACTCAATAGTGTAGCAGACCACGCTATTGCATCCTATAAAATTAATTTATATGGAAAATGAATCAAACGTAGTGACAAGTTGACAATATTGGTCCATTAAAATCAATAGGCCTGTTGGGAGTACACCATGGTATATGTCTATAATTATTTTTTTTAGGTATTAAAATGTTCATAATCTCTTTTGACAGGTTGCTGATATATATTCTAAGCTATTGTGTGGGAATGTAGTCTACAATTCACTTAATGATCACCTCCAGTACTAAAAATGATGGGCCTATAGGTCAACAGGCAGTGGTGAAAGCAAAAGGTATAATAATATAATCTAACAAAAGCAAGTGTTCCTGTTTTACCAAAAGTCTGGTGTCCATTGTTGCCTATATAAGACTTGCTGATATTGCTATTTTGTTGATGGGTTGTAATAAAAGCAATGTATGCTATTATATTCTATAGAATGCTACTACATTATGTACATGTCTTTCTATAAATCACAAAACTTTTTGAAGTCGTGTGAAATCTAGGGCAAAATGTTCTTTCTAGAATTGCTAAGATACAAAGGAGTTAATTTCAGTATCTCACTTTTGACATTGTGCCTTTGTAGCCTAAAGAAAGGAAAGGAAGGAAGGACAGCGAGCAGAAACAGACACGGAGGGAAATTGGATAGAAGGAATTGCTTCTAACTGCAGTAACCTTGCTCAAATGTAGCAAGCCCCAGCAAGTTTCAGGGCTGATAATTGGATCTATGACTACAAAGATGCCAGCAATTTAATATATGTGGAAGGTGGCCTTGTGGCTCTGCCATATCACATGGAAATTGTGGACATTTTTTTTTTTACTGACAATGATGTTCGGTTTTATATCAGTATCTATTTTAACAATAACTAAATATTTAAGCAAACATTGTCAATTTTGGTTCCATGTGTGTATAAATGATAAAATATGATTGTATGAATATTGTCCATAAGTTATTGTCATTTGTATTATGCTACATATCATCAGAGTGATCAAACATGTCAAAACTCACTGATCACAGTGTGTCAATCTTGGGATTGCTGCAAGTCTCAGGAGTGAGAGCCACTGTGATCAGTAACTTTTGACATGTCAAAATGGATTACAAATAACTGCAATGCTTTAATTTCTTGATAATTCCCCTGTTTAATTAGATGTTACCCTGGCACAATAAAGCAAATGACCAAAGAAAAATTTGTAAAAAAAATGCAGTCTTTTAGGGAGTAAAATAAAAATATGCTGCTGAGTCCAGTGGCACGACTTTGGTCTTCCCAACTGTCTCTGTTTTCCCAACTTGCACACCCCCTTTAAGACCTTCCACCCTTTTCTGTAACATTTCTTCAAGCAAATTCTATTTTATTAACGTCTTTTTATAAGTGGAGTCTCCAGAATTTAATGCAGTGTTTCAGTATATAACTGTTGTGGGGGCATATGCCAGGGATAAGACACAGCTTCATCCCTTCTCCCTAGCGTACACCCAATGGGCTGGTGTGTGTGTGGAAGGGGGGCATGGTGGCCTCTTCCCGCACCTAGTTTACCATTATTTACTCCTTGCACTAGCCATAAATCATGGCAGAAAGCAGGAACAGGTGAAGATAGTGCAGATCAGGCCAGATTCACTAATGTTCCTTTTACACGGAACGATTGATCGTTCGTTTTTGCACGATAACGATCGAATTCGAACGATAATCGTACGTGTAAACGCAGCGAACGATCAAACGTCGAGCAAAAAAATCGTTCATTTTGATCTTTTAACATGTTCTCAAATCATCGTTGATCGTTCGCAAAAAATTCGCAGATCGTTCCGTGTAAACAGTCTTTCAGCGATTTCACCTATGTGTGAGATAGGCTTAAGCGATCGCAAAACGATCGCATAGCGAATTTTCCGTACGATGTATCGTTCCGTCTAAACGCTGATCGTTATAACAAAAACATTGTTCATTCAAAACAGTTAATCGTGCGAATTATCGCTCCGTGTAAAAGTACCATTAGAGGCATGCAGTGAATCCAGTGGGGCAATTAGGGATGGTGCCTAATTTAAGACCAGCGTACTTCTACGCTGGTCTTCTTATATGTCCCCCCACAGTGTTGGTCAAGAAACTGCATTTAATATTTTTTGTCACCACCCTTTCCTAGTATAAGGTTTACTGACCAATCATGCAGAGACTTGTGAATCTAATCCAGAGTTATTTAGGGCTCAAATGTTATGGCTTTCGCTGACTGGTTCGGCTGGAGGAGCAGCATGGTCATGTATGAATACGATGACAATATTAGGGCACATACAAAAGGGCTTTAAATACCTCTGCAGCTGCATCCTCCATGTAGTGAGCACTTGGCCCCCTGTTGGATGGCCTAACTCTTTGTTCTACCATGATTTATCTGTCCAAGAACATTTATGTAATTGTATACAAACTGCACTAGACAGACTGATATACTAAAGTAAAACAATAGAGACAGGATTAAGCAATTCATATCTGGAGGACATACTTTGTCTCCTCTGAAATACATTAGAGGAAGGTGTAGAGTTCATCTTGTTTAATCCTAATAAGGTGAAGTTGTTTGTGCTGATCAATACATGAAGCACAGCATCATTGAACATAGTGTTATACTCACATTAAGTGCCTGCAGAAGCTGTCACAGCAATAAACAGCTAATGCCACCAACATTGCTGCGTTACCATTGAGTAATAATTGGACCCGCTCCAGGTCTGTGCTCATTGAGTTGTCAGAAGCTTAACCGTTTAATGATGAATGCTTACAGTACCACCAGTACTTACACGTCAGAAAATAAAGTGCATCACAGCTTACTGTATATAGGTATGTGTTTCTGCAGACTAGTCACAATACCCATAGTGACCATGAATCTAATAAAGTAGCCTGGTCTGATATATTTCATTTTATTTCACATAATTTTAATTACTGGATGTATTTAAATGCTTACATAGAAAACGGTGGCACCAGGATGTACTCATCAGACAGTGTGAGACTCTGGGCAATGTTCTTGTAGGAACCTTTGGCTTTTGGAGTTTATATGGATGTTTCTTTGATTCGTATTACGTAAACACTGTCGCAGATCAAGTACGTCCCTTATGGAATATTCCCTAATGGCAGTGGCAACATAAGAATGGGGCTAAGACTTTAAAATTGACCCCAAAGTCCCCAGATCTCATTCAGATGCAATATCTGTGGGATATATTGGCTAAATCTAATTAATGGATTGGCTTATAATTCATAGTGCCAGTAACCACATGATACCTTTAAAGGTCTTGTGAAGTCCACCTTGGTATGATGACTTTGCCTGATCATTGTACATACTGTAGATTATAACCCCCAAAAGTCTTATCAGTTTCCTAATTAGCCCTTCCTATTCTGAAGTTTTCACATCCTCGGAATTAGGGATGAGCGAACTTTTGAATTTATGACGCATCCCTCCCTTCTGCACTGCAGAGACAATGTTCCTCCCTTTGTGGGCTACAACACTTCCTACCGTTAATTGACCTTCGGTCAGCCATTCACCTCCTTCTCCTCCATGTTGGTCAGGAGGAGTTCCTGCCCACTGTGGCTTCGTTGACCCAGGCTCACAAAATGGAGGACGAAGAGTCAATCCCGGCACACATCAGGTAGAATTCTGCTTACTTTATTGGCATAACAAGTGCAGTATGTACAGGAGGACGCGTTTCGGCTATAGCCGAAACGCGTCCTCCTGTACATACTGCACTTGTTATGCCAATAAAGTAAGCAGAATTCTACCTGATGTGTGCCGGGATTGACTCTTCTACCTATTTTTGGGATAACTCCTACCACGTGCACCATCGCTACTACAGAGTGCCGTCTTCTATCAACACACTACACAAAATGGAGGACAGCCTGAGAGCGTCGGGCCTGACATCGGGCCCCCTAAAGCACCGGGGAAGTGACAGTGGCAAGAATGGGCTAACTTTCTTGTGGTCTTCTGGGGAAATGTTGACCCAATGGGCAGTAACAGACATTTACTGCCCTTGCCCATAATTAAAGGACCAGACATCACCACTGAGGTGCACGGTCTTGGTCACCAAGATACCCTATGAGTCGCCAACATTTGTCTACACAACTGTGCAGTGATGGGACAGACGATGGGACAACTGATGGGACTTTTTTATTTTTTCATTTTTGTTGTTGCGGCTAAACGGGGTTCTTCTATTTTTTGAACCTGATTATAAAGATATGAACTGATTTTCCCTTAATAAATTCGATAAGCTTGAAAACCGAAATTGCTTTCATGTGTCTTGGTTAATACTCACAGACAACTGTCACATTACATTTTTATTAGGCAGCACCCAGGTATATCTGAGGAGACTAATTTAAGGTCTCAACCTAACAGGGGTGACATCACGCATCTTGATATTCCCAGAAAACCAGGATACAAGTGATTCTAGGAGTAATAATCCCTTGTATCCCGGTCTATTCTGTGACAAAAGTACAATTTTGCGTCACCATTGTTATTTTTACCAAAGTTCGTAATGAAACTGGTTCATAACGGTTTGGTTCGCTCATCCCTACTCGGAATCTATGGATATACAATCTGTGGAAGCAAATACTATATGTGTGGTGGTTTTGTATTTGGCTGGAGAAAGAATAGGCTGTTAAGTTAAATATGTATGCCTGCCTAATATGATATGTGGTTGACCTCCTCTGATCAGAACCGACATTGCAAATCTGTAAAAATGTTCGGACTTGGCAACGTTCCCTTAACCCGAACGCTCAGCGTTTGATTCCTTGTGGCTGCAGAAGTTTGATTCCATGGGTTAACTCTGCTCTAACCACACAACCTGTTTTTCATTTATGTGTTCATTTAAGTGAGAATTGCTGAAGAACTGTGACTCTGAATGTGGATAATTAGTTACTGTTTAGTAAAGTTACCCATAAAACTACATTGCTCTCTTGCCTGGTCCTCCCATCTCACAGTGACCTGGTTACATCTGCACTACTGTATCACCAAGGGCACTACCAAGTACCATTAGCCAAATTTACAAAGGAACTAAATATCTTCCTCTACAAACCTCCTACTGCCACTATTGTAGTGGGCCACAGGGATATCCCTTGGGTCGGATTCCACTCTGGCTCCATTGACACAAATATTGCCGCTTGAGGAACTACAGGTCCTAGTGGACCTGGGAACCATGTCTGAGGAGCCTTGTCAGTATACAACAAGAACTCAGCAACAAGCAACATTAAAAAATCTACTGCTGTCTAGTCCCTACCTTCCATCGAGACTTATGAATTGCCGTAGTAAATATGACAGACAAGCCCTGTGTAGTCTGATGCTTCACTGATGCTGCCTTTTATTCAGCCCCTATATTCTCTAACCTAATGAATGTATTTTTTGCAAAAAGGGGACAAGTGGAAGATATATGACTGCAGTATCAGACTACACCAAGCTTGTTTGTAGTCTGTTACCATGGAGACATAAAATCTGCATGGGAGCAGAGGATACAAAATGGTACAAGATTTTTCTAACAGTCTATTTGCTTATTTTTTCACTGCATGTGCACTAGAGCACTAAAATAATGGTTTTATTAATTAAAAAATGGATGTAAGCTTAGACTTTATTGCAATATATCAAGTTCCTACTTCATTAATACACTTAAGTGATAATCTAATCAACAAAATTTAGAGGCAAGCACCCCTTTTCCCAATGGGCATTTGCTGTGATGGTTCATGCTGCAATATATATATATATATATATATATATATATATATATATATATATATATATAGTGACAGTCTGGGGGTTACTCACTTGCTTTGTCCAGCAAATTTCAGTCCAGTCAGTGCTGTATGCTTTAAACTGACCACAGTCAGCTTCATTTATCCGTTTAAAACATAAGACATACTGTACACGACACTTTGCAAATAAAATAAAACCTGGGCCATCTAGCCACTGACTGTACAACACAGCTTCCCTAGCTGTCCCTTCTGAGCCTACTGCTCAACATTACCAGATCCACTGGTCTCACCAAGACTTCTTTTGCAGCAGCTCCCACAGGCCTAGCACTGCCTGTGTTCTCCCACCCTGGGAGTCTTCACCTGGGAGCCATCACCTGGGAAGCTCTGGAGTCTCTAATAGAGCTCCACCAGGTGGGCTTCAGAGCCTCATTAGTTCTTAGGTTGGAGTGGAGTATATGGACCAGGAGCTCCACCTGCCATTTTCCACTCCAGAGGCACAGTACTGCCTCTTAAAGCCACACCATGTCACAATATATATATAAAAAAATTTAAGCAAATTCAAAAGAGGCCTTTATAGTCAGTCAGTCATAGTAAGTTTCAAAATAGTCATCAAAATGTAAAATTTACCCTACTTCCCTACTTTTTTATTCAGATATTTGTACTTCATCTACCATCTGTCTGATCTAAACTGTGGAATCACAAAAATACATCCTGTTTGCCAAAGTGCATATATTGTTGCAAAACACACACAAAAAAGGAGGTACTGGTCATCAGCATGCTGCACTAACACTAGCTGTGGCACTCACCAGGTTATGGGGACGCAAAGTAGTCAACCTTTATATATTAGGCCACCTGCTTATTAGAGAGCTAAAATTCACTCTGGGAATATTTACCATGCTTAGTCTATAAATGGCAGTTTCTGAAGGGGCTGTCAGTGGGTTCAACGGACATATGTCTGATATATGTATGGCTATGTTCACACAACGTTCAAAAAAGGAAAAAAAAAAGTCAATTTTTGTGTTTAAAAAGACGTTCGCTATTGCATCATTTTAAGTGGGTTGACCAAAATGCATTGAAGTCTGTGGAATAACAGACGTCTTTTGCACACATTGTATTGAATGCGTTGGCCTCAAAAGACATCAGTTATTCAATACAATGTGTGAAAAAGACGTCTGTTTTTCCATAGACTTCAATGCATTTTATTTGAGTCACTTAAAATGATACAATAACGGACGTATTTTTAAACACAAAGACTAGGTTCAAACAACGTCCAATAAAAAAACGTCCATTTTTGCCGCGATTTAACTGACAGCAATGGCAATGCATTGACGTCAATGGGAGGATGGACGTCCAACACACACAACGCATTGAAAAACGGCCGTTGCGTTGTGTGCATTGGACATCAGTCCTCCCATTGACTTCAATGCATTGCCATTGCAGTCAGTTAATAAAGGCAAAAACGGACGTTTTTTAAAATATCAAAAATGGCCGTTTTTGGACGTTGTGTGAGCATAGCCTATGTGTGATCTGCCCTCAAAAGTTTCTCACTTCACTGTCCATATTCTGAGCTGGTGTGAAACCATCTCATCTCCTCCAACTTATTTCTCTAACACTATGAGAAATAACTCTTAGTATCAGCTAAATGCAGAAAATAAATCATCAAAAAAATAAAAATCAGTACAAAAGGGTCCATGGCCTTTAACCCTTTGAGGACAAGGCCCAAAATGACCCAGTGGAGCGTGCACATTTTGTTCTTTGTGCTTTCGTCTTTTCCTCCTCCCCTTCTAAGAGCTCTTGCACTTTCAGTTTTCTATCCACAAGGCCATGTGAGGGTTTGTTTTTTACAGTAATAGTTGTACTGTGTAATGGCATCTTTCATTCTACCATAACATGTATGATGGAATTCCAAATATATTATTTATGAAGATATAAATTGGTGAAATCGCAAAAAAGAATGCAACATGGTAACGTTTGGGGGGTTCCTGTATCTACGTAATGCACTATATGGTAACAGCGACATGATACTATTATTCTATAGGTCAGTCCGAACACAACCATATGCAGGTTACACAGATTCTCTAATGTTATATATGTATTTTTTTAAATGAAATCCTTTTTTTTGGCAATTAATTATTAATAAAATGGGCCTATTGTGACGCTTATAACGGTTTTATTTTTACACCTATGGGGCTGTATGGGGTGTCATTTTTTCCGCCATGATCTCTAGTTTTTATTAATACCAAGATCGGCCATTTTGATCACTTTTTTTTTTTTTATATAAAATGTAACATCAAATCGGTAATCCACGCACTTTTTTCTCTCTTTTCGTGTACGCCATTCACCGTTTACAATGACGCTTGTTATATTTTAATAGATCGGACAATTACGCATGCTATGGTATATGTTTATATATTTATTTATTTTCATATGTTTTATTTATATAATGGGAAAGGGGGGTGATTTAAAATTTTATTGGGGGGGGGGGCTTTGGGGTAGTGTGTTAGTAATTTTAACTTTTTTTTTTTTCCCTTTGGGGGACTTGTACATACACAACTTTGATTTTTATCACTGATCATTGCTATGCCATAGGCATAGCATTGATCAGTGTTATCAGCGTTCTGCTCATCGACCAGAGCGCAGGCTCAGTGATCAGAGCGCCGATTGGACCGCACGGAGGTAGGTGAGAGACCTCCGACGGTCCGCAGTCACACTGTGGGGGTCCCGATCGGTAAGTGACAGGGGACTAATGTATGTTCTGCAGGAAGTGTTGTTTTATTTTCAGGCTGACACAGTGCTCTCTGCTGACATCTCTGGCCGAGACTGGAACTGTCCAAAGCAGGAGAGGGTTTTTATGGGGATTCATAAAAAAAAACGAGACAGAGTTCCTGTCTTGGCCAGAGATGTCAGCAGAGAGCACTGTGTCAGACTGAAAATAAAACATTTCCTGCATGACATACAGCAGCTAATAAGTATGGGAAGTCTTGACATTTTTTAATAGAAGTAAATTACAAATCTATATAACTTTCTCATATCAGTTGATTTGAAAGAAACAGATTTTCGCTGGACAACCCCTTTAGGTCTATGAAGGATATGCAAAACAACAGCTGCAAAGTCTATAGTGCATACTAAATAACTACAAGGGGTGCCGAGGTTGTGAACACTTATCATATAGCCCAGGGGATATCTATCTATCTCCTATCTATCTATCTATCTATTTTTATTAAGATATGACAAGAGGAAAAGCAGAGTCTGTAAACGCTTAATCGAATTCACCTTAGTTAACACATAAATACACAATAATTTTTTTCTTGGCTACAGTAAACAGCTTTCTCAGCATCCCAGCAACAGGGACTTTGGCACTAATTACCGGTAACATGGTACCTATAGACTTAAATGAGAGCAGGCTTTATTTCAGCAGTCTTGCACTATAGCTTTATTCGCACAAACAAAGCTACCAGCATAAGGTACTAATCCACTGAATAAACCCGCCTGATGGAGAGGACTTAACATCTACAAAGTTAGAGGAGCCTGGAAATAATCCTCATCATACTGCTGTTTCCAATGAAGAAAGTGGAGGAAGGGGTGGGAGGGAGCAAGGAGGGGAGCCCATTCTCAGAAATCAATTTAGTCTCGTAGGAAGAAGAAGAAAAAAATTAGGAAGAAGCAGAAGAAAAAAAAACGCATCGTATAACTCCTAAATCAATACAGAGCCGTGTATAAAGAAATAACATGTTGCACAATAAGCCAGGCAGACAGAGATGTAATGCAGCTGTGCCCTGGAGGGGACAGGCTGACTCCTGCTCAGTCATTGAATGAAAGGAGCCCTAGCTCAGCCCAATCCTTGTCAACCCAGTCACACAGACACAATATTACCCAGGAAAAGACATGTATAAGCAGAAACCAGAAAGACTGTGGAAAAGGGCAGCAGATGACCTAGTTAATATGTATTGAAGATTACCTGGGACAAAACAAATAAATCCTACTGATTTATAGACGGAGACATTGAGATTGCATGGTAGACCCCTAGAAGCAATGCAGATGTAATGTCAAGCAGGGCTTATTGCTATCAAACACTGCAATAAGTCTTCTGATTTCTCCCTTTAGCTCAAAGGATATGAAACGCAGGGTAAAATCCAATAATCTCATAGACTGTAATGTGCAGTGCTTCTAGTGGACAACGCATTAACTACAATGGCAGGGCTTGTAGCAAAGCACATAGCGTTAACAAAAGAACAAGAAATTCATAAAGATGTTCTTTATGACTTTTATATGCATCATGCTAGTAAATATAACTATTATTATTAACCCCTTACCCACCGGCCTATTTTGGGCCTCAATTTTCTTACTTTCTTTACTGCTGCTGTTGTCTTGTTTTTCCCCACATAGTCATATGAATGCTTGTTTTTTGCAGGACAACTTTTATTTTTTATTGCCGCCTTTTTGGGATTTATATAACTTATTGAATAACTTTTATTAACTTATTTTTTTGAAGGGATAATGTAAAAATGTCATTTATTTTTCTTTACTATTCAGCATGCGAAACATATACTTTTGGGATTTTTTTATGTTTTAGTTTTAATAACTTATTTTGTATAGGAAACAACATGACATTTTATTATGGGGGGGTAAGACGGAGGATTTTTTTTAAAATTATGTGTTATTGCACTTTTTTCACTTTTAGACTAATGTATATAAGTGTACACTGGTGTAAATTAAAGGGGTTACCCAGCGCTACAAAAACATGGCAACTTTCCCCCTACTGTTGTCTCCAGTTTTGGGTGGGGTTTTCAAACTCAGTTCCATTGAAGTAAATGGAGCTTAATTGCAAACTGCACCTGAACTGGAGACAAGAGAGGGGGAAAAGTGGCCATGTTTTTGTAGCGCTGGATAACCCCTTTAACCAGTGTTTTTCTGATCACTGATACAATATGCTGCACTACTACTGTAGTGCAATGTATTGTTTATGTCAGTATTATCCTGACAGGTAATCTACACAGTCTTGCCTGTGACATGGCTATGCAGAGGTATATCCATGGCAGGCCTAGATGCCTTCAGAAGACGCCCCTCCATGGAAATGGATCAGAAGTCAGACCTCTACGCTGGACTTCCGATTAGTAAGTATAGCAGCATGGGACCACCGGATCCTGTTACATGCCACTATCATGATTTAACAGCGGCATGTAATAGGTTAACCTACCTGGAATAGAAGATTCACCATTACAAGAAGTCTCAGCGGGAGATCATCTGCAATGCCAGTATAGGAGCTCGGCATACAGTTATTTTGACCATGATGTAAAAACATGTATTGGTTAGAATAAGCCCATTGGTGTATAGGTGGTCACTAAGGGGTTAATAACACACATGTGTCTGCATATATATATATATATATATATATATATATATATAATCCATGCAGTATCTAGCTGGGTTCACACACTGTATACTTCAGGCAGTATTTGGTCCTCAAGTCAGGTCCTCATAGCAACCAAAACCAGGAGTAGATTGAAAACACAGAAAGGCTCTGTTTACACAATGTTGAAATTGAGTGGATGGCTGTCATATAACGGTAAATAACTGCCATCATTTCAATATAACAGCCGTTGTTTTAAAATAACAGCAAAAATTTGCCATTAAATGACGGCCATCCACTCAATTACAACATTATGTGAACAGATCCTTTCTGTGTTTTCAATCCACTCCTGGTTTTGGTTGCTATACAGCCTCACAAATACAGCCTCAAATATACATAGTGTGAACCCAGCCACAATCATATACTGTACATCCACAGTTCTGTAGGCACTAAGCTTCCTCCTTCCACCTACCCATCAAGATGCACAAGTTCCCTGCCCTCGAAGAGGAAAGAAAAGTGACAATATTTAAGTCTACTAGTTTGTTGGTTGTAAAGTACAATTTCCCGGTAATATGTTTGAGGCCTGAACAAAGACATTGCTTTATGTAGTGTGCTGTGAGAAATGTACACATGTAGCTACTGCCAACCTCATTGGTGTGTGCTGTACCTTTCTCAGAGTGTCCTGTGCTATCATCACAGTACTCCCTGGTTCCTTGGTTCTATCTCTAAGTTTCAGACAGCGTTCCATGGACACTCAAACTGGACACAAGCAGTCCTTACATTATACCCAGAAAGGTCCTGCTATGGATTCTTTCAGTATAAAGTCACAATTAAAGTGTGATGGCAACGTTATCAAAAAATCAAACTAGTTGGGCGCGTGTAGCAGAAATGTCAGATTTTCTTTTAAATTTTAAAATGTCATGGCATCTGTGAAGGCGGCCGGCTATCCTCCTTGAAATTATTGCTCCGATACAACAGAACAAGTCCAGTCAGAGAGAATAGGGTAATAGAAGGTGGCCAGCGCACAAGTTGCCATTTATAGAAATGTCATTACGTACAGGAATAAAAGGTTGTTCAGTAAAGGAACCAGAACAAATGAACTATAATCAAACAGAACACATAAGAAGATTTTGTAAGAAAGGAAACTTGGATCCTTACAATGAGATCTGTGAAACACGTGCGGAAATAAATACCGCACTGTAAACCTTTAATATACTCAATGATAATGTTCTGCATGTGAAGTTATGATCAAGGGCTACTTAGTCCAAAATGCATTGGTGGGCTTTATTGCATCCATTCTGCAACATGAGCCCCTACATTTATATTATGGCAGAAGTATAGTTATAGATACAGATATGTCATCTGGCAATGTATGTTAGATAAAGGACATAGATATTCATAGGCAGATGCTCCAATTTATCTACAAGGACTGTGCAAATAGTCCTCCTTAAAGTCGTACAGTTTTTTGTCTATAGCTTCTATGCAGACGTGAGGTAACAGACTACAAAGCCTGATTCTGCAGTAGGGAGTTGACCTGTGACACCTAAATGACTGGTCTGTGATTTCGGTAGCATGAGGAGAGCTTTCTGTAATATATTTCTTTTGTGCAACTATTCCACTTTAGACTTCTATAGACGGCGTCAGCTCAGTGCAGCCTTTGAAGGATGCCATGTTACACAATGAGTGACTAAAATCACAGAATATGACTAATGCACAGCAGGTTTTGCTTTGTACTAACACTAGTCATACCTTGCCTGGGCTGGTTTAAATATGTTTTCTGATGAAGAAACCTGAAATGAACATTTATCAGTAAATAAGGTTAACTTACTGTCTTTCTGGGGTCTTTTATGCTTTAATTCTGCCTTTGATGCAAACTGTCTGCTCTATTGTCTTCCGCCCAACATCTTGCTTGTTGTCCATCCTGTTTTTTTTTTCTGTTCCTATGTACAGGATACTCTAGCTGGGAATTCAGCCAAATCTACCCCTCCCACACACATTACACTTTTTTGACTATAAGCCTTCCCACATTGTGAGAGGGAGATAGAGATGACTGAATTCCTGACTAGAGTGTCGTGTATAAAGAAACAGGAAGTCCATTACAGGATGTACACCAGACAGGACATTGGACTGATGACAACAGAGAAGACAGTTTGCATCAAAGCAGAAGGAAAACATGAAAGAATCTAGAAAGGCTGAAAAAGAACCTTATTTACCAATATAGGGTGATTTACTACAAAGTTGATAATAAGCTTCATTGTTGGGCAACTCCTTACTATTTTTTAGTTCTGCTTGCGTCGTTTTCAGAGAAAGGAAATGTCATAAAGTACCCATACAATATGCATGTGTCATCCAATGGATCGTACGCTTTTTTTCCCGAATGACCGCACATGGACCACCTATAAAAAAAAAAGCTTCAATGCAAAATGCAAGATAGATAGGATAAGATAAGTGCTGTATTAAGGATAAGTATGTGTTCATGGATTACTGGTTCATTATGGCTACCACTCCAAACAGATCTGTAAATGTGCAGGGAAATTTTATAACTAGGATTTAAAATTCATCTTAGAAAAAAAAAATTCACCTGTTAAACAGAAACCCAATAAAATACTGTGTGATGGGATTGGAAGTGTCCAGTCATATCATTTTACAAAGGTTCATGGAAACTGGACTGTGATAATCATGTTTTATGTTTCATTGCTACTGGAGCATTTATTTCAATTTCAGAGTAATATAGCGTTTTGTGCGCCCTATGTCTCCTACGCTAGGCTGACCTATCACTTCCAACCAGGCCTCTGCCTTAATAGCAAATGATGCACAAGTCTGCTTTTTCAGCCCTACTAGATTCTTCTTGTAAACAGTTTTCCAATAAAGTTTTCCACATGAGTCATTGTATATCATAATGGAATGGGAGGACCCAAACAACTGCATCTTTAATCTAAGGAAATGTAATCTGTTTTCCCCTCTCAGCAGGGACTCAGAAGGCCCCTGGTTTGTTTAGCTGAGACGCCTGAAACATCCTGGTAATTACACACGTGCCCTCCCTATCAGCGAGGCTGTGGCACATCACAAAACATCAAGACATCAGATTTTATTAGGAATGCTAATAGATAAGTTGGATGTAATTAATATAAGAGCGAGAGACTTTGCTCAAAAGGGAGTTCACAATCATGACCATATTCCCAAATGCATTTTTGTAGTCAAGTTGTGCAGCTCAGAAATTAAGTTCATTTGAATTTATTAATATGAGACATTACATTACAGTCTACAGAATGGAGGTAAAATACTTCACTGTTTTGTTTATAATATAGTATATTATAACCTTAATAAATACATTAAATAATGCCAATAATATAAATAGTAAAATAAAGATGAGAAAAAAAGATTTTTTTTGTCAATTTCATGCAAAATTTTTCAAAATATTTGCATTTGTTTGAATCCAATTTTTTTTTTAATTTTCTTCTGATAAATTGCAAACAGGAGCAGGGACTCTTTTCAAAGCCCTGTACACCGAGATATGCAAAAGAAGAGCCTGTGGAGCCTCATCAAAGAGTCTCGAAACACAGGACTAGCCAGATATCCCTCCAGGAAGGATCCAGCAAAGGGGGGGCTTTTGTAAGGAAACCACCAATACCACAATATTAAGTGGCCCTATAAGTCAATGTAATGACAAGGGAAGAACCAAGGCCAGGTAACCATCTACATACAGCTGTTTCGGGGTGTTGCCCCTCATCAGTGTGGAGCAGGATTCTGGCTAGGTGGGAGCAATGCCTAGTAAAGCCATAAGAGAAACAGATCTCTGATCTCAAGGAAACCAGCCAAACGACAACACTGGAGAGATATCTGGCTAGTCCTGTGTTTTGAGACTCTTTGATGAGGCTCCACGGGCTGTTCTTTTGCATATTCATGTTTCCCAGGGGGCAATGCACCTAGGACTTCACTGCTTTGAGCGCTTTAACTAGCAGCCGGCAGTGTTGTCGTTTGGCTGGTCTCCCTGAGATCAGCGATCTGTTTCCCTGTACACCGAGAGGTTCTGTGCCATTCAGTTTGTACGGCTACTCAGTAAATGTTAACTGTGCAATGAGGCATACAATGTACGCCTTGCCACTCTGTGAAGGTACAGGAGCAAGGGCTCTTGGTGGGAGTACCCTCCTGTACATACAGTACTTTATACAGCACCCCACACTATCAGTGCAAATATATACAGGAGCAGGGACATCTGTAAAATGACAGAAGCCCCAGCTACCATAGGTTCTGACTAATGAAACATATACTGTATACCTAACCCCCTGAGCTAAGCACAGAGTGCCCAGCTCAGTGAATGTGTTGGGTGACCCAGAGGTAACCGGCAATGCTGTATGCGCTACTTCTGACACTCAGCACAGTCACAGGCTGGGTACGAAGCCCAGCTAATGTTGATTGAGCAGTGAGGCATACAGTGTATACCTTATTGCTCAGTGTACAGGAACAGTGACTCTCGTCTTTTCTAAATCAGCCTTCACATCTAAGTCGAATTCAATTTGAGCAAATCTTTCTGGAAAAAATTTAGGGAGGTTCACCCATATCTGTGGGAGAACTATTGATGTCTGTGCTAACATATTATATTAACAGTACCAAAAGGGTAGAAAGAAAGTATTTGGAAAATGACCCAATTTCCATAATCCAGTCTCTGTAGACCACCACAATGGATATGAAAGAAAAACATCAAAATGTGACTAAAGTGTAGACTCTCTAGCTGTAATCCAACTAGTTTAAGAATAGCATTACATTAACTGTTTAGGAAGTACGTTCATTACCTAGCCCCTCATAGGCTCAAATGTAATTGAACAAACTATACATATAAGAATTACTTTGCAGTCAACTACCTAACATCTAAAATGGATAGACATGCTGAGCTTTTTCCATTGAGATGCTTTTTCTGGCCCTAACTGCAGCTACCTCACATTGCTGCTTTCTTCTTAAGTTCTCAGAAAGGGAAAAGCATGCTAAATCAGGTTGACGTCAGATAACTGACTCATTGAAGAACATTGTATTCTCCTTAAGAAGATCATGTGTTGCTTTTGTACAGTGTACAGTGCGTATCCTTTCATTTCTTGCATCATTCCACACAGGATTCATCTTGCTATATCAATAAACAACAGTGGCCCACGTTCTATTGCCGGCCATACATGCCCATGCCATCACACGGCCTCCACCATATTTGAGAGATGATGTGGTGTGCATCCGATCACTTGTCCCTTTTTTCTTTCATTCTAACACAAGATAATCTTGGTTTCATCTGTCTAGAATCTTGTTCCAGAACTGGTTGGCTTTTTAGCTGTATCTGGCCTTCCTTCTCAGTGGTCTTCAAACACACTTTGTATTTATATTCATGAAGGTGTTTTGTGATTTTAGACTTGGCAATGACATAGTCGCCTCTTTACTTGCCCAAGATGTTGTAAATAGTTTTTTTTTTCTTTATTAATGAATGTATTCTGCTGCCACCCACTTTAGTTATCTTGTGTGGTCTTCCAGGCCTTTAGGTGTTATTGAGCCTACATGTTCTTTCCTTCTTTTTAGGACTATATCAGTTTGTTAGTTGTTAGTTCGGAAAGTTTTGTTCTATTGTTCTACTGCTTTGTTTTGCCTTGTCAGCTTCATGATGGCTTCCTTCACTTGTATTGACACCTATTAGGCCTACATTATTGAGAGCTTCCATGAACAGCTAACAAACCCTTTTATCTCCTTGATTTATCATATAATATTGAGCTAACCAGCCACACCGGACCATGACACTGCTTATTGATCAAATGTCCTATTACTTTTGAGTCAGTAAAATTAGAGAGACTATGTAAAACACAGAAACAAGGCTGATAACAGAAAAAGACCACCTGGTCCATCTTCTATTACTCCCTCTCTTTTTAATCTTAAGATAAATATATGTTTATCCTAGGCAGGTTTACGTTCAGTTACTGTAGATTTACCAGCCATATCAGTTGGAGGCTTGTTACATGCATCTACTACTCTTTCAGTAATGTAATATTTTCTCATCTTGCCTCTGATCTTTCTTCCAACTGATCCCAGACTATGCCCCCAGTTCTGAGCCTGCTGCATTCTGCTGAAAACACAGAAAACTGTAGTTGAGCTGTTTATTTGGTCTACCCCTCATCCCTCTCTTTTCTGAGAAGGCTCATGTAAACAGCTCTCTGGCCAGCTGTTTTTGCACTCTGTGATGCTGAGAGGGTAACTTGAGGTCATCATGATGATGATTTCACTATAAGTAGCCCGCCTAGCATTAAAGAGTGCAGATAGAGCTGTTTGCATGAGCCATGTTGGAAGGGAGAGGAGAGGGAGATGGAGAGAAAATTTCACACACTGTTTTCTATGTTTCCGAAAAAAGCAGGCTCAGAACTGGGGGAAGGAGACTTTTTAGTCTCCTTCCCCCAGTTCTGAGCCTGCTTTTTTCGGAAACATAGAAAACAGTGTGTGAAATTTTCTCTCCATCTCCATCTCCATAATAGAAAGTATGAATTTTTTTTTTAGTCTTCAGAAGGGGGGGGGGGTTATCCTATTAAATGTTAATTGCAATGTTTTGTTAAACCTCTTGAATTAAAGCTGGTCTATAATATTGAAGGCCTGATTTCATATCCATTGTGTTGGTGTACAGAGTCAATGACCAAATATTTTACTGACTTACTCAATGGCCCAGGTATATAAATGTGTCTGCTAAAGAATTTTGACGAAAAATGCACTAAAATCAGTCCCCAAAAATATGTTGTACTTTAAGCAAGCTACATAGTCTGTCTATGGAATTCTTACATAGCGTGTACCGCATTGATAAATTTGGCGCATTCGAAGACTAAGTTTCCACGTGGAACGGTTTACTGCATTTGGGATGTTCTATAATTGTGGACTTTGGGAAAAATCCAAACTGTAATCTGCATAGGACTCAAGTATTTGGCTTGTATCCGTATGTGTAACGTGTACGGGGCATTTGCAATACATGAAAACATGACTGTAATGTGTCAGAATGTAAACCATAGCCATACAAAGACATGCCTCATAGACATCTCACACCAACTCTGATTATCAGACGGCCAACAGGCTGCTGACAGAGCAACAACGGGCACAGAATAAATGCATAATTCATTTTTAGGTAATAGGAAAATGTAATTCTTTATATCAAATGTGCACAACAAAAGCCCAAGCATATATCCATATGTGCACTGTGCCATTCATCTCTTCCTATGATGTCCTGCTGCATCCTGTGGTAATCAGGAACAATTGACAAAAAATAGAGCTGAAAGCCTTTGAATCCCCACAATCCGAATGTTAAAACAAATAGTAGCAGACGTGAGACATGAAACGGCACATCGCGCATTGTGTACTTCAGCAGAAGAAAGGAGCGAAATGCCATTTCAGTCTGTCTGAAGAAAATAGCGCTACAGAAGGAATGTACTGAGAAAGTCTGTGGCGTTCAAAGACATGGTTCACCAAAGGTTCTGCGCGTAATAAGGATTATCTGATGGTCAACTGGCTGCTAACACCACAACCGCATCTCACATGTGAAAGACTTCAAGAAAAGTCTGAGGATGTAATCGCTTAGAACTTGCAAATTCTGCCACCAAAGCCTCTCTCAGGGGTGAAAGTGTTAAGGCAATTTATATCTGCTAGTGTCCGGCTTCTCTCTGCGGATTGCGACTGCTTATCTACCTCGTGCAGCCTCACTGCAGGCCTGGCAGAGCCGTCTTTAGCTTTCCCTCTAAGGACCCTTTGACTCAAGTACCCGCCACTGCCTGTCATGTGACCGCCTTCAAAGGGCTTGGGGATTTGACTACAAATAGAAGCAGTTACACACTTTGTCTTCAGCTGTCTGCAGGAAAATGCTACCCAACAAAACGTACCTAGTTATTTAGTTTAAGGACAACTAAGCCTAGTGATTTCAATGTGATTGTTCTCCGCGCAACTAAAAGCTTAAAGACAACCGCCTGCCAAATAATCTTCTTGCTCTGTTCGAGAGAGATTAATAGGATATATGCATACACTGCTAGCCGTTTCTTAAGATGGAAATCTTTTCCTGTGTCAGCAAGAAGAATATTCCACTAATAACCTCTCTAAACATTGCTGTATGGATTCACCTGACAGTTCAGGAAAAGATCTCTCTGACAGCCATCATGTAACTGGCATTGAGCATTATAACAATACTCAAAAAATATATATCCAACAATAGAAAAGACCTTCAACTACAAGAATTAGAATGTAAAATTTTGATTGACCTAATATCAAGTATGCAAATTACAGTAGCTCTTCTCCAGAAGGAAAAAAGATGGCTGGCCAGTTAGCTATACTGTAAGTCAATGTTCAACCCATAAAAGAACTTTGAAACGTGACTAAGGGAAATCAGACAAGCTAATTCTAAAAAGCAGAGAACTCATCCACATATAACTTTTTCAGGGTTCTTGCCCCTTGTCAGTACAGAGCAGGGTGCTGGTTGGCTGTCTGAGAAGTCCAAAGGAGTTCTGTGACTCCTTGTGGAGACCGCCAGCTGGCGTATGGATTCTTATAGGCCAGGCAATGCCTGGGAAAAATATATGTAAATTATCTCTTCTCCAGAGGAAAGAAAGGAGGCTATCTGGTGCCACCGATAGGTAGCTATCCTGTCAACAAAGAAAAACTTTAAGGGGGACGTTTCTCATACACCAGCCTTAAATAAAGCCCCAGCTTCTTTCCCCTGGCCACACCATTTAGTGCTTCTGGACGGTCCTGTGCCTGATGTAAAAATCTACAACTGTCCAGAGCAGGTTAAGATTTTTACCTGGTTTATGCCTGGTGTGAGCATTAATAAATGCGGCATGATAGTAGGCAGCGCCTCTTCCCCACCTTGCGACCCCCCCCCCCACTAACCCACTCATCAGGTGACCGGGGGAATAAGGTTGATGCATACCATAGAGTATGGGCAAATCTGACGCTTTTATGTGACGTACGCCAGGGATGCATGTTAGTAAATGTCCCCCTAAGTGTCAGTTTAACATCAGCATTATAACACCATGTTGCTTGAGGGTCTTATATTTTGTAAAAGATTCATTTGCAGCTGGTGAGGCTCCACTTTGCTGATACAAAAATATCATTGGAATAGATTTGCAAAGCAAAATTCTGGCTGCTGGCAGCTAACACTAGAGGGAGCCAAAGAGCATAATGCAGTTTTTGCTGTTATTGAGTTCACTGTATTAACAGTATGCAATGTGCTTCTCACATTTGTGTTAATGATTCCTAAGTGAACATTACATTTTCATGTTTTTTTTCATGTTACTTTTCTTCTTTCTCTGGTCTGTATCCCCTAAACAAACAGTAGCACTGCATCATATAACCCTTTTCCCATCTCACATCCCATCTTCAAGGTATGCCTAGTTTTTTTTTAGTACCCCTGCCAGTGGAGAAGGTGGACACACATATGAAACCCACAGGAGCACTTCCACTGAGACCAATGTAAGCTATTGCAGAATAGTAAATTATTTTAACTATTCTTCAAAGCAGACCTATCAGTAGGAAAATGGGTGTAAATAAGCATATGGCTAAATAGTTCTTACCATCAGCAATATATGAACCTCTTTGTTAATAAGAAAATAGGCTCAAGTGCCCAGGGGGCATACCCCAGCACAATAAGATTCCAAGTAAGTCCAGCCCATGTCCTCTTTATCATCATCACCTCCACCTCCTTGCATCTGCTTACCCCATTTGATTGACAGCAACTAAAGAGGATGTAGGCTGGGCTTATACTGTTGGAAACACCCCCTGGGCACTTGAGGCTTATTGGCATATTACAAAGACTTTTATCTTGTCAACAGAGAGGACTATTTAAATACAAAGGTATATCCTAAATCACAATGACAAGCTTTATCTAGCAATAAGCTACAGCCATGCTTTCCTGTTGACAGGTCCGCAGTATGTTTATAACTTATTCATTTTATGGGATAATCCCTTTATTCATTTTTCTACATATTTTTCAAGATTTTGAGGTCTGTATCAGAAAAGCAGAAGGATGATAAGTATATGATTAATGGGGGTGCCATCACTGGGATCCTGCCATTCAACTCTATGGGAATGATGGAGATTGCTGAAGCCAGAATGGATCTCCATCAGTCTCATAAAGTTAAATAGAGCGTCAGCGTTCTATGAATTAGTGAAGAGTGCTATCTTTGGGAAAAAATTCTTTAAGTTTTGCATTGACTAGATTTAGGAATTAAGTCATGTATTTGGCAATCTGACAAGTGATGAAAGATAAATTACTGAGATAAAACACTGAACATGCTGTTTGTGGATATCCAGTAAATAATCTAATGTGTAGGAAATCATTAGATTCAATTAAATGTTCATTTATGGAAACTCAGTTATTTGGAAACAATTGCGAGCTGGACATGAAATATTGGATTGTTATGTCTATAGCCTATGTGACAAACAATGATTACAGGGTCGATATGTGCTGTTCCGATGTCTCCGTACTACACAGTGACATATAATAGCTATTCACTGAACTATCCTATCTCATATCCACTCAATAATCAAAGACTTAAAAAAAAACTTTTCTATGCTGCCTTGGTTTAAGACTATGACAGATTTGTAATATTTGATTATGTCTTTTAGTCTATAGGTGGTATGATATCATAAAATAGAGGGGGTGGTCATAGAAACCCACTGTTATTCATTGTGACAGATCTACTGCTATAATTCTTTACATATTACACATAACCCATCCTAGATGTCCCTGGCACTGTCTTATGGCTCTTGATATGTGTATGCAATACAACAGAACTACCAGATATGCTACTGGCATCTCCAAGCACATTGACCTGATATAAAAATGTTTAAGGCTCCCTTCACATCTATTTGTCGTACGATCTGTTTTCTTGTTAGATTATGACAAATGAGTAAAAAAAATCAATGCAACCGACGATAAAGTTGTCAACTGACTTGCAAGTTTTTCTATCTGTCATGCCATTGACTTCAATGTAAAAAAGGGAAGATGAAACAATGTCAAGGACTGAGGTCAATGGGATGACTCCATTAATCATTTCTTGGAATAAAAACTTATAGAAAGAAAACTTTGTCACCCATCACATTCACTGTATTGTTACATCAGTCATAAAATTGACTTGTAAGAAAAAAACAGTAGGGCAGTTTTGACAATAAAAATGGTTTGTGCAAAGCATACGGCATTCTCCTGCCCATCACCAGGCGGAATCCCAATTAAATCAATCTGTTTTTAGTTCTAATGTGTTTTGGTCACAATAGACAAAGAAAAGGTGTGAATAAACTCAACTAACTTTATCCCAATTCATACAGATTTATCTATCCTGGATATCTATAGCACCAACTAGAGTGCTGTAGCCTCGGACATCATGCCTATCTTTAATAAACCTCTTAATAAAAAACTTTACCTGGTGGTACTCGTGAGAACAAGAAGAAAATTTAGCCACCCAATGCGTCATCAGCTTATACATAAAAACTTTTATGTATGTATGTTTAGACCAATTCCTAACTTTCTTTTAGAGACCATGGGGAAAGAAACTAAAGTCTATCAGCCTTCAATAAAAGGAAACAAAATCAATAGGTGCTGGACCCTCTAACACCACATACTATATGGGAGCTGCATTGGCTGTAATAAAGATATGTATACCTGTATACTTTTTTATCTGTTATTTTGGGATCAATTCTCCACTATTTAGCTCTAAAACTTGGGTTTGGAAACCTGCAGTTTCTCAGCTCTCAATAAAAGACTATGGAACCAACCGGAGCTGGCACTCTAACTTCACAGGCCATAAGGAGCTGCATGTTTTCTCAATATGACAAGTATACTTCTACCAATCTTTTTGCCCATTCCTTTTGTGCCAGTCCCACTCCTGTTTTGCTCCCAGATCTTGGAGTGACCATGGGGAAGAGAACATCTTACTCCAAGACACTATTCCTATCACGACTGTTGGTTTAATAAGGTACTGTATCAGTTGTATAGAGAAGATATAAACCCAACCTGAGAGAACCTCTAACTTCAATGACTCCATGGTTGCCTATATAATATGCATGTTTATCGGTCCTTGCATATTTGAAAAAATATATGAATCTGGTTCGACGGGGTATATTACGCAGGCAGACTGTAAGCGAATTTGAGCATTGATTAAGTAGATTGGTGCTTTATTACAAGGTTCCAATAGAGTTGTTCAGGGCTGCACGATCGACAACTGGATTTTTCGTACAGCCCACAATTTCCATCATTCATTGGCCACACATCCCCTAATACACAGGGAGATGAGCAGACGACGAATAGGGGTTTTTAACTTAAAACAATTAGATCTGCCAATGACTTAATGCTTCCGCGATTGCCGGTTGATCACAGTGATATTGGGCTCTTCTGCTGCCCCCTCTAAAAGGCCTTAAAAGTTCTATTTTTGTCATAATGCAAATCTTGTTTTACGCTAGCTGCTTGCTTTTTGATTGCACAGGACTGAACAGGTATTTACTGATGGATCTTATTCGGCAGGTTTTATTTCGACATCTTAATCTGAACAGTAAATGTGTTGTTATTTTGAAGACTGATGTAGAGCAACCAAGACCATTGTCTGTGATGTAGGTGCAGACGTTTTTGCGGTGCCCACCCCCTCTCCTTTCACCTTCCCATCGTCTCTTCCCTGAACAGATGCTTTCCTGATTGCCTCATTTTCGGTGAGCCTCTGGTGTTAGCGCGGAGGTTAACGAGCGCTGATTGGCAGGCGCACTTGTCTGTTAGGCCCTGCCAAGGTCTTGGAGCCAATTAAGTAAGAAATTGTGCCTGAAAGGTTTAACCTTCTCACTGCCACCAGCCTGCATCCCTGCCGGCATGAATTTCCTGTAGTTACGACAAGATAAAATACAACAGCAGCACCTGAGGAAGCAGTGCATGCTGGGAGAGGTCAGAGCCTTGCAATGCAAATAACTGTACCCCAGACATATCCTTTTGATGTGTTATTATGTGTTTTGGACAATGGAAACACCATGCTAGCTGGAAAGATTTCTTTCAATTCACTGGTCTCTCATTGTAATCACAGTGCTGCCATGGAAACCAATTGTTACCACTTAAAAGATGGCACTGCCATGGTAACCACTGTACTGTTTATCTCCTGAGCATTGTATAGAAGCATGTAATCGTGCCATCTCAGCAGTGCACAAGTCACTTTCCACTGCCATTAGATAACTGCATTGACCCTGATAGAGAACTATTCTCACAAGGGTTAATGCAGGGGGTCTCGGATCATTTCCTTCTATACGGCCCAGCAAAAATGACAATGGGTAGAAAAAAAAGTTCCTCTCTATTGAAAACAGACTCTGTATATAAGATAGAAAGGGGTTACAAACATCTATAGATAGATAGATATTAACCCTTTCACTGCACACCTAATCCAGTGACATCAACAAATCCTCTAATTATCATGTTAAAGATATAGCCTACACTTTCTTGAACTTTCTATGCAGAGAACTTTCTTTGCAGATATTGAGCTGAATAAAGGGTAAAAACTGGGAATAGTCCTGGCAGCCCTGGCGTCTGCTTCTCACTTGCCCATAGACCATTAACCAGGCGTATACCTATCAAGTGTCCTTAAAGCATATGTTTGGCAGGGATACATATTAAGTCCATGTTCACACAATGTATTAATTTAGTTAACTACAGATGTTGTTTTCACTGAAAAGAACAGCCGTTTGTAATGAAATCAATACATTTGCATTGATTATTTCAATGTAACAACGGCCGTTGTTGAACTGTGTCCGGAGAAAATAATGAGCATGTCTTTTTTCTATGGTCACAGTTCAGAGAACTGCGGACATAGAAAATAGCTGTGCACACAATGTAAAGTATGGCTGGCGGCCATACTTTACTTTGTGAGCAATGATTAAGTGGATTGCAGGCAATCCAATCCAAATAGAAATAAAATAATGTTTATCCGGCCGATACTGCAGTATAGAACATACAAGACAGCAGCCGTTGTTTGATACTGCTAACAATGGCCGTGTTAAACAATGGCCATTGCCAATACAGTGTGTGAAAATAACCTAAGGCTATGTTCACACATCGTCATGTTCAGTACAGAACGGACTCTGATTACAAAGGCATCAGCGTCCATTCTTTACTGCAGTGACAGCATTGCATTGAAGTCAATGCAATGCCGCCCGCTGTGTTCACACAGCATTATGTAAACGCCCGTTCTTAACACCCAGTAATGCCCGGAAATAATAGCTTTTCACACAATGTAATGTGCAGCGGCAGCCGAACTTTGCATTGAGGTGAATAGCTAATTGATTTGCAGGCACACCCGACTGTGTCCGCAATTCAATTGTAGAAAAAAAACTTTCCTAAATGCAGCCCAGCGGCCGGCAGTTTAATAGCTATGCAACGGACGCTGTTAAACATACTGTGAACATAGCCTTAGGCTGTTAAAGTGGAAAAAAAAGAATGTTTTTTGCCAATAAAGGCCGTAAAAAATGATCATGACCATTATTTAAGGCCATTTTTAGTCGCGTAAAGCATAGTGGACAATACTTTCAATATAACTTTATGTAAAAATGTATTATGTGAGTTAATGACAAATGCAGGCAGCTGTATATATGGAGTGTTTGTATCATACACAGAAACTGCAATTGGAAAGCATCATTTATGTTAATTTGTATTAATTACATTGTTTTATTGCAAATAATTCCTATTAATAAAATTGGACACCTTATAGAAACTTTGTATCATGTGTGTAACAAATGATTACATCTTGTCCGTGATTCTGTGCACAGCTCTGAATCCAGCATATCATCTGATTAATAACTATTGGGCAGTTGTTTGACAACCCTGACCTTGCCGAAGGACAGACTTTAGTTCCATCTTGTACCCCAGCTATTTATAGGCTCCCAATCTACCTACATTTAGTGAATGAGGGACAAAAAAGAAAAGGGACCATCGCCCCGGGGTATGCTTTATAAATAGCAGAGAAAATTGGGTGATTGTGCGGCGTTCCATCTGTCCTGCAAATTACCAACTCAATATTGCAAAGTAGAAAATTCATAGCCATGCGTTTCCCGATGGAAGTTAAAAGCTTTTTTACACTCACATATTCAGGTTCTATTAGGTTCTTTCCCTTATAGGCAACATAGAAGTCCCATATGTTCCTCGGCACACTGGACCGCTTCATTCCATAATCCTTGAAGCAAATTCTTTATGGCTTTTAGGTTTTTACTTGCATAGAGATGAACTTTATTTAGCTAATTTATTTGACTTTTACACAAAGTAGCATATATGTTATACAGGCAAGGGAGCAATCTCTAGTATCCACTGCATTCTATTTCTGCTTCTGTGCAAAAGTCCTGAGGCCAGAAGCTTAACCTGAACCTGCTAGGCTATAATGCAAAATCCCATTGGACACCAGTGGATTCAAAAGAAAAACATTTTAGCCAGAGTACCCCTTTAGAGAGGCACTGTCATGAAAAAAACAAAGGGGGAGATTTATCAAAGGGTGTAAAATTTAGACTGGTGCAAACTGCCCAAAGCAACCAATCACAGCCCCTCTTTCCTTTCAGCACTGCCTAAAGCTGAGCTGTGATTGGTTGCTGTGGGCAGTTTGCACCAGTCTAAATTTTACACCCTTTGATAAATCTCCCCCTAAATGTCAAGACAAGGCAAAAGTTTTGATCGGTCAGGGTCTGAGTGTTTAGGCAGCGACCAATTGGGGAAACGAGTTGGGAGAAGTCAGCGTGCAGCTCATTCTCTCTCCCTGATCTGCGTCACATGACAGACATGTCAAAGCTTTTGTCAGTGCTAATTTGACCTCTTCAAGACAGAGCCCATTGATGCACAAATGTCCGGGTCAAATTAATGCAATGTTCCTCCCCGCCTTCTAAGAGCCACAGCGCTTTAATTTTTCCACCTACAGGGCTGGTTGGTGTGTAATTTTTTGCACCATGATCTCTAGTTTTTATTAATATCACAATGGTGTAACAGAAAAATTTCAATCGCTTTTTATTATATATATATATATATATATTACACTCACCGGCCACTTTATTAGGTACACCTGTCCAACTGCACGTTACCACTTAATTTCTAATCAGCCAATCACATGGCGGCAACTCCATGTGATTGGCATTTAGGCATGTAGACATGGTCAAGGCAATCTCCTGTAGTTCAAACCGAGCATCAGTATGGGGAAGAAAGGTGATTTGAGTGCCTTTAGACGTGGCCTGGTTGTTGGTGCCAGAAGGGCTGGTCTGAGTATTTCAGAAACTGCTGACCTACTGGGATTTTCACGCACAACCATCTCTAGGGTTTACAGAGAATGGTCCGAAAAAGAAAAAACATCCAGTGAGCGGCAGTTCTGTGGGCGGAAATGCCTTGTTGATGCCAGAGGTCAGAGGAGAATGGGCAGATTGGTTCGAGCTGATAGAAAGGCAACAGTGACTCAAATAGCCAACCGTTACAACCAAGGTAGGCAGAAGAGCATCTCTGAACGCACAGTACGTCCAACTTTGAGGCAGATGGGCTACAGCAGCAGAAGACCACACCGGGTTCCACTCCTTTCAGCTAAGAACAGGAAACTGAGGCTACAATTTGCACAAGCTCATCGAAATTGGACAGTATAGATTGGAAAAACTTTGCCTGGTCTGATGAGTCTCGATTTCTGCTGCGACATTCGGATGGTAGGGTCAGAATTTGGCGTCAACAACATGAAAGCATGGATCCATCCTGCCTTGTATCAACGGTTCAGGCTGGTGGTGGTGGTGTCATGGTGTGGGGAATATTTTCTTGGCACTCTTTGGGCCCCTTGGTACCAATTGAACATCGTTGCAACGCCACAGCCTGCCTGAGTATTGTTGCTGACCATGTCCATCCCTTTATGACCACAATGTACCCAACATCTGATAGCTACTTTCAGCAGGATAATGTGCCATGTCATAAAGCTAGAATCATCTCAGACTGGTTTCTTGAACATGACAATGAGTTCACTGTACTCAAATGGCCTCCACAGTCACCAGATCTCAATCCAATAGAGCATCTTTGGGATGTGGTGGAACGGGAGATTCGCATCATGGATGTGCAGCCGACAAATCTGCGGCAACTGTGTGATGCCATCATGTCACTATGGACCAAAATCTCTGAGGAATGCTTCCAGCACCTTGTTGTATCTATGCCACGAAGAATTCAGGCAGTTCTGAAGGCAAAAGGGGGTCCAACTGGTTACTAGCATGGTGTACCTAATAAAGTGGCTGGTGAGTGTATATATACTTTAAAACTTTTTTTAAGTACACTTTTTTTTCACTGTAAAACATGCAATCAATAGATTGCATGTACTGATCTATGCTATGCCATAGCATAGCATAGATCAGTGTTATCAGCGATCTATTCATAGAGCCTGCCTGAGAGCAGACTCTATTCATAGATCGCCAATCCAACAGGATGTAGGTAAGTGACTTACCCCCGCCTGTCAGCACAAGCAATTGGGACCCCCACAGCATGGCTATGGGGGTCCCGATCACTCAGTGGCAGAAGCTTGTGCTGTCACTAAGTACCTTAAATGCCCCGATCGCTATAGATCGAGACGTTTAAAGGGTTAGTGAGATGCTCATTACCTCTGCCTCTCATTACCTCTGGCCCCGGACACACTAATGTGTGTGGGACCGCTCTCACTGGAGCGGTCCCACACACATCTACAGCCCCTCAGTCAGGAACGTATATGTACATTCCTACTGCACAGGGTATGTGCAGTAGGAACGTTTATACACGCATCACTGACGAGAAGAGGTTAAATAGCAATGCTGGAGGAGTATTACTATAGAGAAAGGACAAGGCAAAAGGTAAAAGCTGGACAGCACCACTACAGACCCTCAGCGAAGATGAATCCTGGTGAATCACAAACCACGATCAGTCCAGGTGGTGCTCAATCAGAAACCAGATACACACAAAGTCCAACTGTATAAGAAATACAATGGCACTCACCAGCTACATGCAAATTCCAGCTTTATTAGGCAGACATGGTGCAGGGGAGCAAAAGATCAGGCGACCGGTTTCACGGCAAGGCGACGATTTGTCAAGCCCACCCTGATGGCGCCTTGCCGTGAAACCGGTCACCTGATCTTTTGCTCCCCTGTACCATGTCTGCCTAATAAAGCTGGAATTTGCATGTAGCTGGTGAGTGCCATCGTATTTCTTATACAGTTGGACTATAGAGAAAGGATCTTCTCTTTTTCCCGAAAAGCAGCACAACTCTCACCCTTAAGCTTGTCTAAATAATCCGATCCAACGTAAAACTTAAGTTTGATTTATAACAGAGGAATGAAAATCCAACACTCCGTAATATTCCTCATATCACACTTCTTTTGAGGCTTTCACATGTTAGATTGTATAACTCTGTTAGGTACAGGAACTGATCTGATTATACAGTAATTGGGAACCATAAGCTAGCAGGTATATGGAGCACACAGTAGGAGTTACAGATCTATCCACAGCAGCCTGATAGAAAAATAATGTGCTATGACTTACTGTGAAATGCTGCGGCGTTTCAGATAAATCATAGTTTTAAAGATGGCCTGGGAACTAGAATACAGGCAACAAGGCTACTCTCTGCCATTCAATGACAAATCTCTTCTTTTGTGTCTATTCATGCTGTCAGTAGTTCAGGCAGCATGAAACAGTTATCAGTTTCCCTTTAAAGCAGGGCTAAGGAACCTTGGCTCTTCAGCTGTTGCAAAACTCAACTCCCATCATGCCTGGACAGCCAAAGCTAAAGCTTTGGCTGTCCAGGCATGATACTAGTTGTAGTTTTGCAACAGCTAGAGAGCAAAGGTTTCTTACCCCTGCTTTAAAGGTTTAAAAAAAAAAAAAAAAAAAAGATCAAAATGTAGAATTCGACATTTTGATCATTATTCATGGTTGACATCACAGAAAATGTGACTGCTTGGAAGGAGTGATCCACTTAGAGGTAAGGATCATATTTTGACTTCACTAAAATCGTTTTGGCCAAGTACAAATTTGCATTTCCTTTTTGACTGTGTGTTTACCTAAATCACATAGCAAAACACGATCCAGTTGCCTCTGCTGTTCCCAGATTATAATGCAGGCCTGCTAATGCTGGCGGCTATGGAGCAATGAAAAGATAATAAATAGTCTTGGCTGAAAAGGGGCTGAGCTCTTAAGCACAAGCTCCTTAACTTCTATTATTTCCAGAAAATGCATGATAATTTCATCCCAGAATTCCCTTTTCACCTGTATGTACCTAAGGTTTATTTATCGCGGAGGAAAGTGCTTTTTGCTCCCTGTATATAACTGTATTCACTGTATTGTGTGTAGTTATTGGAATACTACAGACCGCAGCACTGACTGATTTTCTAGTGATTATTGCCCCTTTTATATTTATAGCTGCCACGTAATATATAGTAGTTGTATTAATGTTCTACAACAGATCTTGATGCAGGGGTCAAGTGAGTTCAATGGCAATTACAGTAATATTTCTCTATGCTGTGTTTGCATGAAGTGGTGGTGGTACAGTGAAGATCCTTAACCCCTTCACGTCAGTAATCTATATATATACATTCCTACTGCACATATCCAGTGCAGTAGGAATGTATATATACATTCCTGACTGTGAAGGGATTTGATGTGTGCAGGACCGCTGTAGTGTCCCAGGAGCTGAGGATAATGAGAGGCAGCTGCAAACCAGCAGCTGTCTCTCATTAACCCCTTAAACGCTGCGATCTACAGTGATTGCGGCGTTTAAGATACTCAGTGACAGGACAAGCTCTTGTCACTAAGTGATCAAGATCCCCACAGCCATGCTGCGGGGGTCCTGATCGCTTGTACCAACAGGCTGGGGTAATCCACTTACCTCCGTACTGTCGGATCAGCCATCCATGCATAAAGTCTGTTCTCAGGCAGGCTCTACACATAGATCTCCAATAACACTGATCTATGCTATGCCATATATCAGTAAATGCAATCTATTTCTTGCATGTTTCACAGTGAAAAAAAAATGCAAAAAAAGTGTAAAAGTTTTTAAAAGTATTAAAAAAAAACCTTATAACACCCCCCCAATAAACGTTTAAAATACCTCCTTGCCCATTATTAAAAAATAAATATATATCTATAAAAAATTAAACATATTATATATCGTAGCGTGTGGAATTTTCCGATCTATTAAAATATTACATTATTCTTCCCGCATGGTAAACAGCATAAGCAAACAAGCAAAAAAAAAAAAAACACCAGGATTGATGATTTTTAAAAAAAAATTAGATATCAGAAAATTTTTCTGTTACACCAATATGATATTAATAAAAACTAGAGATCATGGCACAAAAAATGACACCCCAACCATCCCTGAAGGTGGAAAAATAAAAGCACTATGGCTCTTAGAAGGCGGGGAGGAACATTGCATTAATTTGACCCAGACATCAACGGGCTCGGTTTTGAAGGGGTTAATGTTTCCATGGTGTGGAAATCCTATGGGTTTCTATTACACCATTGCCATCACAAGTGAATGAACCCTTAAAGTAGTCCAGCCAAAAGATTTTTGCCATAGTTCTTCCCTAAAGCCAAAGTTATATCACTTATTAATATAAAGTGATCAATGCTTTCATGGCCTTACTGTACTTTCTTCCCCCACTATGGCCACCAAAGTGTTGTAGTCCATTCTTTTCTGCTCTCGTCACATCCCACTGTCCCTTCCTCTCTTGAGTTCTAAGGTGGATCATCCTTGTCACTCTTCTGGACGTTCTTGCAACTGGGATGGCACCTCCCTCCTATCTACTGTCAAAGCCATGAACAGCGCTACTGGCAAAGATGAATAGCTCACCTCCATAAATGACACAGGCTGTTTTATGGAAGTGGAAACAGAACATGGGTATGAAGTTTGCCCGAGAGCTACAATTTCATCCACAGGGATAGTGTAAGTATGATTCCTAGGCCCAATGAGAAAAAAAAAAAAACATTTTTAAGACTTGGTTGGATTTCTCCTTTAAAGGGGTTTTCTCAACTTGCAAATTATTCTCAATCCATAAAATCTGATGATGATGATGATGGTGGTGGTGGTGGTAGGTCAAAATGCTGGGCCCCTGCAATCTTCAGAATGGAGCTGTGGCACATATGTGGTACAGTACATATGAGCCACAGCTCAATTTTTTCTCCTCGGGATCCACAAAGACAGCTGAAAGCTGTACTTGGCTATCTCTGATTTTGGTATCGTGAAGATAGGCTACCACCAGAGGAGTCTGGTACTGGGTTTCTCCCCTCCCTATGTTCAAAAACATGTGCGCCCAGCTGAGCATGCAAGTGTATGGGGGGGATCAGGAGATAAAGCTGTTGACTGATCATCTGGCAGACAACTATCTTAAGGGCCTGACCTGCTTAATCCATGACCATATTTTAGGAACCTGCCACTTAAAAGTCATATGTTTGTAAACTATACTCTTAATATGGTCCTCTAGTTTAGTATAAGAACATTTGGGCCACAGATGCAAGTGGTTATTATGGACAAACTATTAAAATAAAATTTAGAATGGTACTGACATTGGCATGTAGTTTAATTGGGGAAAGGTATCGTTTTTTTGTGTTGTTTTTTTTTGTAGAAATTTTTTTGGAAATTTGTGAGCAATCATTTGCACAAACAAATGCAACTTTCTTGTGTCTTATGCAAAAATGTGCACCATTTTTGCTCTAGATGTTTATTTCCTCCTTCATATCCCTCTTTCCTCGACCCAGAGCCAATTCACCACTAACTTGTTTGCCAATAATGGTGAAGGAAATAGGACCAACAAGGAATAGATCCATACAGCAGCTTCCCCTTTTGTATATATGCTAGTGCCTATAAATTCTATTGTATGAACTGAAGCACATGGAAATGCTAAGAATGACCGCCATAATATGCCATATATTGACATTTGCCGTAATTTTTGTAAGAGAAAAAAACCTAAAGTACAAAGCAATTCAGCACAGACCCATAGATTATTAAACCTAGCCTTGTGCATGGTGTCTAAAGCTCTAATAAATAAAACACTGTCTCATTTGTTGGAAAGTTGCTAAGTTTATTGTTAGTACTGTACCGGCACCACCCCATAAATAGCTAAGCAAGTTAGTGATAAAGTACCTTTATGTCAGAGCGTATTGCAGTATCTTCTAGACCTGGTGAAGCAAGTGTGACAGCTGTCTGACACTTATCGCTGTGTTCCCAGTACAGTGGTTACCAATTTACTGCTGAGCTGCCGAGATGCCATCCTAATGGATCTACACAGTTTCTATGCTTTGCACTTGGTGAGCTGCAGTGCATCTCGAGACAGGATGAAATTCTGATTCTGGAGAGGAATACAATGAGTTTTGTATATTGAAATATTGTTTACATGTAAATCACCATATCTTCTGGGCCAGTGGAAAGTAAACAGCGCATCATTCATATTCTTATAGAAATGTGTAATTTTAGCAGTGCTGCTCTAAGCATTGGAATAACTGTGAACAATATATACAGAAAGTGATAAAATATTCAGGACCCCAATTTGATTAATAGCTGCATTTACTTGCTATGACCTGAGACCTGTTGTGACCACTGGACAAACCAGACATGTTTCCAATATACAATGTTTGGACCAATTGTACTGCAATATACAGTAGTATAAAAGGGAATACATAAGTCAGCACTTTTTAAGAAGATAGTTCTTCCTCTTCAGAGGAAATTATTAGGCATACAAGGCACAGTTATTACTGGGCGTATTTACATATAGGGTCTTTATAAGGTTCACCAATTGTAGGAAATTGAAATTGCTTTCTTATTCTGAAACTTCTACAAGCTTGCAAGTTGGTGTGTCCAATTACCTGGTTGTAATCTTCTGCCTAGCCACTACATAGTAGCAGAATAGCTCACTGGATGTAGACAGTATGAGGCTATGTTCACACTGCGTACGATTCCGTCCGTAGTTTGTACGCCGCCGTACATGTGCGGCTGAAACTACGGGCGTGGGAAAAATCGACATGCGGCCAGATGCAGAAGAACCGCGATCATACGCCCGTAGTACAGTTATGCATCCCTAGCTTGTTTCGTAGCGATCTGAAACAGGTCATTTACTTGGAAATCTTCGCCCAGCCCAATAAAACTCACAGAACCTTTTGGATCAAGTTCAATTTGGCTGAAATAAGTACTCTGTATGGGACCGCAAGGAAATCCACGGCCGTGAGTTTCAACATTTCCGTCCTCAAACAATGGTCTTGTTCATTTTTCACGGTGCCGCATACGATCCGGCCGTAAGCTCATACATAGTGTGCACTGTGCGGGCGTATATCGTATACTTTCAAGCAAACGCATTAACCTCAAAACTACGTGCGTATATTCACGGTTCGCACTACGGACGGAATCATACGCAGTGTGAACATAGCCTTAGTGTGTATGGTATATCAGCCCATATATTATACAACTGTGCTATCTCTTCTGATCTCCCTATACACGAGTTGTATCTTCTTCTAATTAATTTTAGAGTTGGAAAGCTTGGGATGAACATGGACTTACTTTTCTTGGTTTGTTCTTTATTCAGTAGGTCCTATGTCCACAACATTCATATTTCCTAATAGATGTTAGAAAGAGGTTAGACTAGCAAATAAAAAGTCTGTATTGTAGTACTGCCAAAGTACTGCTCAAGTACATCAAGGCACACTATAGTGTGCCTCTGGTGTGCTTTCTTATTTTAGTGGACTAAATGTAATCTCCTAGTGACTACATCCCCTTAGCAGGAGCTTTTTTTTTTTTTTTTTGCAGATCTCAGAAGTGTAGCCTACCACACTTTTGGGTCCCACAAAGAAAAAAATATATTAGATAAACTGAACATTGTCACTTCTAGACTATATTCACTCAATAGACCTGATGTAGGTATTCTGTAGGTATAGGTTGCTATCCCCGTGTACTTACCCCCAAATTGTGATATGTTTCTCAGCAACATAAAATGAAAACAACTCCTTTCTTTTATCATTGCTAAAACTAAATAGTATATCAACACATGTAGAAATAAAGAAATCACTATACAGTCAATCATTGCGCTGAGACCAGTTGACTTATTGAAACTTTTTTTGGGGGGGGATTTATGAAGTTCAGCGTACTCGTACGAAGGTCTTAAATTAGGCCCCGTCCTCTTTTCCATTGCCAGATTCACTAAGAGGAGCACGCCTCTTAGTGAATCCGGACGGGCACCTGAACTTGTGCCTGGCGTACCAAATATTCCAACAGATGTAGATTTGGATCATGATTTACACCTACTCCCCACCTTGCCACGCCCCCTTCAAAGCTCCCCCTGCCTGCCCATCGCGCGAGCGAGGGATACAGCAGCTGTATGCCAGGAAAAAGGGGCGAGTTAGCATCTTTTCCCTGGTGTACGCCCGTCAGACCCTTTGAGTTTAAAGCGACTCTGTACCCACAATCTGCCCCCCCCCAAACCACTTGCACCTTCGGATAGCTGCTTTTAATCCAAGATGTGTCCTGGGGTCCGTTCGGCAGGTGATGCAGTTATTGTCTTAACAATAACTTTTAAACTTGCAGCCCTGTGTCAAACTGGAGTATTTGTGCCCTGACTTTGCACCACCCCTCTGTCCCGCCTCCCCACCCTCTCCATCATTAGGAATGCCACTGGAACATTTTCTCCATGCTGAACATTGCACAGCTGCTGGGCTGACAATGGTGGGGAATAGGAGGCAATTTGCCTGGAGCATTCCTAATGATGTGGAGGGTGGGGAGGAGGGACAGAGGGGTGGTGCAAATTTAGGGCACAGATACTCTCGTTTGGCACGGGCTGCAAGTTTAAAAGTTGTTTTTTAGGACAATAACTGCATCACCTGACAAACGGACCCCAGGAGAGATCTTGGATTTAAAGCAGCTATCTGAAGGTACAAGTGGTTTGGGGGGGGGGGGGGGCAGATTGTGGGTACAGAGTCTTTTTAAACTAGAAAACATCTGGAACTCATTTGGTAATTGTCGTATGAGATGAATTAGGGCTCCTCAATAGTTTGGTATTATGCTATATTTCTATAACTAATAGCACGTAGCACTGTGATCCTAGTCATTCCAGTCAGTGCTTATATGATAGTATTATAAATAGCTAAAGGGGCTTAAAAGGCACAAACAGTGAGCGCCTGTGACTTTTAAAGTGGTGCGTGCCACATGGTGCTCCTGGCTACACTTTCTATTCTCTCCGATTTGCCGGATAGCAAGTCTTGGCAGCAGGCTTCCTTTAATCCCTTTTTATGTTTTGTTTAAATTTCACTGGTTGCTTAGTGTTTATGATTTTACTTAGGTATTTTATTGGACCTGTTGTGTCCTAGTGTTTCTCCCTTATTCAGTGCTGTTTTACTGCAATTGTAAAGACCTCCAGGAGACATAATACAACAGTTTTATTGTTCTAGTGACTTGTAAGAAAAGAGTCGGAAAGATTGAGAAGAATTAGTTGCAGCACGTCAGAGCATTTTTGAGGGGATATACGTTATTATGGAAGGACGGAGAAGTTCAGGAAAATTTCCCGAACAAAATGCAAATAATGGATTGCATGTGAGCATTGTTCTCATCGTTCTCATCCATTATACAACAACTGCACACACAGCACTCTTTCCATTCCAGGGTTTGTTATCATTCCCTAGGCTGTGCCGAATTACTTGTTGGTTGACTTTAGCACCTAGGGCACAGATGCATCCAGCTCTCCCTTTCTCACTATGCCCATTATATTATGATGTTAAATTAATTTTAGTACTGGGTGATCACTGGAAGGATAAGCACTCATATTAGTATACAAGTGTTACAGTAGATAGGTGCCATCAACAAAATAAGTTCCATAAAGTCCAACTTATATGGGTCATTCACAATTAGAAAAAAGGGAGCAACGCAGCAACTGTCCACAGATTGTGTGTGGTATTGCAACTCACGTCAATGGAACTAAACTGCAAAACCACACCTAAACAGAGCACTGGAGAGGTGCTGGAAGAAAAAGTTTTTTCTAAACCTTGATGACTCCTTTATAATATGTGAAATCAAGTAATATAAAGGTATTGGGGGAGATTTATCAAACATGGTGTAAAAAAAAATGGCTCAGTTGCCCCTAGCAACCAATCAGATTCCACCTTTCATTCCACACAGATTCTTTAGATAATGAAAGATGGAATCTGATTGGTTGCTAGGGGCAACTGAGCTAGTTTCACTTTACACCATGTTTGATAAATCTCCCCCATTGTGTTTAAAAAATATTGGTATTCTCAAAGGTTGTAAAGACACCAGTAAAAACCTTCAATGAATAATACCTTCAAGAACTCTGAACAATAGGTTCCACCTCTGGATCTAAGTATTTAGTAGAAAATCCTTTTATGTGAATTGAATGCTTTTTTTTTTTCTGTTGACCCTTTAAAATAACCGATGAGTCACAGACATCTTGTTAATCGATTACAATAACCCTCATTATACTATATATCATTCCCCATAAGTACACAACTATTACAGAATCTCTTCGCCAAAAACATCCATAAGATTTAGATTGTATTGCTAGGTAAATTCTACATAGAAAATTAGTTACTATCAGAAAATACACACTTCCATGGTTCTATGTAAAAAATATTAGTATATGCTTTATGGATTAAGTAGAAAGCTAGCAAAACATTGGAGTATATAAAATAGGCAAAAAATAAGTCAAAAAAAGAGTGCGAAATATCCAAAGGACAAAAGGCAAAAAAAAAAAAGAGAAAATGAATAAGTTCTTTAAGGCCTTGTGCTGCCATGGGGTGGACATCACTTATTCATATAGGCGATATGGCAAAGTGTTTGACCTAGAATATCTTGTGATTCTCCTTTAGCTAAACAGCCAGTTAGCCCCTGACACATGTCACACGTCATCTATATCTGTTGCCCAAAGCTTTAGAGAAAGGTTTTCGTGAGAAATGACAGCTTGTACTTCAGACACTTAGTGAAAAGTAAAATCAGTTGGAGAAAATAGGCCATCAATACAATAGTAGTTACAATATATTGAGAGCTAAGCTTCCCAAACAGTATTTATCCAGAGTATCAATAGGCATATGCAGTACAGAAGTACTAACGACTAAAGGAATAACAAAAACTGCAAATCTGCATTTTACTGTAAATCTACAAGGCCCTAGTTAAATCCTCTTATATAGATCTTCAACAAATTTCAAACTTTTTTTTTCAAAATTTGCAGCCGAATTTCAGATTTTAAGTCGTAGTTGGAAATTAAGGGATTTCAAATGAAGATCATTCTTTTTCAAATGTCTTATTAGGGCATATATATACACATCATGGAGGCATACAGGGCACAGTAGAGAGCTGCCCACAAAGTTTATGACTTGTTGCAGCTTCATTTGGCAGCTTGTCAGGAATTTCTAAGACCAACTTCCATTTAGAAAAATATCTGTCTTCATGGGACAGCAGCTTTAATGAAACAATAATAAAAAGGATAGTTCCAAGAAGTAAAATGGTACAACATAATTTCACATAATATCCATATACCAATCCCATATCACGTTCCATCTTATCTGCACTCCGCTGATATCTTACCAAATGATTAATAGAAAAGCAGGGTAGAAATGTAAAATGAAAAGATGAAGAAATTGTCATCTGAGCAGTAATATGTAACCTGTGTAAGTATGATGGGGGATATGGACAATCAAATGATTTCCCCGGAGGGCATGCCCCAGTACTTTTCATTTCTGCACCTTATACCCTTGACCTTTATTCTGCAAGCAATTCCTAGTTACACAATGTTTAACATCAATGAAAACCTTCATATTATAGCTGTAATTTTCAAGTGGACAGGGAAAATCTGTTCGGCAGCTATAGTCAACCACATTTGTCTATAGTTGTGTAGGGGCCTTCTACAAAACACCATAAAGAAAGGTATGAACATGATCTCTACAATGGCCGCATATCTTACCCTTAAACCATAACTAGAATCTCAGCCAAGAGCTATGGAAAGTTGTTAATACAGTACATAAAGTAGACATATGGAATACTAATTACTTACACCAAACTGTGTATGCTCCTGTAATGCCTTCTTGTTTAAGCCCTTCATCTAGAAAGAAGCCAAGAGCAACCCAGATGGCTGTTTTACACAATTTATTTAACATCCACTGATATTAATAGAAGTTATGTAAAACAGAGTAGTCCTGCGAGGTGTTCTCCTAAGTTCTCGAGCTATGCAAGCAGTGTAGTTCCCAGTGCAGCACTATTCCTGTCTACCCCATGCACATTCGAGACGGTCGAGATGGCTGAGCATTCCTGTGTTTTCTAAAGAGGAGGGGTAAGCCAGACAGAAGTGGCTTATTTCTCCAAGAACAAAGGGATTGAGCAGTGTATTTCCATCAAACTAGCCCCTATCTACACTGACATCATCCATCAGTGGAGTCTCAGGAGAGCTTCATACACTGGCAGTCACCTCTTGAGTCTGTGATTGGCTGAATGGGCATTTCCTGAGTTTCTAGCCTGGACCAGAAAGCACTGATCAGTGGAAGTTCTGGAATAGTTAGGAATGGCAGTGGTAAGGGATAGGGCAGAGGTGGTCAGTTTTATAAAGTTATATGCAAGTAGACCTTAGCTTTATCCCTGACTAGAGATAAGCGAACCCCGAGCATGCTCGAGTTCATCCGAACCCGGTAGTTCGGTAATTGATTAGTGGCGGCTGCTGAAGTTGGATAATGCCCTAAGGAAGTTGTCTGGAAAACATGTATATAGCCAATGACTATATCCATGTTTTCTAGATAGCCTTAGAGCTTTATAAAAACTTCAGCAGCCCCGCTAATCAAACGCCAATCGTTCGGGTTCGGATGAACTCGAGCATGCTTGAGGTTCGCTCATCTCTATCCTGACTAAAGAGCCTTAAAGATACAGACTAGAATCGCTTTATGAAATCTGCTGTTACTTTCCTATGGGCAGAAGAGCAATATCACTATAATTCCGATCAGGCTTTGCTAAGTTATAATCATTGTAATGAATATTTATGCCAGTTGATAATCTTGCTGCACATATTAAATAGGTATTTAATGTCCTCAGAAATCTAATAGACATTGACCACCCTAGTACCTACCATTGACAAAACAGCCTACATCATTATTAAGTACATTTCTGTCCATCTAACATATGCTACTATCCATCTGTGCTGCTACATTAAGCATGAAGAAGAGACTGGCGATACCCTTCTACTTCCAAATAGTTACTTCAAGAAGTCTCTTGTTGGCCTATTAAAATACATCACAATCTCAAATGAGTGCAGCATATGCCAAGAAAAGGAAGTGTGTCAGCTGCCGTGCCAAAAACGAACATCCACAGTGTTTTATAATGAGAATATCACCCAAAGCGCAGCACAACAGACTCGGCACTAACAAAAATAGATTTTTTCATTATCTTATAAATATAAAAGGAATTAAAAAGCCAGATGATGTGTCAGAAATAAGACGTACAGTTCCACAGCATATGATGTGTTTAGCGGTTATGCATGGACGCCCACAAAATATTTAGGTTTCTTCGCTGCATGTTAAGAGTTATTAGGAGCATTACTAGCTGTGGTTTCCTTTATCTACTTTTTAATTATATTGTATTTATTTTATGTTCAAAACATAAAATATTTAAAGGCAATAATCGAGAAATACAAGAGAGAAACAAGTAATTGTGCTTCAAACGTGACATATAGTTTTGTTTACTTTACGGCATGAATACTTATTAGCAGAGCAGAAAATGTACCTGTTTGGAGGCTTGTGCGCTGAAACATATACCAGCAATGTAATCACAATCTATAGAGGAAATAGACAATAGCCCTATACAGTAGATGCGGTGCAGCGAGAAATATATTTTCCCAATTATAGTGCTTGGTACAGACTACATTCTGCACTATTTACTAGTTATTACCATAATGACCTGTTTACTAGGAACCAAAATAGGGGGGCAGTTTAGGAAGTTTAAAAGCTAGAGGAATATCATCCTCAGGGTGCCCTGTGGAACATTGCAATGGTATAGACCAACTGTTTGGACTAGAGATGAGTGTTATGGTTTGTACAAAGCCGAATTAACTACTTTTGAATCCCACTGTCTGCCTGCTCCGTGGAGAAGGTGCATACAGCCTGAGGACCACCTGGAAAAAATTAATACAACAATAGAACCGTAGAGCTATGTGCTGTATCAATGTTTGGGATTCAAAAGCCAATCATTCAACCTGCTACGAACCTTAAAGGGGTTATCCAGAGTTTAATTTGTTATATATATATATTGCTGCACTCTTGGCATAAACATGCTATGCTTACCTCTCCACGCTGCCTTCATGCGACCTCTCTGGTGTCTCCCACTGGCTGCAACTTTGTTACTTCAGAGACGAACTGCTTGCCTGCTCAGCCAATCACTGGCTGCAGCGCTGTCCAGTCTCAGCCAATTATTGGCTAAGCGGGCTGTCAATCCCAACATAAGTTCGTCTAAGAAGTAGTGGAGCTGTAGTCAGTGGGAGACACCAAAGAGGATGCATCAGGACACCAGGGGAGCATGAGGAGGTAAGCATAATATGTTTATTATGTTTACCAACAGAGCAGAAATATGTTATAAAAAATTAACAATGCAAAACCCCTATAATAGATTATAGATTTTACTCTGGTAGCTCTATTGTTATAGTACCATCTTTGGTCTTATCCAGGTACAGTAAAACCTCCCTACGCCACATAAGGATATTTTAGCGATGACTTTATCCTACATGACAAGTTGCTACTGCAGATGTTATGTAGACATCCGAAGTGTTGGATCAAAATCTCACATTGAGCCCATTTAACATGGAGAGTCACAAATCTCCCAAGAGTTACAAATACAAACATTGAACTAAACAACATCAACCTTAAAAATGTACAGTATAGCTTCAGCTTACATTCAGAGATTCGTGAAAATTGCAAAGATTTTATTAAGTGTCTCGTCAAAATATTGTCAAGAAAGGAAAGTATATGCCGAAATTAACAACTGCTCGATACATACAATCACCCCACTGGTGCTGCTCAAAATGTGCTGTCTCAATCTTCCTTTTATCTTTTCCCATTACTATGTCACATGAATATATAAAGTACATGCCTTTCAATCCTAGTTCTCTTTAAACTTTGGAAAGTGACAAATAACTTCCAAGATTATTTTTTGCCATCTCTCACCTCCGGATGTTCTGCAGACAGTGCCGAAACCTAATAAATACATTTCTAATGATAAAATTTCCTGCAACTCTTTTCACAGATAAGGAGCAGAGCTGTCTGTTACTTCTCCGCTCTTGCTCATTGCTTGTCATTGAACGTAGAAGGCGATATTTTTCCTGGATTATATAGGACTTAGCTAAAACCCTGCACTTCATAAGAGACATCATGCGGAGATGTGAATTGGTTCATAATATGAGCACATGATCTGTGTCTGTGTATAGTTCTCTGGTCCAAGGTTTTCCTATACCTTATGCCAATAGTCACTTTACCCCTCCACGCTAACTCTCTTTGGTTGAACAAACCACTTTATTCATAACAGTTGCTCGAAAGATTGATGGTTACACATACTTGGCGTGGCACAATAAGCTTTGTGGTTGCTGGTCACACACAGTGGTTCGCAACACTTATAGGGGTTGTCTTGAAACTTTCTCTAACACTGGGGATGGCATATTCACCTATTTTGGTTCACCGGGCCACCTGCTATAATGTCATGAAGTTCCCTACATCTCTCTCTACTTCCTACCTACAAAACAGGCACCCTACTGCAGTGACAGCCCACCCAGCCAATAACTGACTACAGTGGTGTCCTGTCTCACTCTTTAAATGGCTGAGCAGGCCATCACTGTGTTAAAGAGCTTGATTCAATAGTATAAAGTAGATTTGCGAAGTACCAAATGACATCATAGTGTGATCCCCAAGAGACCAAAGTAAGTCACTATGTTTTGTTGTTGTTTTTGTTTTTATCTTTTCATGCAGCCAGGGGATCATCCAATAGGTCACAAATCTTCTGAGGATCAGATGCACCAAAAGTGACTGTCAGCTTTGGCCAGTTCTAAAGCACTTCTGGGGTATCTGGGAGGCTACACCCTGTCACAGCACGTACAACCTAAACCTTTTATGTGGGGTTACAGCATCCACTCTCTCGTTTACCCTAGTGACCTCAAGGTCCCTAAGCCACTTCCTTTCACAGAGTCTGCTTCTATGCTTCTAACCAACTTTAAGAAGTAAGAGTGCAAATCAAAACATCTCTCTACAGAACAGGTGGTCCTACTGCCTTGCATCCCGTTTTTGTTACTAAAAGGGTACCATGGCTTTAAGGAGCACTCGTGTGTATCTTGCAACCGCAGTATTACAGCAGTAGACAGTTCATAGCACTTCGAATCATTTCAACATTATCTCCACACAAGTTGGTGCTAACTTCACAAAGCCTCGGTGAGCTGAAATGTGTAACATAATATACCACAAATGAATTGATCGTGTTACATAGGAGGAGAGTTACATTATACAGCTTTGTCTGGAATTAGTTATGCATTTTCCTAATGATTGAACCTGGCACAGCATATTGGCAATATCCAAATTCTTTATTGAACACAGAGGACCCCCCCATATTTTACCATATGTTTCTCCTACTTCTTACGTGCTGATCTGTCCTCTCTGCAAGCCACTACTGTGCTTTGTCCTCTCACTCCTCACGTCTTATGATGAGAAGTTGCATATACTCCTAGAATACTTGATGTAAATGTCTTCCCACTCATTTACTTGCCATGAAATTAAATTTTAATTCAATACAGTTTTAATTACAGTTCTTGTTCTTAAAATCATTAGCATTTCCAGAACTGATAGATTATGTTCTTACTCATTTTTTACAGGGGGACAACTGTAAAGCACTTGACACATGCTTGGGTTTGGAATCATGGGGGCTACACAATGGTGTACATGTCAGCTGCCACATTGCTAAAAAAAACTAAAGCCTATTTCTATTGGATGTTGGTTACAGATCTCTATTTTATATAATACTTGGTAAACATAATAAAAGATATTTTTTTGTTAATTTGAGGTAGACGTTGCTTCAAGTGTCTAGCAGAGATGATCGAACTCGAACCTTGTGTACTGCCTGGAATTCCGGGATTCAGCCTATTACCTATTGCCATTACCATTTTCCAATGTTCGATCATCTCTCATATTTCGTACCCAAGGATGCCCAAATGTCTTTAGGGGCAGTCTGGTATATAAAAGTTGGCCTATATGATGCAAAGTAAAAATTCACAATATTTTGTATTTAAATTTCTTCAGTATGTTCCCACATAATCCTGGTGCAAAATTTTGGAGGTTGTTATGGCTTGTTGTCAGCTTCAGCTTGCTGGCTGTCTATGCTCAGTTTCAGCACTAGAAGTTAAAATATTTACCACCAAAGGATTCAAGATTCTGAATTAAATTTTTTTCTGGCAAACTATCAGTCAATCCAAATATCTATAACAATGAAATAAGGCGCCAAACATTTGGTAAAGAATACAAATATTGCAGACATGGAAATCCCAGCATGTCTGGGAAATTATGCATTCCATTGTGTATAACACTCTATAATACCCCAGAGTAGCAGTAGACCTGCCAAGAAATATCCAGTACAATCTCATTATTTAGTCCATGTAAGTAATTTGTATTGTATTTGTATAGTTACATGAAGTAGATTGATGCAAACCTTATTTATCATTTTAAAGCAGCAAAGAATTCAAGGATTTTAATTATAAAATAAAAAAAATTATTTATTTATAACAGTACATTAATATGTTTTATGAATATTGATAAAAAATAATTAAACAAGTTACAAAGTCACATTTCAATATCAGTTTTTCACTTAGGTTATATGGACTTCCTATTGTAAGGATATACGACTTAGTCTCCCTTTATTCTCCTGTTAACAAAGAGCAGCCCATGTTTTGGAAGACTTGGGTGATTCTCTATTACATGGTTATGAATGGACACCATGTAACACAACAATCTCCCTGCAGCAGCCAAATAAATCTTCCTTTTACTTTATGAAAAAAAAATTTCATGACACATCACTTTCTAGTTTTGGGTTTAACAATAGCGGGACACTGCTGTGGCCAGTGATTGGCTATGCAGGTACAGTATTTTCTTGTGTTGAGTCCAAAATGGGGAAATGCTGAGCAATGGGCCAATGGTATCAAAATAAGGGTAGCGGAGGTTCAAGGCCGGCATATTTACTTCAATCTGCATTATAGTGCTTTATAGAGTGCATTATACTTCAAAAAGAAACACCCCGAGAGCCACTTTAAAGTTCAACATTTAAAGTAACAACATCTACCATTAAATAGAAGCTGAGGAAGACAACTATAGTCAAACTTTTCATATACCTGTATGAACTAAATTCTATTCTGAGAAAATTGTTCAGGATGTGAATTATTAAAATTGCTATAAAGCATTCACTTATCTTGTACATGTGATTGACAAATCACCCATTGCTGGGAAATATGGATATCTGTTATGTTGGGCATTTACAGTCCGTGAAATGTGTGCTGTCGAAAGAGCTACAAATCTGAAGGACTTTGTGTCGCTATATGAATGATAAAACAAGGCAGAGATAAAGAACAGCCTCCATGTAATAGTTAAAATACACTGCTGTAAGCAATAGATGCCAACACACTCCCTTCGTGAATAATTTGGTCTATACATCTAACTCGCATGCATGAGTTCTCGCTTAGACATTTCCAATGGAGATTGAAAACTAGAACCAGCTCCACAGATGCCTTTGATCTAGAGTCAGAGGTCACCTTGGGCCAAGTTATATTGCTGGATTTAATCACTCCTCTTTCTCCCTTTCATTTTCAGGTACTCGATTGGAAATTCTTTGTAATTCCCCTGAGGGAAATGTCATTTTCACCTTTCAAAAGAAAAAAAAACACTCACAGGCCCAAACTTTCTACATCAAAAGTCCAATCACTGGAGAGATGATGGGATAGTGAAGCTGTGTAGGCAGGGGGAGGGCTGAGCGAGGGTGTGACAAAGGTAGAGGACAATGCCGAAGTAAAAGGACATTAGAATGAATTTAGATATGTATAAAAAGTCATACAGAGAAAGAGTTTAAAATGTAACCTGTTCTACTAGATGAGTAGGGAGCAAGAGGAAAGACATAGATTTTTACAAACTCTATAGCCACAGTAATGCCGTGTGTAGTTTAGAGATGTCGTATCTAGCCTATGGTCCTTTAGCTAATGATAAACTACCAGGGCCGTATTAACAACTGCTGCTGCCCTAGGCTCTAAACCTGAAGACGCCCCATCTTTACACACCGATTGGCCTTACCAGACCTGACTAATACCAGCATAGGTTTTCGGAGTATCTTTGTGCGGAAAAAATGATAAATCGCGCGGACTCTGAGTCCGCGCCCCCCGTAACGCCCCCTCCACATCCCCTCCCCGCCCCCCGGCGTACTCGGCGGAAAGTGCCGATATGCGAATATTTTATTCGGAAATCGGCCATTTGCGAATAAAAAAATACGCAAATCGGCACTTTCCGCCGAAAAATCATCCGTACGCCGGATGATACATGTCGCCCTATATGTTCAGGCCACAACCAATCAGGAGAAAAAGACAGGAATAGTTAGTTTCAATTAAATCAAAAGTAACATACTCAGCTAAGAAATTCAGCCCCCTCTTTCCAGCAAAATTGTTTGTGTGTAGTATTGTACTTTTATGGTGTTGTGATAAGAGTAACAACTGCTGTACACCTTCTCTAATGTTTCTTTGGTAAATTAAAACAATTTTTTGTATTCTGTAGAATTTGGTAATTTGGTAGAATTTGTTCATTTCTATTCTGTTTAGAAGTTGTTGTGGCAAATTGTCATCACAAAAGAGGAAACAAACAATATTTAATTTCCTGTTAAAATTCATTTCTCAATTTTATTATATTCCCCCAACAACACTGAAAACCATTGTTCTTATCTTGGTATTGGACAACATTTGTGATCGTTTTTCAAGGCCAGACTTCGATTCTGTTTGTCGTGACTGTAATACATGGAAGAGGAACATTTTATCCTTAGGGCAGCACTTGTCACTTGTCACTTTAAAAAAGTATGGCTGAAATTGGGGACTATCAAATTTGTTCCTGAGTGAAGGGACACTTTAATGGATAGAACAGGCTTTTACCATGTAACCATTTTACAGATTAAAGTTTGCTGAAATTTCAAGAATCATTCACATAATTAACCTGAGCCGACGAAAGGGAAGATCAGAGATTAATGAAAAAGAGACATGTTGAAAGCTATCAAAATTAAATGTCAAACAGAAAAAATAATGGTTTGCCCTTCAGAGCGTTCTCTCTTTGCATGCTGTCCCTGCCTCCTTGTCTTGTACTCTGGCCTCTCACTTGCCGGAAGCCTCTTCCTGGAACCTTACTTGTAAATCACAAATTGATAGAGTCCAGATCACAAAGTGCCTGCTTCTTACAGCTTCGTCAAGAGAAATTACTGCTGTCATCATTGACAAAAGAGCTGCCGTTATTCTGCTCACGCAACACCTTCACTCCCTCTATGTTGTCAGACCAGCTCCTTATTACAATGATGAATTAAAAGCTTGTGTATTTTTTAAATCAGGACATGATAAACCCAACCTCGCTCCCTTTTTTCCCTCTTTGCTTTATTTTTTTTTTTTAAGTTGTAGTTTGTGAGAATTGAATGCCAGCTGTGCTTTTTTACTTGCAAATATATGTATATCTCATATTTTGCAGACAAGAGAGGAAACATTGAATAAAATGCTTTAATGTGTAAAGATGATATATTTACATTCATTTTTGCCATGTTTGGCACTGATTTCCTTTTTTTTAATCAGTAAGCCTTGGTGGTAGGGTTAGTATGTTATCTCATACTGGAATGCGAGGAAACTAGTTCCATTAGAAAGTTGACAAAAACACTTTAGTGCAGTTCAAGGATTTTATGGCCTGATCTTTAATACTGTTTTATATAGTTTTATTGTTACTACAGAGTAAATATTATGAGTTTTCTAGAAAAATTGACAGCTTATCCTGTGATGTGTAGGCTGGTAGGTGTGAAGTATCAACCTTTTAAAGGGAACCTGTGGCGGGGTAAAGGCCGCCCAGCCCCCTGCTAGAGCCCTGGATACTTACCCCATCTCGCTAAGTTCAGCTCCTGGAGCCCGTCCCGGGATGGGGGTATCCTTGTCGGAATCCCGGGACGCGCGCCGCAGAGATTAGTCAGACGCCCATAATGATGGCTTCATTCATTCTTTATGGGCTTTGGACTCATCTATGCAGCACGCGCGATGGGCTTCCGACAAGGATATCTCTGTCCCGGGACCGGCTCCAGGAGCGGAACTTGGCGAGATGGGGTAAGTATCCGGGGCTCTAGCGGGGGGTTGGGCCGCCTTCTCCCTGGCATGGGGGGTGACAGGTTCCCTTTAATTGTACAGATGAAGCAACAGGGTATTTTCCAGTATAAAAGCTTCTTAAGGATCTTTTCTCTAGACTTGCCCCATATGTTTTGAGCGGACTAGTGATATCCCTGCATCTGACATACAGTATAGTATACCAGCATTAGGTGGTTAACTGGTACAGTATACAGCTAGTACAGCGGCTTGGGAGTCTTAGATGCATCCATGCATGCTTGCCCTGCTGTTCCCATTCCATTTCCATGGGGTTTCCATCACTTTTGAGGTTTTCAGGTGCATCAGACACCCTCCCCCCTGCTGAGTAGGGGCTTTAAAAAAAATGCTTTAATCTCCCATTGACTTTAATCAGATTCATTACTCAATTGAACATTAGAGTATTGAAAAATACTTGACACTAATAATGAGCATCCGAGTATTTTAGTGCTCGCTCATCTCTAGTGATGACATCTCTTCTCTCCAGAGGAATTACATTGCCAAAACAAAGGAGACTTTGCCCAATTTTCAAGGATGAAGAAGGGAATCCATGACAGAAAGTAAAGTAATTTGGGTTGGATACACATCATTCTTATTTAGCATGGAAAGGGTCTCCTCCTGCCATTCGATTGTTATTGTTCTTCTCCAATGATAGAGCAGGATGATGGAAAATACAGCACAGGTATGAACCCAGTCTAATCTTTTGAAGCAGACTGAGTAATGGAACAATCATGTACTGTGCACAAGCAATAGCAATACCTTTTCTGTTCTCCAATATGTACAGTTGTATAGATCATTTTTAAGTAAATTAACACTCAAAATAAATTCTCTATTACATTCTAGATATAAATCCAAGACAAAGCAATTATATCTGCACAACATTTAGTAGTAATTTAGTTTACAATTACGACGGTGCTTTTACAACCCAGTGGGAAACACTTAAGAAGGCTTTTAGCATATGCTGCTTTTTATTTCCATTTGCATTTCTAGATATTTTAAATAGACAGGGACTGTGGCACAGGTTTTCTTGTGTTGATGGAAGGTCATTCTCATCTTGTCTGTGTAATTTTGAGGTTTTATTTAAAGTAGTCATTTCCGCATAGTTATTCCTATACAGTATATGGCCAATAATAATGGACTTCATGACAGGAAACATGAAGCTATTACAAACCAATGACACCCTGAATTCCATAGACCAGAGAAAATTGTCAACCTGATAGATTCGGTTCATTTCCTATTGTGTTACGTTATGAGACAAAGAGGAAAATTTACTAACATTGTAGAATGTTAGACTTTGTGCAAACCTAGATGGACAGTCTGCAAATACACCTGATGTAAAGCATATACAGTATGTTGTTTCCTGCAGGTTGTATTGTAACACTATTATTTGCATTCTATGGAAAGCTATGGAAGCTTTAGCCGCATACCTAATATTTAAAATGTCACTGTCATTTAACTGTTACTTTGCAGAAACCAATGGTACAAGCGATTTTAAGAAACTCTGTAAAAGGTTTTATTAAGCAAAATAATTTCATGTACCTCACCATGTTCCCAGACCAGCACTGAGCAGTCTGACCTGTGGATCCAGTGTTTTATGCACCCAGAGTGTCTCCAAACTGCAGGGGCTGTTCGTTTCCTCTTCCTGCGTTTTTGCCTATTAAAATTATAGAGTTTCCTAAATTCGCTTATACTATTGATTCTAAAAAAAATATATATTTTTTTAAATAATGGATGTTATTTGCTCAATAACGGCTGTTGTTATGAAAGGTGACCATCATTTTTACATAGTGTGAACCTTGCCCAAAGGTTTCATTGATTATAATTGATGCTGCTTCTGGGGCTATATAGAAAATAATAAGGCTATGTTTACACACTGTCAAAATGACAGCAGTTGTTATTGGACAGACGTAATTTCAAAACAACCATCATTATTTTAAAATAATGGCCATTGTTTGCCATTAAAAGACAGCCATCCAATAAAAACAGCTGATATTTTGACAATGTGTAAACATAGTCTAAATGTTTACATTCTCTGTCCCACTTCACCGCTGCCAGTTTGTAGGCCATGATGTGCCATGCTGAAAGAAAATGACCACTTGGCATAGAAAGTATAGGAGAAGATGATGGCAGACACCGGGGCTGTAACATCTTTACTTATTACACATGACTGGATGTCCCTTTTAATAAAGTAAATGAGTTAGTTATTAGAGGCTAGGTCCTAGGTTGAACCTGATGGACTTTTGTCTTCTTTCAACCTTATTTACTATGTTACTATGTTAGGTTCACCTTAGAAACCCATTTTTTAATTGTCTTTCTTTATTTTAAAGAAAAATTTGAAAGGTATCCCACAGTTATTTATCCACAGCTCCAATACTGTGTGTCACCATGGCTACAGACTACAAACAAGCCATGTGTAGTCTGACCCTCCAGACTTAGCCTTATTTCGACCAAGTATATGTCAGAACTAAGTCAGTGACAGAGAGCATGGCTGCAGAATTAAGCTTTACTAGACATGCTTCTAATCTGTCACTATAGCGTTACAGTAAAGTTTAATATGCTGAGATGGGATTTCACCTGTAAGGTACTTCATTTGTTCATTTTAGGTGCATTGGACAAATAAAATATTTGGGAAGTGGAAGCCTTTTGGTAAAAAGCCTATGATTTCCATGAGCCCATCCTAACATAAAACAATGCCATTAGGAGCCTAGCATTTACATTTTGTGACAGAAATAAGCAGTTAAGCAGTTTCCTCCATATTGCTGCATTTACACTAAAAAGGCTCAGTCCACATGGTACGCGTTCCTATCTGTTTGCTCATATCACAGTTCTGCCTTTTGGTTTCTTCATGATAAATGGCATTATGTACCCAAATCATTGAAAAGCTAGCTTTACTGTAATTCCCATACCTCAGTTCTCCAGGGTGCCATTAAAAGTCAAAGCTTTTCCCCCAACCTCGGTGTCACTCACACACTTATCTCAGGCACACAGAGGACAAAGCTGTCTCTAATTCCTGCTTCCAATTTGCACTGCTGGGATTGTTTCTAAAATGCTTACTATTGCTGGGATTAAACCAGCAAAATGCTAAGAATCAGAAAGCGTTTCCAGTATTTAATAAAGTCTATATTAAATTAAATGTTTGCGCTGTTTGAACCAGGCGGTGCATAGTGCGTTCACATCCATACAGCGAGCCAGCAGAGCAGCCTCATGAATCTGCATCAGTGAGAATGAAAATCAGCTTTTCTCATTGTCATCTATGAGGATTTTTACACCGATCAAGAGAATTGCTGATTATTTAGCGGACAGATGACACAGACGAGATGTGTATATTTCCGATCTAAGGGAGAATGTCATAAGCATTTATTACACGGTATGACTATAAGGAAGACATTATGTTCATGCAAAGAGCTATAAAAAAATAAAATGTTTAATTTGGATTCTAAGGCTATGTTCACAATACGTAAAAGTACAGCGTTGTTGCCAGCGGTGTGGAACACTGCCTTTACTGCTATGGGATCCCGACCGGAGCGTATACACATAGTATACGCTCCGGCCGGGATCCCATACGGCGCTGCAAAGAGCTGACATGTCAATTCACTGAATTGCGGCCGCAGAAAGACCTGTCAGTTGACACAATGAAGCGATCGGCTCTGGTCGCTTGCTTCATTGTGTGCTGTGGGAGGTTCTGATGCGGGCACGCTGACTTAAGTACCGGCCGGAATGATTTTTGCAAAGACCGGCCTTTCTGTGACCCGGCCGGGTCACGGAACGGCCGGTCTCTTACGTAGTGGAAACATAGCCTAAAGCCCAAACCTTGTCCATGCTATGGTTATGCGGATACGATTATTGGTTGACACAATATACAGGAATCACACTAATAAAACATTGCATTCAGTTATGGCATGACAAAGCCATTGGGTGCTCTTCTATTGCCTTTAAATATCATATGTGACATTGTTTTTATACTTGTTAGGCTAGGTTCACACTGCGTTTTCAGCATCCGTTTAACGCATCCGTTTTTTGCAAAAAACGCATGAAAAATGGATTGCAAAAAACGGATTCATTTGTGTGCATCCATTTTTCCATTGACTTCCATTATAAAAAAAAACGGATCCGTTTTTTTTGGCGGACCAAAACGGACCAAAAAACGTTGCTGACCCTATTTTTCTGGACGTTAAAAAAAACGGATCCGTTAAACGGATGCTGAAAACGCAGTGTGAACCTAGCCTTATAATGATAGTTCTCTGGTATTGCATTAAGATTGAAACCAATTAGAGAGAAGGGTAAAGAAAGGCAGTTTAACCTCTTAAGGATGCATGATGTACGGGTACGTCATGCGTCCGCAAGAGGTGTTCAGAGCGGGGCTGCGCGGTGACCCCGCTCTGAACTGCCGCAATCCCGGGTGCCGCAAAAGATACAGCAAGATACAGCAAAGATCTCAATGAGAGATCAGTGTGTATATACTAGAAGTCCCCCAGGGGGGCTTCTAGTATATGTGTGTAAAAAAAAAAAAAGGTGTTCTTATTAGTTAAAAGCCCCCTCCCCTAATAAAAGTTTGAATCACCCCCCTTTTCCCATGTTTTAAATAAAAGTAAATAAATAAACATGTTTGCTATCGCCGCGTGCGTAATCGCCCGAACTATTAATTAATCACATTACTGATCTCGCACGTTAAACGGCGTAAGCGCAAAAAAATCCCAAAGTGCAAAATTGCGCATTTTTGGTCGCATCAAATCCAGGAAAATTGTAATAAAAAGTGATCAAACATTTGTATATGCGCAATCAAGGTATCTATAGAAAGTAAACATCATGGCGCAAAAGATGACACCTCCCACAGCCCCATAGACCAAAGGATAAAAGCGCTATAAGCCTGGGAATAGAGCGATTTTAAGGAACATATATATTTGTTAACAATGGTTTGAATTTTTTACAGGCCATCAGATACAATAAAAGTTAAACATGTTATATATCGTTGTAATTGTAACGACTTCAGGAACGTGCATAACAAGTCAGTTTTACCCCAGGGCGAATGGCGTAAAAACAAATACCCCCCAAATAAAAGAAATGCATTTTTTTGTTCAATTTCACCACACATTGAATTTTTTCCTGGTTTCGCAGTGTCCTTTATGCAAAAATTCAGCCTGTCATTGCAAAGTACAATTAGTGACGCAAAAAATAAGGGCTCATGTGCGTTTCTAGGTGGAAAAATGCAAGTGCTATTGCCTTTTAAGCACAAGGAGGAAAAAACGAAAACGCAAAAACGAAAATTGGCTCCGTCCTTAAAGGGTTAATACTGAGGCCTTAGGCCTCATGCACCTGATGATACAATATACGGTATATGGCTATGTTCACACAACACATGTTTTGCATAAATCACGGCTGTTTTTGCCAAAACGGCCGTGATTTATACGAAACATATATGTTGTATTGGAATGAATGGAATCCCGTCTGGAGCGTATACACATAGTATACGCTCCAGCCGTGATTCCATCCGACCACAATAAAAACTGACATGTCAGTTTTCTGCGGACACTATTCATTGTGCACGCTCCATTGTGTGCAGTGGTGAATTGGGATGCGGGCACATAAGGGTGCGCCCACATCCGGATTCAGCAGAAATAAAGATCATCCAGCCCCGGCTTGAATAATCTTCAGGAAAACTGGACGTTCTGTGACCCGGCCGGGTCACAGAACAGCAGTTGTTATACGTGGTGGAAACCCGGCCTATGTCAGCATTATGTCAGCCTATGCGGTTCTTACTGTTCAGTATTTCAGAACAGATGCACACAATCGTACAGGAATGCAAAAGCACAGTGTGAATGCAGCTGTAGTTGAGATGGAAAAAGGCTTTTAATGTCCACCATGTATACACACAACTGACAGGGTTCAAGCTAGGTAGAATGTATTCCCAATTAAAAAATACACTTCTTTATTGCATAAAAATAGTCATTATTCATCGATTTCATGCTGAATTCATGGCCACTGAGAACGTATACGAAAAACTTAGTAAATGTTTTCAAATTCTGGTGCAGTTACAATATTTAATTTTCCCCTGTATCTTTATATCAGTTTAAACAAAAAGATTCAACTAGGTATTCTCTTTTTTTTTTTTCTATTAAGGAATAGTTGGACTTTTTTTTTTACTTTCTTCTGGTAGTTCTCACTTTTTGGCTGAGAACATGGTAAGATGCATATGTCTCGCTTATTGAGGGTAGATTTAGTGGTCACATTGATCACACGCAACAAACCAAAACTGACTGTGCAGGTCAAAGTATAACTATGAGGCTTGTTAGAGAATTCTTTAACATGACCAGGCGCAGGCAGATCGTGACTATATGAACTCTTGTGCTTATTTTGGACCCAAAATGTCCAATGACACGATCTTATGTGACCTGCCTGATATGATAGCACATGCGGGCAACAAAACAAGTTCTTGAGGCTCTTTGTGATCTCTGTATAATCCTCCATTTGGTTTATGTGTTTGGAAACAAAGAAAACTGATGCAGGTCGGAGGCTCGGGGCAAACATACACTTTCCTCCTGCAGCGCTGCCTATTCAATTGATTTCTGCTTTAGTCAGTCTCCTCTGCATTATAACAAACAATGGCCAGGAATATAGCCAGTGCTGGTAGGTCTTTCACTGACTTACAATGAAAAATTAATGCTTGCATATGTTGTGATGTGTAACAGCTAGAAATAGTAGAATCAATTCAACAAGTTTTTTTTTATTATTTGGGAATCAATAGAATTCTTTAACATTCACAGTTAGGCCATGTTCAGACTAGAGGAAATGCTGGAAATTTATAGCAAAATAATATATATTTAAATATATATATATATATATATATATATATATATATACACACACACATTATAAAGGGATATTCCAAATAGGAAAGATTCAGATAGGATGCCTCTGTATAAGCATGGCCGTATTTACCTCTAGGCACCCGTGGTCCGGTGCCTAATGCAGCACCTTGCAAGGAGGCAGCACAAGGGAGCAGGGGGAAGGAAACAACTTTTTATTTATTTTTGAAAATTGTCTTAGTCTCCCACCTCCTGTTTAGGCTTGCCAGTAAATATGGTGTCTTTTCTAGCGATGTGTGTGTTTGGGGGGGTGTATTGGTCCGGTCTGGAATGGCGGTGTTATCCAGTCACAGTATGGCGGTATTGTTCAGGTGTGGTATGGCTGTGTTAAATACGCCTATTGGTTACCGCATGAGGGTCTGGTTTTGGCTGCATGTGGTGACTAGAGTTGATGGAACCTTGGAAAAGCCTAGTTTCGATCGAACTTGAACATTCAAAACCTGCCGCATTTGATTGCTGAAGCCTTCACTGTCCATGGGGAAGAAGGAGACTGCCGGGGTACCACCTGAAATTCCAGGATTCAGCCTATTACCTACGCTAAATCCCGGAATTCCAGGCGGTACCTGGGCAGTTTCCTCCTTCTCCACAGACCGGGAAGGCATCAGCAATCTAATGTGGCAGGTTTGAGAATGTTCGATTTCAATTGAACCTAGGATTTCCCGAGGTTCGATCAACTTTAGTGGTGAGGTACAGTAAATGCGGGAACGTGGCCTAAGACTGATAAGATATCAATATGATGATCAGAAACTAGAAAATCCTGATGCTAATTGGTGCGTGTAGATGGGGCGTCCTCAGGTTTAGTGCCTTGGGCAGCAGCAGCTGGTAATATGGCCCTGTGTATAACATCCATTTGCCTTGATAAGTAACTCTCCTATATGCCTACTGCATGATTAAAGAATAATGAAAAAGAAAAACACATACAGATAGTACCCCTTCTTGACATCTCTGGCGTCATGCACTTTGATACATGGAAAAACAACTATGGCTGGAGCAGAGTACTTTGGGATCATGAAAAAATGTATCAATGGTTAAGCCAGCACTCTCGGGTAGATAGAATTAACTAAAACATATTCTTTATCTTAAGTAAAATAAAAAAAAAAAAAAATCTCAATTAAGGTGCACATGGTGCGTTTAGCTAGCCCGCGGCGTTTCGGACACGGTGTCCCTATTCATAGAAGAATTTCAGTTGAAATGAATGTAGTCTTGTACACTAAAGAATAATAAATGAGCCTGTGGTACTCTGAGATAAATAAACTGGAGAGTATAATTTACAATTTTTTTTTACATAGGCCTCAGAATTTTTTGTATAGCTTTCTATTGCTCATACTCAAGAATTCTCCTGATGTCAGAAAGATAATGTATTCCTGCAGCCATTTAAACCAAGCGCTCCAAGATAAATTACATGTCTATAGTTATTTCCCAGGTGATGGTTGAACAGAAGTGACAAGCCCAATCTCTTCCTCTCGTCTGCGCCCGCTCACACATGCATATTGGGCTGCAACCATCTGACACACACACACATAGGTGTAGCAGAGCTGTGTCAGCCATACTCCCTTGAGGTTATGTTGCATTTCCCTGTCCTTAGTTCACAGTCAGGAAGCCACCTGATCCTCTTCTTCGCAGACATGTCAAGTCATTTCATGTTTTCCATGCTCAATTCTGTCTCCACTTATTCAGAATTCTTAATATATTGACTAAATATTTTCTGACACATTTAACATGATTTGATTTTTTTCGACCTCTTTGAAATACTTGTGTGCTGGTTAAGCAACAAATACAAAGAAAATAATTTATAGATAGTAGCTATGGAGAAATGCCTTTCAACTAAGGATATACCAAGGATTCCTAAAGGGTTTTTCTAGGCAAAATTGAATGATGGCCTATCCTTAAGGTAGCTCATCAATAACCGATCAGTAGGGTGCTGACATCAAGCACGCCTCTGACAGTCAGCTGTTTGCTAAAAATTGTATTGATTACATCCTCAGGATACGTTATCCAGTAAGATACACCAAGAAATTGATGGTGGCAGATGGCTCAGCACATTGTATTGTGGCTTTGCTGGGTATTCAGCTCTCATTGAAGAAAATGACAGCTGAGCTGCAGTAACCCAGAATGACCACTACACAATGTATAGAGCCACCTGCTTCCTGCTCTGTGTTACTGTGTATGCTGACACCAAAGCTCTGGCAAACAGCTACTCTGTAGGGGTGCCAAGTGACCCACTAATATTTATGACCTATCCTTAGGATGTCATCCAAAAACCTTTTTCTACAAAAATCCTTTACGGTGTATATTTACGCAAATGATTGGTGTAGAAGCATGAAGCATTCTAAAAGAGTGTTCAGTGTTGAAACTTAAATTTTAATATCACATAATTTAAAAAAAAAAGTGTAACAGCATGTCAAACCAACGTGTTTTCCGCAGCTGCACTTAATCATGTAAAATGGTTCGGCTTTTGTTAATATTCAGTAAAGGGTTGCTGGACATGAAAACTTCTTTGGGTGTAGCATATAGTAGGCCCTAGTAAGTGAGAGAACCAGAAGGCCCCACTGCTCTATAAAAAGACCCCAGAAATATACATTGGATGTAAGGGCCCCCAATTTAGCATTGGGGCCCCAGAGTTTATGGTTATGCCTCTGGACATGCAACGTGAGAACCAAAAACTTTTGTAGAAAGTTTATTGAAAATAAATAAATAAACATATATATATATATATATATACATAAAAATTAAATACAGATTTTCTCTTCTAAACTATTACCTATTACCTCACGATCATTACCTCAACTATTTAGAAAACAAGTTAAAAATTAAATTTCCATTACTTTCCAATGGGTTTTGAGAAAAATTCCCACTAGAGGATGTATAAAAACTACTGGCACTGACACTGACAAAAGGTTGGGTGAGTGCATTAATTTTAGTGCATCTTCTCTATGGCTTGACTGAATCAATTGTCAGAGACGTGGAAAGCACGACTGTCCAAAAAAAGCCAATGTTCTGTACAATTAGGAAATGCTGAGTTGGCAATAGAGCCTCCTGTATACAGCAGTTAGTGCAGAGAGGGGAGGAATAAAGAGCGCTACCCGTAATGTAAATCATTCACAACATAAAATGTAATAAATATGCTTTCATAAACTAATGAGGATGTTGGTATCAATTATCACTGAAAGTGCACTTGTGAGCAATAACAGAGCTGTACTCCTATAAAACACCCAGCTATCTACACGTTTATGCTTTCTGCTAAGTAGGATGGCACATAAAGGCTTTCACAACATAGATCTGTATCAGAATAGGACTGCAGGTAAAAACCAATATAGGACCTACTGTATACAGCGTTTTGATATGTAAACGAGTATTATAGTGTTTTGTGTAATGGATTTGTAGATATAGTGTGCCTATACACATGTTAATGAACATCCGCTACCTTTCCTGATTTATTTATATATATATATATATATATATATATATATATATATATTTATTTTATTTTTATTTGGCCCAAGCATTCATCAGTTCTGAATACAGTGCGTATTTAGTGGGTTGTGAGGCTCCATACACGTTAGGCATATACATCCCTCTAAAGCAGGGGTGGGGAACCTCCGGCCCGCGGGCCGCATCCGGCCCCTGAGACCTCCTGATGCGGCCCACAGTCCTTCTGTGACGTGCACCGCTCTGATGGGGCAGGAGCCTGCATACACTGCATCCTCCTGTGTCTGTAATGGCTGCCAGACACAGGAGGATGCTGTGAGTGCCTTCCCCACCAGAGCGGTGCATGCCTACCTTCTCTTGCGGGCAGCGCACAATGACGTCATTTCATTGTGCGCTACCTGCAGGAGAAGACGGGCACAGGCTAGAGGGGAGAGAAGAGGACCTGTTTATTTTTTTTAATTGAGACAGACACTGGGGGTTACCTAGAGCCACCAGGGGCATGACTGGGGGGTTAACTAGAGCTATCAGGGGTATCAATAAGGGGTTAACTAGAGCTACCAGAGGCATCACTGGAGGTTAACATCAGCGACCAGGGGCATCACTGGGGGTTTATTGGGTCTACCAGGGGCATCACTGGGGGTTAACTCTTGCTACCGGGCATCACTAAGGATTCACATCAGGTACTAGAGGCATCACAGAGGGTTAACAACAATAGCAGGGGCATTAGGGGAACAATACTTTGCCTTGCCCCGATTGCTGCTAACCCACTCTACAAACTGCCGTGCACAGTATGCGGCCCTCAAATTATTTTATTAATGCCCGACTTGCCCTCGACAGAGAAAAGGTTCCCCACCCCTGCTCTAAAGTCAGCAGATTCTCCCCACTTTTTGTACAGGGGAACTCTTATTGCTGATTAACCCAGTAATGCGCAGTGTGAATACACCCTGTATTGGTACATATAGCCTTTTTAAAAATTAGAGAATCTATCCTATACTCCATTTTTCATTATCATATGGAGTACACTCTAGTGTTATACTGTAAATAGGATAGAAATTTTTACATTAATTGGAAACTGGGTGTATAAAAAAAGGTTTTATCTGTTCAAATAGAAAGCTAAAGAACAGAGAAATAGGGGACCGTGTCTACATTTTGGTGACAACTCGCTGTCTCATCTTTTCTTGAAGAGCTGCACCAAATGAGATCAGTCAGGTCAGCGTGCCCCAGGAAATAGGGTCATTGAAAAGACAGTAGCAATCAGAGATATAGAATTATCTCAGCTAATACCCTGAGCGAATAGATTCTCTGGGATTGTGCTCCATATAAAGACTGATGCATCACTAACAAGGGAGGGAGTGTATTGCTTGCTTTAACATTCTTCCTATATTAAACACTGTTCTGGGGCCCTATACAAGCTTATGTCTACACAATGAAAAACAAGTGAACTATGGGTAAAGAGATCCAACTCTAAGCACGAATATATGTGAAATAGATGTTTAGGTCATGTCATATACAATATAAGACAAGTTAGAAATTGTTCTTCATAAAAGTTAAATTATTTACTTTCCTGGACACCAAGTGTATGTTTAAGAATATCTCTTTTTAGCAGTACTCTACATACAATGATAAGCAGTTAGCTAAAGACTCAATGATAAATAATTATTATAAACCATTGGAAGGTGAAGCAGTTAGACGATAGATAAAGTCAGTCATAGGCCCTGAGCCTCCCCACTAATCTGCATTAGGGTACGTATTTTTTGTATGGGTCTGTGCAAGTGCAGACTGCCTCAGGTGCACATCCCTAGTGCTGTCTATAGCTGTGGGTCCATGGTCACAGACAGTAGTACAGACGTGTGAACCTGGTCTTAGAATACTCTATAATGAAAAGAGCGTTATAGAGCCAAGTTGAAGCCCTTTTTCAAATAACAGTAACATTTTAAAGAGTTACTGTCATTTTGAGTAACTTTTGACATGTCATCAGACAAAGTTTGTGATAGCCTTGGATCTTACTTCTGAGGCCCACTGCAAGCCTGAGATACAGCCAGCAGAGGGGTATGACAGTAAACACAAAGGACAAAAACTGAGACTCTAATCTCACCCTGGCTGTCCTGCTATATTTTTCTACTTTCATATGGACTCCAGTAATATGCGGTACTTATAGTGACACTCTTTTGTATAAGGCATGGGTGAATAAAAAGGTGAATAAAAATCACCCTTTGTATAAGGGTGAATAAAAGCAGAACATTTACATGACTATATATGCCCTATAAAGAGTATAAATTTGGAAATATTCAGCCCCCCCCCCATCCCAAAGATGGTAGACTTGATTTACAACAAACTGAGTCAACTTGTCTTGAAGAAATATGCATGAATAGAAACATGTAGAGATTTTATGTTTACTGAAAGCAATCTACAAATAGTCCAGCCGAATGCTTAGAAATAAAATGAGATAAAATGCGCGACAATGCCACCACTGACAAACTGAATGGAAACTTCAATACATGGAAACAAGACAAAGAGCCAGAAACAGACACTGTACCATTGACCTTAAGCTGAGAACAGTAAGGACATATTCCTGGTATTATATGCTTCTAGTGAATTATACTGGAATTTTTTTTATATTTCAGAGGTAAAATACATTATAGAAGATATTTGAAAATCACCTAAGAGGGTTTTCGCTTCATGATAGGAGGAAATATTCCCTTCAGTTCAAAGGTGGGCATTTCTTGGGAGCCTCCATTAGTAGACAATGACCCTAATATGTGCTCCTTATTTATATTCATAACGATCCTTCAGTAGGTGGAATTTCTTGACGTCTGTAACTGGGGCAATGAACAAGATACATAGTTAAGGGATTCTGAGAGAGTCTGGAAATAGAACCCCTGAGAAACTCAAGTCAAAATGAAGAAAGGAGTTTTTAATTGTAATTGTGTAAAAATAATTTATGATGGATTAAACATGCACAATTTAATGACCCTCACACTATCTCAATCCTCCCGTGCTTACTCAGAAAGAATGCTAATAGGCACATTCCACAGCGAAAAAAATATGACAAAAATAACACATAGGCACAAGAGTTCTACAACAACAACAACAATAAATGCGTTTGAATATAGGTGAGTAGATGTCATAAAGATAGCCGTTGCTTAATATATACTTATTTTCCAACTTATAATTCAGGTTGGGCTGTTTAGACCGTAACTGGGTTTGGGTATTCAGAGCATAAGAGGCTGAATTTAAGAGTAGAGTCCATGTGACGGATTCCGCTCGAAATGGGATTTCTCTTGCTCCTCTTCTCTCTATTTAAAGAAGGAACCTGTTCATCATTTGAGCGGAGAGGAGAAGCACAAGAGAAATCTCATTGAAGAAATAGGACAGGCTGAATTTCAAGCGTAATCCACCGTGTAGACTACGCTCGTAAATTCAGCCTCTTTTACCCAGTGTGCAAGGGCCCCTAGAGTGGAAAGTAGTGTGCAGGTGTAGGCTTTTACAAAACATAGGAGTTATTATTATTGTTATTATTATTATTTTTTTTTTCTCTTTTTTTCCCAAAGAGTCTAAACTTAGGAAGTACCGTGTTTCCCAGGTCATCTGTGCTTACAGAGAAGGCAGTCATGTGACTGATGGACACATTGAGCGCTGACTCTCTTTACGGGCCAGGACTTCGTGTGATTAGTCTCTTTTTTTTCAACCAGTACAAGACTAAAAATTTGCCTTCAGGAGACTGGACCTGGATTTCTGGTAAGTTTAGCTTTGTTTTACAGCATGATAACAACAACAACAAAAAAAAAAATGGATGTAAATTGTAAACTTTCTTTATATCACATCTACTGTTGATTTAGATTTTTAAAGTTATAACGACAGGTACACTTTAAAATATGGTCGCATGCATTTTTAATGTAATAATGGGCTCCATTGAAGTCAATGTAAAATTGGCAAACACTGTGCACACACTGTATAAAATAACGGCTGTAATTGATTACGACCTTCCAAATAATAAACATTCATTTGCAACCTGTCTTTGCAGAATACAGCCATCTTTTTTCCCTCTTGTTGGGAATTCAAGTTTCCAATGGCCTCACTATAAGCATGTGCAGTTTTTATGATTCTAAATAGTGGCAGCCTGTATTCTGCTGATATTCCCAGTAAATCTATGGTGTAAGAAGAGGTTTAAATTGTGCAAACCAATCATATTTTACCAGCTGGAATAAACTATATTATATTGTAATTCCTCAGGCCCACCAGAAAAGTGATGTTATCTTTGTTATCAAAATATACATAGGACATATAGTCTTATGGGCAAAAGACTAGCTCCAAACTCGTCTCCTAATGCTATTATTAAACCTTTGGGGTCCTCTGATTCGAGTGAGACATCATTTCCATGTATCTTACTGTATATATTGACTATAAATGTTTGCACCCAGAGAATTTTTGAAAAATTTAAAAAATGGGCATATTTTCTAATACTATTTAATACTTGGACAGTACAGACTAGGAAGTCAAAAAAGTGAACCATAGTCCAGTGTGCTAGTTGATAAATTTTTCAAATCACGGCTATCTTCACGGAACGGCCGGTCTCATACGCTATGTGAACATGGCCTAAGTCTTGACCACATTTTAGTTGGCTTATTTAAGATTTTGATCACACCTAATCTGAAGCAGGCAAAATGGTGGATTTCCAGAAAGTACGTGCAATATACATATTCGGAGTCCACACTTCAGTTAAAGGAGGTATAGTATTTCCTCAGGAGGTCTTCTTTCATTTTTCCATAGAAATCATGTTTGAGAAATGACCTAAATCTCTGTAGAGAATTCTATATTATCTAAAACTCACACGAGCAAACCAGATGCTAAACAGTTTCGTTTCAAGCACTTAAAAGCAGGAGGCAAACTGTTGTTTTCCTCCGCCAGGAATGTACCATACATAGAGAAATAGAATATCAATAAAATGTTACTGTTTTACTGAGAAAACAGGTTTTTCAATATATCAAATGCTGAGAGACTGAACTCTAGCCCTTCTGTGAAAACTTAGTACAATAACATTGTCTAAAAGTACATGTTGTGAAAGGGAATAAGATTGCAGGATCAGACTACGTAAAGTGTGTTTGTTGTCTGTTACCATGGAGACACATCATTTGCATAGGATCGGTACAGAAAATTGGTATGAAATGTTGAATTAACACCTATTGCCAATTTACTTTTTTGATAAGTATTTGGAGAATAAAACAAAATGTTTGCAAAGGTCGATCGAGCCTTTAATGCACATTTTTCTGGCACATACAATTAGTAATAAAAATTCAGTGTACTTGGCAGAGTATAAGGTCATTTTTTGCAGACAGTAATATGAACATGTGGAAAATTAGAGCATAAAAGGCTCAATGAGAGAATTTAGTTGGAGTTTTAAAGACTGGGCACTCTATCTCAAGAGAAATCTCTCTTCTTAGTACACAATGGGAACATAAGCCAAACTCCCCGAACTATAAGGATTTTCCAGCTTATAACATTACACATTGTTTTCACTTTCAAGTTAAAGATATATTTCCGACTGTGTGAATGCAATCCTAAATTCCTTGAGAATATGTTCATTATGTTTCTTATCTTTCTTCTATACTACAACAAAAGTGTTGGCACCAGCTGCATGCAGACCTGAAAAGAGTTTTGCTTCTTAAATGGTTTGCGGTCACGCTGGTCAATATCCCTGCTTATACCTGTGGTTTTTAAACTGTTTCTCAAGTCCCTCACCACTAAGCACAAATACAATATCTAAGAAATTAAACTGTATATTAAAAGGGTAGTGCGGCGCTAAACAATTATTCACTTAATAAACACACATTACAAAGTTATACAACTTTGTAATGTATGTTATGTTAGTGAATGGCCCCCTTCCCCGTGTTTCCCCCCACCCATGCCACCCCCGGAAGTGTAGTGCTCTATACTCACCTGATGCGTGTCGACCCGCGTCCGCCATCTTGCGACAATGATGTAATCTTCGGGCAGCCGGCCGAACCGCTCCGATCATCCCTCGTGCCGGCCGCCCTATGCCGCGTCATCAGCTGCTCAGCCGCGATTGGCTGAGCATAACTGTGCACTACACCTCCGGGGGTGGCGTGGGTGGGGGGGAACACAGGAAAGGGGGCCATTCACTAACATAACATACCTTGCAGAGTTGTATAACTTTGTAATGTGTGTTATTTAGTGAATAATTGTTTAGCGCTGCACTACCCCTCTAAGAAATAGACTTTGAGATTTGATATGTAGATTTAATAGGCAACTCAAAATTCAGGTGTTACTAAAAAAAAAAAAGAGTCTCTCATAATAAAGGGAGCTCTTTCAGCAAGGGTTCTTCACACAATGTTGGACTTGGATTGCTCTACGTAAAATTGTTTTTTTAAGCTTTATTTAGGATTTTTAATTTCCATAAAAAACCACAAGAACAATGCATGCCATTCTAACTTATTTCAGGCTTTAACAGCCCCCAGTTCCCCAGTGATTGCAGAGCCTCCACTTCCAAGAGAAACTCATCTCAGGTATGATAGCCCACTAAGCCTATCACTGACCACTGGGCTTTCCCGTCACTGTCAGATTGGCTAAGGGGGCTGTCACTCCAGAGATAGTTTCAGAAGTGGAGGCTCTATAGTGAGTGGGGTACACCGGCAAAACCAGAGGAGGACAGGTAAGAATAATATGTTTATTGTTATACATGTACCAGCAGGAATTTATTAAGAAAGGCCAAAAACCCCTTTAAAGATCTTATCTGCAAGCTAATGGCTCCAAAATCTTAATGTAAATGACTTCTGTTGCATCTCTAGAACCCACCATTGCCTGGGCCCTGGAACACTGGCAGACCTAACTCTGCAGAACTATTTAGCCTGTCTTAGGCAATACACTACTGACATGAAAAGAACAGTGTGACCATCAATACATTTTTACCCTACCCTGCAGTGTTACTAAATATTGTCAAATTACAATTCTGCTATTTTTTTGTTCAGATTATAATTATTTCCAAAAGCAATAAAACATCCCTTACACCAGTGTTTCTCAAACTGTGAGGCGCCCACTAGTTGATGGTGAGGCACAGCTGGGGAGGCAGTTTTCACAAAAGTGACTCTAAGCTGCACATACCTTTCCCCAGCTACCACAGTCTCTGGTTTATTAACATTATTGACTCATTTTGGGCAAAATAACATTTACATACATATATTTTCTTAGATTCACTGTTGCTTACATTCTTATTCTTGACTTATACCACTTAAAAATTCTCAAGGCAATCGGACTATAGGCTAAATATCAACTTGAACTTCTTAATAAAAGTCACAATCTGCTGTTTCTGGAGTCATAGAGAAATCGTGCTGCTGGCTGACACTCAGAATAAGCCCCTCTGTGGGTCTCTGTTACAGATGTACTCTTCACACTTCAGTACATTGTAGAACTATAGTTGCTTACAGTAATGTATTTCTGCTCTGGCTATGTTCACACAACATATATTTTTGTAAAACTACGGCTGTTGTTGCACATTGCAACAACGGCCGTGATTATTATGAAAATATACGTTACACATGGTATACGCTCCGGCTGGGATCCCTAGCGGTGCCGCAAACAACTGACATGTCACGAAACGGCCGGTCTCATACGTAATGTAAACATAGCCTATAACTGTATAGGTTACAGCTTGAACATACAGTAGAATTCATCTATCTAAAAAGTTAATTTACTTTGTTAAATCTATTACTTGTGTACTAATATAAAATTTCAGGCTGTACAATAGTGCTGAGCTGCACTGATGGTTTGAAAAACTTTAAAACTTAAATACTACAGCATTCCATCTAAAAGGGGCACTCCGACATCAAGCAAAAACATGCTGCAGAAGCATTTACAATAGCTTTGCTTACTGGTCTGCTCCAGTTTTGAAACTTCCAAAATATCAATTTATTTCGGTGGTCTTTGTTCTGTATGTTATGGTTGTGCTACCTAGTTGAGAAGTGTATTAGTACTACAGTTCCAAGAATTCTTGGCTTTTCAGCAAATCTTCATCACAGTCCTCCTGCCCTGTCTATGAGTAAGGTTGCAGCACCTGCTGCATTTACTACATGTCTGTTCTTTCTGTAGCATCATAATCACCAGGCAGCATGTTGTAAGCACACTTTACTCTCCCTAAATTTCCCAATTAAGACACATACGTATCTTTGTATATGACAGGGAGATGTTGATACAGGCTGGAAGGGCTGGTCAGGAATGGTGACATAACTCAGGGTGATGGGATTAGAGCTAAGAGTTAAGATCCACCAAGCCTCTTGTACATCAAAGGATGATGCATTATGGAGATAAGTATAAACCGTGGAGCTGGAGACAATACACATTTTGCAGTTTTTCTTTTCTCAACTTCCTTTCAGCGGTGAATCACACAAGACCCGACTGAAGCCAATACTATTAGTGATTACCATATATTAGCAAGTTATCCATATATATCTGGGAGTAATAGTTTTATTTACATATAATTTTTCTGAAACTGAAGTACCCCTTTAAATTGTTCTTGCAAAAAACTTATTCTCGTGATCTGCATTCTGGGATGTCTTAATATCTGTAGATGACCAATCAATAAAATAAAACTATTTCATTGTATTATGAGAGGTGCTAGAAATATCAGTTTTATTAGCAAAGTTATTTTGACAACAGTTGTGCACGCTTTCCCTCTGCTCCTGATTTCAAACTGTCTGCTGTGCTTTCTCCATTGTCATTCTTCCTGTCCGTTGTACATCCTGTAATGGACTTCCTGTTCTTGCTGTACAATGTAGCTGTGATTTCAGCAAACTCTGTGCCACTCCCACTTTATGGCAGGGGGCATTAGTAGGTGTAGTTGGTGGGTTAAGTTAAAAATTATACTGGCCGGAAGATAGGGGAAGAGTTTTGTGAAATACCAGCTAGAGTGTATAGCAGGAACAGGACGTCCATACTGGACAAACAACAGGCAGGAAGTGTGTCATTGGAAATAGTAGAATGGACGTTTTACATCAAAAACAGAAAGAAATCATGAAAGAGCAGTAAAATAATTTAACCAATATATGCTCATTTATTGGACCCTGGAAAACGGGTGTATCATTGTTAAATATAATAATAATAACAATAATAATAATAATAGTGCAATATATTTGCAATTTGTATATATATTTTCTCTATCCAGACTGTGAAATTGAAATAGAAAGGTGATCATGATGTAAAAATATAATCAGTTTTAGCCCTAATTATTAATTTACTAAAACCATTGACTTAAAACCCAAACCCTCAATCTGATTGTTGGTATAAGCAGCAGTCCATAGAAACAGCCTGAGCAGGTAGACACTTCAGCATGTCTCACCTTTATTACATTTTAAAGGTTTTTTTTTTCTTTTTGCTCATCCTTATCCTACAGCCCTTCAACTTCTTTCTCAGTGCTGTAATTATTGTGCTCTTTCCAGATGGATGATCCAAGTCCTTGTGTATGTTGAAGCCACCCTTTAAACTCTAAGTCTCTTTTGTTTAGCTAACATTGTGAAGTGGAGAGCTCAGAGCACTGTCTGCAGGCAACACAAAGAACTGTAATCAGACGCTGCTCTCCTCTGCTGCCAACACTGGAGATATTGTCCCGCTTCAGTATTCCAATAGTGTTAGCTTGGCAAGATTCTACTTCTGTTTCCCCTATAGTTATTTCTTATCTGTAGTATGTGGTGTGTGTATTATATAGCTGTACTATATGAAGGTTACAGAAACCATGGACAATGAATTATTAGTGATATTGGTCATTTCTTCTAGTAACTGCTTGGTTTGGCATGCTTTTCCCTCCATAGGTATGTACAGGTGCAGTTGTGGATGCCAAGCGTATAATGGAAATTATTGCTATTTTAAACTCTAGTCATAAAAGGAAAAGTGTGGAGCCTCCTATAAAATCGCTATGGCGAAAATTGTGGTCAATTATAAGTGCTTATATGAATGAGCAAACTTTTTTGCCGGTTTGGGTTTTCTGGGATAAACTCCTAATCCGCAATGGTGCAGGGGCTGCGTAGGACACAACAGTGCAGCATACTTACCTGTCCCGATTCATCGCAGCTGCCGATTCCCAGACCACCCACTGTACCTTACTGTTACCGTTCCCAAAGGAAACGTCTGCTCAGCATACACAGTATAGAGTCTATGCTGATTGTTCATTTCTTGTGGAGGCACAAGGCACGTCAGTAAAAGTTGCTGACAGTAGCAGAGGGAGAGGGTGGTCCAGGAACCAGCAGCTGCAGCAGAATGGGACAGACTCAAACAAAGTGAGTGTTAGTGACACTGCGCTTATACAGTATATCGCTTGTAGTGTGCTGCTGTGGATGCTCTTAAGGGAACAACCAGTACTTCCCAAAGTTGTTGTAATAAATGGTATATTAAATGCATCTAGCGCGTCTATTCAGAACTCTCATCAAGCCAAGAGAATCGGGTGATTTACTCTTCTCTGGAAAATACTTCGTGGACAGTCTTTATATCCAATTTAAAAAATTGGATATTTTTACAAATTGGATATAAAGACTGTCTACAAAGTATTTTCCAGAGAAAAAGAGTAAGTCACCCTATTCTCTTGGCTTGATGAGAGTTCTGAGTAGAAGCGTTAAATGCATTTAATATACCAGGTATACTGCACTGTTGTATCCTTTGAAGCCCCGGTATCATCGCTATATAGGAATATACCCTGGACAGTCCCTAATAAATCCTTGTTTGCCAGTCGCACATCTCCTTGTATAGTAGGGAATGTGTGCCTGGTGAATAATGGAACTGAAGGGATGCAGTCATATCCGCACAATAGTGCCCTGTATAAACAAGCACTGATCCATAAAGTTGGTGAATGGGTCAGCCCATCTAAAAGGGCTCTAACTGTCATTGACTTAAATATGAGTTGCATACACAGCATAGAATTGCAATCTACATAACTCCCCAGTAGGGATTTCCTCTTTAAGGCCATTGCTTCAATCCCCACATCCCCTATATAGCATGTAAATAATTATTATGTCTTCTACCTTACTGTGCTTGGGCTGCAGAGCTTTTATGAGCTTTTATGCTTTTAAGTGACAGTATATAGGAAATGCTAATTTTATTACTATTATAATATTGTTTTCAGTGATCTTGATATCTGTAGTTGACCTGCTATAGAGAAATACTCATGCAAGAGGCAAACTATACTTTGATGATATATCTTGGTCTATTTCCTTGGGTCATGGAGGCTAATACTTATTAAACTCTAATTAATTCCCCCTATTTATGTCTCTGTCGCAGTGTTTCTATATTCATTTATAAGCTTAATTATGTTGTAGTCTTTCCTTCACACCTAATGTATCCGAGGCATGTGCCGAGAAGGCACAGCGTATCTGTACTATAAAAGCACCGTCTAAACCCTGGTATTAAGAGCTTGTGACTCTTTATTTTTTAAGATCAAAAGAAGCTCAATCCACAACCCATAAATAGACAAGTTAATGGTTTCTACTGGCATCATTTATTTAGATGTTGTCAGCCTATTATGCAGTGCTGCACAATGTGGGCTGAAAAAGACAGTAATGTGTATAATTATGACTTAACGTGTGAGCATTATGTCAAACCAGGGTTATATTTCACAGCTGGTCGAGGCCGCAAGTTTTACAGGCGGTAATATCTGTTTGTAGGGGGTGTGTGGCAATACATTATTGGCATACATTGCTGATCATGATTAGGAAAAGCGTACAAGGTATTCTGGCCATATGAAGGGGTCCATTATTCACATTATTTACTGATAGCAGCCCCCTGTGTACCTCATAGAGCTAAAATTACTGCTGTCCTGTTCTGTGGTGAGTCTGTCCATAGGATGGCTGACATGGAGGAGCATGTGACCTTGCCCTGTTGGCCATCTTATAGACAGAAACACCACAGAGCAGGACAGCACAGCGTGGAGGAGGGAAGTCTGATTGTAGCTCTGTGAGGAGCTCCTTTCAGTATATACAGTAAGTACAGTTACTAATACTGTACACTAAACTATTTTACTATAAAATGGCCAACCACTTTCAGTCTCAACAGTCTTAGTAGAAAATCTAGACCCAACCACACAGATGACCATCTTTCACTCTCTTTTAAACATGTTTCTTATGGTGAGCTGAAGTGTACCGAGTATATTGCCAAAAATAAAGCAGCAAATTGGATTGCAGCACCAGTGTTTGGATTCTTTTCTACACGGGTATCCCGCTCAACAAGAAGATTACTATCCTATGACACTCAGGTACCTTCATTACATATATATACTCTCACTATTTTTTTCTGATATTGGTATTGGAGGGTCAGTGGAGACCCAATAGTGATTGACTTAGCCTGAAGGCTTCTAGTGCGATTAATGTTTTTCCCCATATTCAAGTTCTTATGTTTTTTCCTCTCTCAGCATCAGAGATAACATAAGGAGCGGGTGTTGCATACCAGCTCACATAGTGGGTAGGGGGGAAATAAACCTTGGAAGATAGCTCACAAAAGCTGGAGAAAGAGAGGTGATCAGATATAAGGTGGTCTGCAGAGTAGGATCATATAGACTGTGTATAAAATAAAGGAAAATAGAGCTTACACAGCAAACTGTAGATACCATATAAGTTAAAGTGATGATGATGATGATAATAATAATAATAATAATAATAATAATAATAATAATAATAATAATATTTATTAAAGACCTATGGTGTAATTCTTTTTTATACAATAATAACATCAAAGCAAAAACAATAATAAAAATAAAACTTTTCAAAAGGTGCCCATAGCCTTTGACATTAAAGGAGAACTCCGGTATTTTATTTTCTCTGCTTAAAGCTAACTGTCCCTCTACAAAAATAGAACATGTCAGCCTTTCCCTTATACTTACTTTTCCTATCCGAAATAACTACATCAAAAAGTACATGAATGACTCCAGACCTAAGGGATGGGGTCGGTGGTGGAGAGGTGGTTTCACACACACAGCTTTTTGTAGAAGTTTTTGTGACAGCTTTTCATCCAGGTTTTTATGCCAAAGCCAGAAGAGATTAAAAAAAGAGTAGGAAATAAAAGGAAGGATTTATACTTCACCTTCCTGCTGCATCCATTTCTGGCTCTAAAAAGTAAATGAAAAACTGCCACAAAAAGCTTTGTGTGAGGAGGGCCTGCTTTTTTTTTTTACATAAACTGAGATATACACTTAACAGAAAAAAGTACCATTGTGCTGTCTGGCATTTTGACAGTTTTGCATAACTTCAGCCGAAATTTTGCATTGCTACCAAACAGACATTTGCAACGTTCCTTTTTCTCCAAAGTAAAGGTGTTTTTTTTTTTTTCTTATGTCTATTTATTCAAGACCAGAAAGCAAGTGCTAAACCTGAGATCTCATAGTACTCCTTAACCCCTTCCGAGTCTATAATCCAGCATGTTCCCTGGGTTCCTGTACTTCTTCCCCTCTCCCCTCAGGTCTCACAGCGAGTGCTTTTGTGCCATTGTCCATCCTTTCAGAAAGCAGCAGTATACAGGCAGTATGTAGGGCCAGCACTCTATAGAAATTCCTATGCCTCTTCCTCATATTTTTGGGGATTCCATTATGAATAACTGTTCCTTAAAGGTAAATTAAGGCTTTCCTTCAATCTATTATCACTTACAAATTTCTTGTAAATACCAGTGCACCTACTGATGTATGTCTACAATGCTGCAGTGTAATCCCCCCTACTTTAGGGTCTTTCCCTCACATGTCATCAATAGTACTGTACTGTGTAAGTCATCACCTAGCAGAGTGCAGCCTGTTCAGTCCAGTGCACTATCACTTGTAAAGCCCAGTCATTTTGATTCACAGGTATAACTAGAGAGAAGCGGTAAAGGACACTTAATATGATGATCAGTGGTATAAATTTTCCTTAGTGAGAAGCCTTGTTTTTGGATGACTTAGTTGTGTGCCTTTACTTTGCCAATACTTTTAGATGTGCTGGTGGTGATCAATCACTAGTCTGTAGCTAAGGTACTGACTGCTGTAGGCACATAATTAGAGATGTGTGAATAATTTACTCCGAGTAAATGAGGTGACTGCTTTCAAGTAATCTTAAAGGGAATCTATCACTTAAAAAGTGCAGAATGCTGTGTCTGCTTTAAAGAAGTCACATTTATCTATAATTTTAGAAACTGTGCATCCTTTTCATTATTCATTTGTGACATTAAATGATCTTCTAGTCATCCACTAGTAGGTATTTTAGATGAGCCAAAGGTACACTATATATGTCTGAAATTACAGAAAGGTTGTGTAGTGAGGCTGGGTTCACACTACGTATATTTCAGGCAGTATTTGGTCCTCAAGTCAGGTCCTCATAGCAACCAAAACCAGGAGTGGATTGAAAACACAGAAAGGATCTGTCCACACAATGTTGAAATTGAGTGGATGGCCGTCATATAACGGTAAATGACTGCCATTATTTCAATATAACAGCCGTTGTTTTAAAATAACAGCAAATATTTGCCATTAAATGACGGCCATTCACTCAATTACAACATTATGTGAACATAGCCTTTCTGTGTTTTCAATCCACTCCTTGTTTTGGTTGCTATACAGCCTCAAAATACAGCCTCAAATACATGTAGTGTGAACCCAGCCTTATAGTGTATGGTGCACACTTCTTCACATTTTTTGGATACTTTTTGGAGTGATTTTTTACACACAGGACACAGACAGTTTTGGCCAGGTTGGAACAAACAGTTTTCACTTTTCGAACACCTTTTGCACCTTTTGTATACCTGCAACATGCTGGGAATAAGACTTAAGTAAAGACAGTCTAAAATATTGGCATCTTTCTCTAAATCAGGACATATAACTCTTATTTTAATCTGTTGCTCCAGAGCTGTGATATAAGCTTTAGATGTTTTATGCACATTGGAAGATACAGAACCTAGGGCATTCCCCAGCATTGTTTAGCCTGATATCTTTTTGCTGGCATAGGGTTATTAGGAAAGAAGGGGCTGAACTATGCTGCACTTTTGCAGCCAGGGGAAATTCCTTGGGCTTTATCTCCTAATTTGAATTAAACTTCTAAAGCATATACTTCAGCGCTGGAGAGACAGATTGAAACAAGAGTCGTATCTTCTAATCGAGGACAAGAAGCCATATTGTACGCTGTCTTTACTTTAGTCAACAAAGTTGCTGACAGGTCCACTTTAAAGCAAAGCTGTCATCACTTTTATGCTGCCTGAACCACGAATCATCAGGCAGTTCCCAGCGGCTTCTCCTACATCCCCAGATCTTGATTGATAGATCCCTCCCTAACAGGGAGAGCTATATCTATCAAGGCCATAATTCAGCCCTCACAGGAATGTTTTATAGAGAAATGGAAGCTCCTTGAACCACCATTCGGGCCCTGGGGTTCATATGGTCATGAGTACTAAAGGTTTTCCTGGGGGAATTTACTAAATGACATGAAACCGGCAGCCAATGGGAGTCCAATGGTCATTTGTGTTGATGAATTATCTTCTTCAGGAGCCCTTACTTTGTTTACACACATATTTTTAATGAAATAGATTTTACAGTTAGCATAAATAATTTAGCAAAATAGTCATCGATTCATTCAAAGAACTGAAGGCAAGTCAAGATAAACGGCAGGTAGTTACAATTCTGTAGAATAGCAGTAGCATACATGAATAGTGTATGGTTTGCTAACAAATCTTCATAAAATCATTGGTATTAGTCCTTAAAAACAATTTAGAATTCAAAATGTTAGACTGGTTTTACACTGCATTTTATCGGCTATATCATAGGCAAACATCCGCATTGTGTTATTTTCTGTACAGGTTGCTGGCATATCATGGCAAACACAGCCCAGATCCTAAGGCAAAACTGGTGCCAAAGCCGGGATTTGACTGCTACCACAGCACTCCCTATAGCTACACCCCTGTCTCCATGATATAAGCAGGAGAGGAGAAGGAGGATCTGAGCTAAGACAATAAAGATGATGTTACTAACAACGAATACAAGCAATTTAGCTTTGTGGATCTTCTGTAATAGACCATTCAGGCAATTCACTTTTTTCATTTAATGTAATGGGACATTTATCTGCATATTGAACTGTTAACTGAGAACAGCATCCATTCAGCATTGGAATGAATGGGGGGGGGATATCCTGTTCAGTTTTGTGAATGCTTATTTACTTTTCTTATTGTAAAAATCACATCTGTCTATTTAAAGGGGCTGTTGGTTTTTACAATCTTCCTTTTTTGCCAGGGACAAAAAAAAAATTTAATAAAATCAAATAAAAATGAACCCCCTAGCGATCATGTGAAATCTTTGGGCAATCTGGCAGAAACTACTTGGTTACTATGCAATGCCATAACACATTAACTCTTTAAGAACCTGCTTATTTTCAGCTTTTCATCAACATTTAACCTTGCCTTCCAAAAGCCATATTAATCCCTTTAAAGGGGAATTATCAACAGGTTAGACAAATCTAACCTGCTTATAGCCCCCTATAGCGCCCGGGATGCTGAGAAGGAAGGTATGTATCTTACTTTCCTCCTCGGTGCCGGTCCCGTGCTGTTAGTCGGGGTAAACTCCACTCCGGAGCACCGCTAGGTGCACTTCAAATTCATCCAGCCTGCCCCCTCTATTGATTACACAGGTCAACAGCATTTTTGGGGCCAAAGATATTTCAACGAATTTAGGGTAACTTTGGGGTGCTGATTCTGAATATGTCATCAGTTTTGCCAGATTGGCTCAAGTTTTTGAGAATTTTCGTGAAATGTGTAAAAAAAAAAGACGTAATTTGCTACACGCGCATTAACTTTATTGCTATTGTCATGAATACAATAAATTTTACAAAGTAAATGTTGATTTTAGTTTATTTTAACTAGTTTTAGAAAGTAATCTTCAAAAATGAACAAGACATGAAAAAAAAACTTGAGCCAATCTGGCAAAACTGATAGCATATTCAGAATCAGCACCCCAAAAATACCCCAAAATTATTAAAATATTTTGGACACCAGTAATTTTTTTTTTTTTTTGTTGACCTGTGTTATCATTAGAAGGGGCGAGCCAGATGGCACAGCAATGCTGTTTCCTTTTTTTGTCTTAAACCAATTTCTTGATTGTTGGTTCAATACACTGCAATACCTATATATTGCAGTATCTTGTTAAATTACTACTCTCCTATCACATGTTTAATTCTTGAAGGTTGTAATAGAAATAGTATTGTGGCAGGCCTGTGGGGCTTTTGTTAGGTTGCAATGACAAGCAAATGGCACCCCTGATCATGTTGCAATTGACACCCAACAGTCGCCATGTGTAGAGTGGGCTTAGCTCCATACTGTACTCCTGTAGGAGGTCATGGTATAATAACATTGTTGTTAAGGGATAAATGAAGCATTACATGGTGCCATTAAATCAATATGCTCGGTCCCCTAGGTCCTGCTCTTTGATGGAGACCACTATTGACTTGCTGCCGTACTTGGTCATGGACATGGCATGCTTTTAGTTTATTTAAAAAAAATTACTTTTACCCTTTGTGTGTCTAGCTTAACCACCAATAATGCAAACTGGTCCTGAAACCTCTATGTTTTATAGGTAAGCTTTGCTCCTTGATATACCTCATTAGTTCGTGTCTAGGTGACATGGGGCTTTGCTGATATGTAGAGCTGTCATGGAGTAGGATAAGAATAACTGGCAAAGGCAGGAAGGTGGCATTTCAATTTCACAAAGTATCACCCTGGCTGTATAAAACTCCTATCTGCAACAAATGGTATGGTAGTTGCATTCCATACAAAAAGATGATATGACCAGAAGGAATATATAAAGCTTATGTGCTTGATTTATTATACGATGGTACGTTTGCAGTCTCTCAGTGGGGAACAGCTAATATTCCTTAGACAGGAAAGAAATTGAGGGGAATAGGAAGAGTTAGTTGGCTCTTTTTGCAAAAGCATGTCAAGACTGGAATTGTTATTTTTATGAAAGGTAGATCATATTAAATTAGCACAGGGACTGATGTAGACTGAGTAGAGAGCCAAGCTGGGAAACAGCAGCATCCCAGGAGAGGTGCATCTGGGTTATATTCCTCCCAGCTAAGTTCTGGTCTTAGAATGGAACTTACTTCTGCTCTGTACTTTTCCTGCTAGACTAATCATTGCATTACCCAGACATATAGAAGATGTTATATAGGAAGTGAGCGAGATCATTAGAACCAATGACAGCACAGTATTTGTACAATAACAATCTTATGAGGAATTATAAGAGATCTTATTAAGAATCAGAAAATGATGAGAAATTATTCATATGGGTAGCAGGGCTAAAGAACCCCTGGGGCTTCTCTGACCTTCTTCCACGTTAAGACATGGTGGAAAACACATAGAAGTTCATCATAATTAATTAAAGATACAATCATAAGGGGTTTCATTATACTGCAGCTGCCGCCAGTCCCGGCTAATTACCATTACGTCTCACATCGGCTCAATCACGGGATAAAGCCCTGTTCTCTCATCCATCAGGATGTAACTGCAATAAAACATGCACGGGACCTGTTGTGGGCTCAAATCCATTCTCTTGTGATGAAGTCGATTAAATTTTGAACGTCTTAAGGAATAAGTGAAATATAAATGAACTAAAACTTCTACCTGTAGTGAAATATGTAATTGCCTCTGGCTTATTGGTTAAAATGGAAAAACTCCAAAGAAATTTACCTATTGTTCTGTTGATTGTCATTATTATTATTATTATTATTATTATTGCCAAAAACTAATGGGACAGATCCAGAGATTGCAGCTGAACCGACCATAGGTGACCCACTTTGATGGATGCCCAAAGACGAGTCGTAACCAAAAGTAACAGGTTATTAGAGGGGTTATCCAGCACTACAAAAACATGGCCACTTTCCCCCTACTGTTGTCTTCAGTTTGGGTGGGGTTTTGAAACTCAGTTCCATTGAAGTAAATGGAGCTTAATTGCAAACCGCACCTGAACTGGAGACAACAGTAGGGGGAAAAGTGGCCATGTTCTTGTAGCGCTGGATAACCCCTTTAAACAAAGCAGACATATGGGGGATCTCTGTATTTATATATCTCTAAAAGAATACATTTTGAGAAATGCTTGTACTGTACATTTAAAATATATTTTATTTCTCATAATGCATCGGTTTACACCAATTTATCTTCACAAGACAACCTTTTTAAGTTCTATCGGGTTGGCAGATGCTGTAATTACCATAAGACACTCATTTTTGATGCCAGTAGCAATAAAAGCAGAAACACAAAATTAACTATTCTCTGGCAGGGTGTATTAGGAGTACTAAGATGGCTAGCCTGGCAACTCCAATGTCCCTGGATACTATAAAAACTTGAAACATCTTGCGAATTGGAATGGCGAAGCAGCCAAGTTATTGATGGTCCTCTCTTCCCTCTGCAAACTTTTAAGTGGTTAAAAAAAGCCTTGACCATTATGTCAGATGCAGTTAACATGGGACAGATTACATGGTCCGATAATACTTACTAATCCCAGAACGTGAAGCCGTTCAGTGGACTTGCAGCTGTCGCAGCATCATGTCGCAATATGATGCTGGGAGAGCTGCGAGTCCACTGCACAGTTTCACGCTCCGTAAACTCTGTGGATTATGGAGCATGAGAATAAGGCCTTAGAAGGTGCTAGAGAGTCCACCTTATTGTACAATATTGATATCTCTCTCTCTCTCTCTCTCTCTCTCTCTGTATATATATATATATATATATATATATATATATATATATATTATAGGGTTGGAAGCAGCATTAAAATTTTAAAAAGTCAAATTCAGCTACTTGGGTCCTCTAGTTCTAGTCCTCCGTTTGGGTCCGTCTAGTTCTTCTTCCTACAGTACTTCCAAGACTCATCTTGGTAATCACAGCCCACTCGGCCACTTACTGAATGAGGCAGGGCACCAGTGCAGTCAGTGATTGGCCGGGCAAGCTCTCACTGCCAAGATGAGTCCATTTTGGAAGAAGATCGGTTAGCAGACCTCACAGGTGGAACTGCCGGGGAAGCTCCAAATAGGCGATTGTAACTTTATTTTCATGCCACTCATCGCTTTATTTTAATTATTTTAAATGTCCGAATACTAAATATGGTTATATAAAATGCAGCAAAACTTGTCGCCTTATATTTTCTGCACTTCATTTTTTTTTTGTTCTAAAGAAAAGTCAATGTAACAACAAAGCTCAGCCCTTATGAAATGCTTTTGCATATTGCCACATTTACTAATACTATATGGGGCAATGTAGACCTGATTTAGTATGCACTGCCAATAAACCTTATATATTAAGTTCCATAATATCAAGTAGAACTGTCTACTAAAATGTATACAGTATGAAATGACGTGTTTGAGATAGGGGTTTGGTCTTTTCTGTCTTATCTTGGATTACAGTGAGCAATATAACATACATTTAAATTAACAAATGGGCTGGATGGTTTACAAATGGGATAGATGTTTGTGTCCTATAAAACAACACTTTTGTTGTAGATTTAAGAAGCTTTCATTAGATATATTTACAGTATTTTAAGTACTTCCTTGGTAGGGCTTTCTCTATATTCTGCCTTCACTTTAGAGTCACTACCAAAGAGAACTTCTTTACAATGCTGTATTCCCAAGGGTGGCATGGGCGTCTATGAAGCTAATGTTTTGTATATAGTGCAATTTTTACTAGTAATTGATCTTTTACCCCCAGCCCTTGAGTAACCCAAGGCCTGTATTGTGTGAGATTGGCAGGGGCTCCTTCTCCTTAGGGCCGCTTGGCCAGCTGTCCTCTTTTCAAACAGCAATTGACTGGAACAGGTTTCTTGGCCCTTTTCCCTGTCAGTGCATCGCTATCATAACAATGACAGGAGAAGACTGCAGGTTATGGAGGGAACCTCCAGACATTGAGCACACATCTGATAAAGTCACATGCTGAATAGTTTTCCCTTTTGTTCTGAATATATTTCCCTCGGTTATAATATTCAATAAATGTATCTAAAGGTTCAGTGCATCTAGCATTTTTTACTCATCTGCCTAAATGTTTCGGCTTTGCTACAGAATGTACTGGAAACAATGGTAATACAAAGATGTTGCTGCAAAGTGAATTCCATATTCCATCCATATTCAATCCCCTTACTGTGTATGTACCGATAATTCCCTGCATTACTATATGGACGTGGTTTTCATAGCTGGCACACACACACACACATATATATATATATATATATATATATATATATATATATATATATATATATATATATATTTCTACAGTGTGGATCTGCGTGAGTGACTCAGGCTGTCAGCAAGAATATGTCTAGTTTCTTGAATCACCTAATCCATATAAACAGACTCCACCTCCTTCATAACGTCCCCTCTTCCTCCCTGCTGTGTCTCTCTGCCATACTGACATACCTAATAACTGAACCCCGTCTCTTCTGTCAGACTGAGTTCCTTCTGTATGTTTCTCTGCTCAGCCATATCATTTTCCCCTGCGGTCAAAATTTCGAACAGTGTGTGGTAAACAACTAGCATTATTTTGGAAATGACAAGAGAAGCAAGCTGAGAGTGAAAGAGAAGGGGGAAGGGAGGTAGTCGTATCCATTCCCCCTATTCCTCCCACCCACATGCTTCCCCCTTGCACATTTCCATTCTATTTTACCCTGTGTAAATAACCAGTGTCATGTTAGCATATAATGAAATAAAAAGAAAGAAAATACAGTGGTACCTTGGTTTAAGAGTTATTTGGTTTTAGAGCGTTTTGCAAGAAAAGCTCACAGTTTTTTAACATTGCAACTTGGTTTAAGAGCATTGCTTTGGTTTAAGAGCTCCCTGTACTGAGTGGGAGCGCGAGTGGAGGAGGGGCATGGTCTGCATAGGTGGTCTACAGCCCTGTACTCTGACCCAGGAAGTCTTCCTCACCTACCAAATCATGGCAGATCCACTTTCTACTTTATGCTCCCTGCAGTCTCTGTCAGCCCTTGTGTTTTCCATCCTCTCCATTCCTGCTATAATGTGTCTGCACTCACACTCAGCTATACACACTGCTGCTGTAATGTACCTGCACTTACACTCAGCAGTTTACAATGCTGTATAGAAAAAAATTATGAAAGTATGCCCCTTGGAGTTCTTTCTCATAGTCTTGACACATATGTTGGCCATACGTTTGAGATTATCCATGGAGCGCTGACAGATCTAACTTATTGTAGTATCATCTGCTGAAAGATAGAATTGGTTGTTACTATTCTTCATCACTTTACACTAAATCAGTTTTTTATTCAAATTTTCCTTGAACTCAAGGCAGCACAAAGTAATAAATACACTCAAACCACTGGAAGAAACTGTAGTCACAACGATAGCTTAGTCTATTATGCAGTATTAGTTTTCAAGAGGTATCTATAAATTGATAAGTGAAAGCTTCTATGTGGAAACAGACTGGTTCCAAGGACAAATCATAGCATTGTCCATGAACCTACAATATGGGACCTGACGTAAACAGCTAACACCGAGCTAACTGTCTATTTCTAGAGCAAATTCTCATACTTCAAAAGAAGTTAGTGACTCACAAAGAGGAAATACAATATTCCAAAGACCACTGCACAATATAACATACTACAGTCAAATATCTGCAACAATGGTAAAATTGCAATTCAGATCAGATTACAGGGATCAAAAAGAGCGACTAGTCTCCAAAATACAGCAAATTGCATGTTGACAGTGGCATATCCAACACACTATAAACTGAACAAATGGGTAAACCAGCAGCTGTTAGGGTAAACTGTGGCTCCTGGATGTGTGCATAATGTATAAAGTCAGAAGCCTTGGCTTAGTTCATTGTGTTACTGCAGCACCGCTCCAATTCACTTCAATGGGAGCTGAGCTGCAGTAACACAGCATGGCCACTGTAAAATGTGTATGTTTGGGTGTCATGGCTTGCCCCTAACAGGTGATTGGTGATCCTGAGTATCAATTTATTATTTAAAAATAATATTTAATTCAACAAGGGACAAAAAAGTTATGTCACTTGCTAATATGGTATAGGTCAGTATGTAACTGCGTGTTTCTCCAGGATCAGTGGGGTTTCTTAATCAGATCACATTCATTTTTCCCTGCATTAAGAATACAATGTGTCACTGAACTTGTGTCTCAGTAACCCCTTGAACGAAATGTCACATCATATCATACATGGACTGTCTGACTAAAGTAAAAGCTACAGGTCATGTGACCTTTTCATACCACTGCAGTTTTCTTCACCTGCATGTACAATTCCAGGAGATTTGAAGTGAATGGAATGTGCACAAAATGCTGTTTCAATGCACAAGAGAAGGAACAAGAAACATTGGGAACTCAACAATGCAGGGGTGGAACTTAAAAGGGTCGTTCAGAAAAAAATTATTTTTTCAAATCAATTGGTGCCAAAAAGTACCAGAGATTTGAAATGTACTTCTATAAAAAAAATTCAGTCTTTAAAAGCCTTACAGTAGTTATTAGCTGCTGTATGTCCTACAGGAAGTGGTGTATTCTTTCCAGTTTGAAACAGTGCTCTCTGCTGCCACCTCTGTCCATGTCAGGAACTGTCCAGAGCAGTAGCAAATCCTCATAAAATAACTTTTCTGCTCTCCAGACTGGAAAAAAATACCTTCATGTAGGACATACAGAAGTTGATAAGTACTGGAAGATGAGCTTTTTTAATAGAAGTAAATTACAAGTCTCTGGCACTTTCTGGGACCAGTTGATTTGAAATAAGTTTCTTTGTGCAGAACTATCCCTTTAAAGGGAATGTTTCACTTTGAAAACACAGTCTAATTGGTGGGCAGCAGGTCATACAGTCGGTGCAGTACATACACTGTAACATTGATCTACATCCATGCTTATTCTGGACTTAGGGGTGCAGTGGGTGGTCCCGCTAACTGTTTAACAGTTATCTCTATATATGTCAATCATTGAGTGAAGCCATCCACTAGACTCCTAAAACAATAAGGTACAGCTTTTACTAAACAGCTCAGCTCCTTCTGCTCTAAGACATGTCAGGAACAGTTTTTCAATGTGGCAAGTTCCCTTTAACATGGTAGGGAGTGGATAATTGTATTGAGGTGAAGGCGGAGATACATTTTAGAAAGGAAGGTATAGATTTGAGAAAAATGAAGACATACAAGAAATATGTTTTTTAGACTGAGGCTATGCTCACATAAAGTAAAATACAGCCGTAATTTTGAGGCTAAAATACAGCCTTATTTTTATTATAATAACACACTCCATTGAAGTCAAGGGAAAATTGGCAGGCAGTGCGCACACTGTATAGAATAACGGCTGTAATTGAATATTATAGTGAACATGCTCAATATTTACTACCTGCTTTTTGTAAACTACGGCCATTTACCTCTCTCTATCTTTAGCAAATGTCTTTGGCTCGGCCCATGCAGAAATTGCACCAACACTAATGTACTACAATAACATTCGACTTCTTATTTTTTCTCATTTTATTTCTCTTGTTCAGTGCATACATTTTCATGAAGTTCAGGTCAAAAGCTATTTTGGTGTATACAGGTAGGCAAAAAGCTTCCTTCCTCTCTAACAACAGCAAGAGATGTCAACTCTTCTCCATTTATCCTATTGACAATGGAAGCTGGGTCATTTCACATCTCTATCTCTAGCACTAGAGTCTCCAGTAATGGAGAGACTGTGCCATGTGTCATTAAATCAATGCCTACAAATGCGACAGTCATTTCCGGAGCTGACAGGCCCATAAGTAGAACATAATAGCAGCCCTTTGCTACAGAGAGCCGTCATTGTTGTTGCATAGCAGTTTCTCTCGATGGCTAAAGAGTTAAATATGTATGTGGAGAACCTTTGTGAGCAAAAGACATCACTTTTAAAAGCTGCAAGTGAATTTCGTATGTCAATCTACTCTATTAGTGACGCAGCTGTGCCATTCACGGCTTGGAGAAGCGCGGGCAATGAGCAAGGTCACCTTAAATGGTTTCATTAGGGCATAATTTCATCCATGAGCCATTCTGATTTGGGGTTTGTATTCATGAATTTATTCAGAAAGCTCGGGTTATTTCTCCTTAATATATGACCTTGTTGATACTATGATGTAGATGACTCGGTTCACCTTTATAACAAAATATACTCTTCTACACAAGTCCTGTTCAATGTGCAAAATAGTCCGCATAGCCTTCCCTGTCTTCTGCTCCAAACACCTTCTATAATGGAACAACAAGAGGTAGAGGAACATGTGGTGAGTGACAAGAAGTGATTACTGGATGTCTGCTATGATAAACTACCCAAGCTCAGACACATTCTGCTCTCGCTTTACTGACCAACTTGATGTTCCGTCTCGGATGAGTTCCTCATCAGCATCACCGCTGTACAGTCACACCTTTCAAGATATTTCTACCAGAAATAGGGGGCAGGGTACATCTAGCTAGAAGAGAAGGCACCTAAAGATCTTAAACTGCTGCCATTATATGCCAAGAAAAACATCAATGCAATTTTTAAATGATTTTTAGATTTAAAGAATGTTGAGCATGAAAAAATTAATGCAAACAGAATTTACTTTTAGGCCAGCTTCACACTTAGTTGGACAGTGACCGTTCTGTGATACGGCCATGTTACAGAACAGCTGCTCTCTGTGAAGTTCACGCCATACCGGCCAGATGAACTTAATTTCTTTTGAATTTGAATGCGGGCACATTTGGGTATGGCCGCGTTCCAATTAACCATAGCAGACAATGTAAAGTGCGGCCAGAGCCGCACTTTACATTGTCTGCACTGTTAGTTTTTTGCAGCCCAGTGGCGTAGCTACCATAGAGGCAGGGAAGGCGGTTGCTATGGGGCCCGTGGAGGGAGGGGGCCCAGGGAAGATAAGAGCCTCGTGTGTCCTTTTGCTTAACCCTTTTTTTACTGCAGTGTGTAAGTGACCCATTGTTCTCTTACATGCTGCAACACAAAAAAGTGTTAACAATTAGCTCTCTGCCTCACTACCCTGATAACCTCTGATCTCTGTTCTCTGAGCTGCTGCAGAGGTCAGGGGTTATCAGTGCAGGAGTAGTGAAGGAGAGAGAGCTAATTGTCTTGTGTATTAACCCTTTGTGTTGCAGCATGTAAGAAAACACTGGGTCACTTACACACTGCAGTAAATAAAGGGTTAAGCAAAAGGTAGTTTGCTCCTGCACCTATGTATATAACCATGAGGCTCCTAATAGTCTGTTTTAGGTAAAGTGGATGGACAGAACAAGCAGTCATTGGCTTTCTCCTCTGCCAGTCACTGTTGTGGCTGCACGCGGGATTCTGCCTCTGGCCACAAGAGATTTTTTTTTTGCCACATCACCGAATATATATATATATATATTATAGTTTGTAGGGGGGCCCCATAAAGTTTTTTGCTATGGGGCCCCATGAATCCTAGCTACGCCCCTGGTGCAGCCCCTGTTCAATGAATAGCGGCCACACAAAACTGACAGTTTCCTATGCGGCCACATTGAACCCTGGCCAGAGTGTATACAGAGTGTATACACTCTGGCTGGGATTCCATAGGACACAATGTTATTTTAATTTTTAATAAATAGCAGACGTTGTTGTAACGACTTTTATTTATTGAAAGTTTATGTTGTGTGAACTTAGATTCTATCACATATACAGTAGCAAACAGGATCTCTCACAAATCCTGACATGTCTTGTTTAGTCGATATGCACACTCCCCATAAAATAACAACTATGGAGAAGCACTATTTAGAAGTCTGCATTGTGTTATTCCTATTATTCTTTTTAGGGAATTTTCTGTATAAATATCATCCTTCCTCTTGTCAAAAGGTTGTGTCCATATAGACTTTGACTCTGTCAGCCCTGATTGACAAAACTGGATACAGGCATGACCTTTATAGAGACAGGTCACTACATTTCCAGGACTAACAGAGGAATGGCAAAAACAGTTTCAGAGTTTTATGTTAGTTTTGTTATTTTATCAGGAAAGCAGGTACATACTAAAACAGATAGAGAACTGAGAAGAGCTCTTTTAATGACCACAAACTTTTGAACAAACTTTAGTTCTAGAAGATTTGTTGCCCATGGAGAGGAGAGGAAGAGGTGGCTGGGAAAATACCGAGTTAGAGAGGGGAGCAAAGACAGAGCTAAAATATCTAGTAGATCTTATATCTCACCCCAGTGGTCGATTCACAGCTAATGCTGCTTAGTACTGCTCTATATTGTCCTCTATGCTACTGCTGCTTCTGAGGATTTAGAGGAGATATAGGGGAGTAGGATAGATATATCACCACTAATCTGATCCATTTTATTTTTAAATGTTAAAGCTGGACTGCAACTTTATTAACTATAATTTGAATAAATCTTTGTATAGTATAAAAAAAATATACAATGTTCCAATATACTTTCTCTTATCAAATCTGTTCTTTTTTTTTTGGAAAAAGCAGAATACCTCTTTATCAATAAACCTAGATGAGTCATCCATACTGATTGTAAGTGTGCAGGATCTTCTGCATGCTCATATACACACATGGCCAGAGGGCTATTCCAGGCAGTTCATTTTATATATAAAAAAGGCATGGGGTGACGGCTATTAACCCCCCCCCCCCCCCCTTCCCCCAACTGTGCCATTCCAATGGTGCCTTCCACATTGTTTAATACTTCCTGCTCTGTTCTCAAAACATAATACATGCTCACTTAGTCCCTGCTTGTAGTAGTGATGGCACATCCTATGTGTGGAGAGTAGGAAGTGCTCAGCAGTGGACTCTCGTAATGGCTCCAGTAGAGGATTGGAGGCAGGAATACTTTTTTACCCCACCTTATGTTAATTTGAATACAGAGTTAACTTTATGGTGAACCCCTTTAATTTCTTTCTAATTTTCTCCATTTCTGTCTGGTAAACATCTGTGAGGTAAGACTTACCATCCTTGTTCTCTTATAGCAGGCAGAGTAGTAGGAGGTGAATTCTACAACCAAAAGCTAAAATGGAAGAATTCTTTACACTTTTGACTTCAATATAAGAAAAATTGGATTAAAGAAGGAAAGAAATAAAAAAAGTTATTGGATTTTTTTTTTTTGTAAGTTATTTATTTATTTAGGGTTATTTCAAGTCACGCTAATAAGCTGTTACTCTACTGTACAGACTACAGAATAATATATGCCCATGTTTTGCTGACCATCTGAAGACATAAAATTTTAACAATATTTGAGCCAGACTGAGCACCAGATTTTGTGATAAAAATTTAAACGCTGGGACTTGCCCATCCGTCATCTCACCAGTAATTAATAATGCACGGCTCCGTCCCAGCTCACTACATTCATCTCCAGCCAGTCTATTAAAACCCAGAAAATAATGAGTTGCCCCTCAGGATAAAGCTATAAAAAGGCAGGCTCAAGGGCAATGCAGCTGAGACAACTGCCTCAGGCCTCTGGGTGCTAAATGCCCCAATACATAAATCATTAAAATAATATTTAGGTATACTAAATTGCATATTAAAGAAAAATTATTTTTTTTTAAATAAAATTAAGTCTTTTGGTCCTAAATTCCATCTGGTATGACTGTTTCAATTCAATGTTTTTTTATTGGTTAATAGAAATGGAGTTACCTGCTCTATGGAGTTTAGGATTCACTATGGGCATATTTAATACAAGTGTCTTGCTTCAACAGCAAGAGGGTAAGAGCCGGGGGCCCACACGGGTGATCGCTGGATCGCCCGGGCAACCCATAGAAGACAGCTGCGGTCTGCTGCCCCCGCTCCTATTACATGGAGCGACGACAGCATATCGCTGCTATATAGACCGTTGTTCTTTAACCTCTTCCCTCCGCAGGACATACCGGCATGTCCTGCGGGTGTGGGGGGGGGGAGGTTCAGAGAGGGTCCGCGCTGTGGTCTCGCTTTAAACCGCCGCGATCCCGGCTGCTTACTGCCGCCGATCGGACATGCCCGCTAATTAGCACAGTTATATGCAGCTGTCAAACATGACAGCTGCCTCTAACTGTCTTGTGTCCCCCTGTCTCTGGTGTCTAGTGGCTGGGTCTCCCCCCGCGATGCGATCGCAGGGGGGAGATCTGGTGTACTGAGCCAGCCGTGATCCCAGCTCGGCAATCCATTTAGATGGTGCAGACCATTATAATAGAGCACCGATCTGATGGATCGGTGCTCTGTTATATACACAGCATTGATCTCAATGGGAGATCAGTGCTGTGTATATAGAAGTCCCCCAGGGGGCTTCTAATTACTGTGAGTGAAAATAAAAAAAGTGTTTTTAATAATAAAAAAATCCCCTCCCCTAATACAAGTTTAAATCACCCCCCTTTTCCCATTTTATAAATAAAAATAAATAAATAAACAAACCTATTTGACATCGCTGCGTGCGTAATCGCCCGAAATATTAAATTGTCACATTCCTGATCTCGCAGGGTAAACGGCGTAAGCGGCAAAAAATCCCAAAGTGCAAAATTGTGCATTTTTGGTCGCATCAAATTCAGAAAAATTGTGATTAAAAGCTATCAAAAAGTTACATATACGCAAGAAAGGTATCGATAGAAAGTAGACATCATGGCGCAAAAAATGACACCTCACACAGCCCCATAGACCGAGGGATAAAAGCGCTATAAGCATGGGAATAGAGCGGTTTTAAGGAACATTTAATTTTTTTGAAAGGTTTTGATTTTTTACAAGCCATATGAAGTAGCCCTTTCAGTCAATATCCAACTAAATTTATGAGTATAAGGACATGACATGGGAAATACCAAATACCAATACAAAATTTAGCAGCAAGGCATTCGGTATACAGGAGTAGGAACCCCTGGTGTTTTTACTTGGAGTCTCTGCTCCTGTACATAGGTCCTCCTGTCTAAGGCACAGACTCTAGCTTGATATGGTCATACTTTTTTCCTGTACTAGATGTGATAATGACTTATACACATCAAGTCAGCAGAGAATTAACCAGACGTATGGATTTATATAGCCTTCATCCTATTTACTGTCACATATTTATAAAACATGTGCAGAGCATTTCACTTATTTAGTAGCCGTGGCCTTTTTATAGCGTGTGCCTAACATTTGACAGATTTCCGCAGGGTAAGCACGTGTCGCTGATATGTGCTCCTGCAGCCAGATGTCTGATAAGAGGCAATGCACCTCCTGTGGTGGGGAAGACATTTGTTATTCCTGTAGAAAGCAGCTTAAGCTGTTCGGTTTCAACATAGTGTAAGGTCAAGGCAAGTAATTTGATATGAAGTTGACATGATAGCAAATGATGGTATCATACTAGAGGCGAAATGTAATGCCAGCTTATTAACCCATGTCTGCCATTTGTCCTAAGAGGGGATAGGAAATACAAATCCTTCAATGGAAACATTTGGGGGATTTGCTTGTTACAACCTACTTACCCATATGTTCTTATTTGCAGCTGAGACCTCTTTTTACATTATTATTTAAATATTGAAATATTGTTGTTTTACTGTTTTTAAATGTAACTCCATGATCTTCCAACCGAGTGTAGAGAGATACAGTCTAGATAAGGAGGTAGAGTTGCCAGGGAAACAGTAGAACACCCAGTTACGAGAATGAGCCCTTTTCTAAATAATAGGACTCAGAAGTTACTGGGTGTCCAGTGGTTGCCTTAGCAACCTGACAGCCCAGCATTGTGTGTGTTTTTATGTCCAGTGTAAAGATTGAATATGCTTTACATTTAAGATTAGTCGGATTACTAATTTCTGCTTTCTTTGCCTCAGGATCTGTTTCTGATTAATATTGTTGTTGACTTGCTTATAGTGGTGTAGTGTTTTAAATTTCTCATGAGGCTATGGCTAAGGACCCGTCAGATCAGAAAGATGTCAGCCTACTTGTTTTTTTTTCCACAGTTGGCTATGCTTGTTTTTTTGTGGTTAATAAAAAGGGAAGTTTTATAGAGCCCAGTCCTCTGTCCTAGTGTATGTGTCATAGTGACACATGGGTTTATACAGGATTCCTAATTGTTGTTTCTTATTTGTAAAACACGCACAGTGCACTTCACTTGTTTTTTTTTACCTATGGCTTCCTAATAAAGAGTGTCTAACATCTTATAGATTCCTGCTGGTACCTATATATCAGTTATTGAAGATCAGTAAGCTGGAATCACTGATATGTGCTCTTGCAGCCAGATGTCTGGTAAGTAGCAATGTACCTCCTGCTGTGGGGACGACATTGTTATTCCAGGAGTAAGAGGCTTTAACCGTTAAGTTCAACATAGTATAAAACCAAGACAAGTAATCTGATATAAACTTGTCATGACGGCTCATAATGGTATCATACCCGAAGTGCAATGTAATGGGATGTTGTATGTATTGTATGAATAAGTTGCAAACAGCTCTTATATTTAACAGAGGTGCAGTTCAGATGCAACATAGCTTAAATGATCCCACCTTTTAAGAGGTACTGGTTCCCCAAGGGAAGATCCAGCTGGTGTTTGGAGTCTTACAGACTAAAAACTCAGGGGAAAAGTTTGTACATTATATCTCTTCCATATAAAAGGGTATTGGGGGAGGGGGGATTTATTAACAAAGTAGTCATGGGGTTTTTGTTTCAAAAAGTCACAGATTTTTGCAATCCTTTGTTTGCTCAAAAATGTGTGACTTTTGGTTCCTGATTAGAGATGAGCGAACTGGGTTCGGGTCCATCCGAACCCGAACGATCGGCAATTGATTAGCGGGGGCTGCTGAAGTTGGATAAAGCTCTAAGGTTGTCTGGAAAACATGGATACAGCTAATGACTATATCCATGTTTTCCACGTAGCCTTAGGGCTTTATACAACTTCAGCAGCCACCGCTAATCAAATGCCGAAAGTTCGGGTTGGGATGGACTTGAGCATGCTTGAGGTTCGCTCATTTCTATTCCTGATCTGCCTGCCAGGTTAAAAATGTGTGCATTCTTATACTTATGGCTAGTCTTATAAATCCTTTAATATCTTTGACTTTTTACATTTTGGGCAACCCTACACAATCTCTGAACAGCCTTTACCTGTACATTTTCAGTGAAATTTTGGACATTAAACAAAAACCTACATAGATAAGACTGAAGGTACATACATTGAAAATGATAAATTCCCCCCATGGTCTCTCTAGTGCTACATATAGGTACAAATGTACCCGGTCCACACCTAACTTTTCTTGGTGGATACTAATTTCTTATTGTTAGCTAGATCCTTGGATGACCAGGAAGGGTGTGAGGAGGACACAGATAGTGGGCCCTGGACTTGCCCTACCCTGCTGTTCCTGCCTACTTGCTTTGAAACAGCCCGAGGTGGCTGCGGGTAACTGAGCAATGATCCATGGGCCCGTGGTGTAGAACAGAGAACAAATACAAAACAGACAAAACACCAAGTAATAGTCATATGGGCTGGGGTCAAACTTAACAGACAATTAGTCAGAATCCAAAAGAGTAGTCAGAGGTACAGAGCCGAGATTAGAATAACCAGGTAAAGAGATACAGATATAAAGATACTGATTATGCTTAGCTCACTGGTTACACTCTTTGAGACTCAATAGCTAACAAAGACTACTGGGCAAACTTTATAGGAGGCCCGAGACCTTGTCAAGTCTGTCATTGGACCAGACACCCAGAACACAGACTGACAAAGCAAAGAATGAGAGAAAAGGTAGGATGTCAATCACAAAGGTCAATTGTTTAATGACCAGAGGGTACTCAGCAGGGAAGAGATAGGTGTGGCAGAGAATCAATTACCAGAGCAGAAGGAATTGAGCTCTGTTCAGACTGGTGCAATTGAAACACAAAATTTAAATACTAAATAATGGCTAAAAAAGCATACCATAAGCCTTGGACCACGCTAAGGTCCTAACAAGTATGGGCAAGACACCTACTATACAAGTTTAGCACAATTTTCTTTTACACTTTGCTAATGAAACCCTCAACTGGCTAAAATTCACATATGGCACTACAATATCTCTCACTACTAGTCTTCTGTTGCATTAACTCAAGGTTATACCAGTATGATGACATCGGTGTTTGGTACACCTATAGGTATTACCAGTGAAACAATTTCTCCCTTCTAGAGGTAAGATTATTTACATAAGAATCCCATTTCCACTATTTCCATTTTAAGAGATTATGTGACCATGTATAAGAACCAAGTACATTAAATATAGATGTAGCTGCAGGATAAATATAGAGGCCTGGGAACAGAAACAACTTCTACTGAATAATGTTGGCCATTTTTTTTACTTTGTCCAAGACCCTTGAGGAAGCTGCAATGAAGACATGTTTACGGGACACTATGTTGAATGCACAGTATCTATTGTTCGTATATACTGTACAAGTCCAGCTGTCAGTCCACTTCAACCTGTATCAATATAAGACTACCACCAGAGTGCAGGTTTTATTATAGATAAAGGAATTGTATAAACTTGTTAGGAAGGGCTCGGTATTAGGGTCATTTGGATCTTGTTATTGGTGTGATACTGCTTGGGAACTGTATAATAATACTCTTTCAAGAACTTTAATATGATTGCCATGAGGACTGTATAGTAGTATTATTGGGTGCTCTATTCTTGGAGAAATTATGTGTACAATGCATCTGTAAAAAATATTTTCCTGCCTTAAACACGAGTTATAGAGTAAGGTATCCATCAAAGCGGTATTATTTGTTTGCTGTACTTCACTAAAACCCTCAATAAACTTATTGATCAGAGTGAAAGGATTACACAGCATTGTGCTGTACATCTCCGCTCACGATTAACCAGTTGATATTTTGCCTTTCTGATATTTACTGCGTTTCTCAATAGGAATAGTCTCAGATACTCATCGCATATAAAATCCATACGTCCCTCAGGAAAAACTCATTAAAATACTGCCATAGGGCAGTGAGGCTAGTGGGCAGCTGTATTATAGCAGAACACAACCTGTCAGCCAGCAAATCAGTCATAACATAGAAAGACAGTGAACCATGCACTGGGGGGATGTGATACCGTATGATAGATCACTTACTGACTCTATGTAGACAATTAGCAAATTTCATAAGAGGTCACAATATGCAGATGCTGAATAACAACCTCAGAAAATTGTCCCTAACCCCGTGCAGATGTCAGTGATTCATGATGCCGTCGTATGTACCTCATTTGCTTGCTAGACCACATCATACCCATTTGAAGGCCATTGATCACATTCATAATTGTGTTTTTATCCCTGCATTTAATTATCAGTTCAACAGAGACCGGTGGGAATAGTATGTCATTGACATTTTTACATGATCCTCTCCTTTTCCTGACATACATCAGAATTTAAAGGTCGTGGCTTCTTAAATTATTCATCCATTGTTTTCGTTTGTAGGAATATGTCCAAATGGATGGCACCATTGGTAATGTCAAGCTCCATAATGTCATATATTCTGCCGTGATAATGAATTGATTTTTATCCTAGGAGTGAATTTAGCCGCAGTTTTATCGCGGCAATTGATCGCACTTTTAGATTATTACATTCTTGTCAGATTGTACATCTGAACTTACACTTAATCCTTTCTTGGACTATAAAGGTAAAAGAACGAAAGGTTAAACTAGATGAATTAGCAGAATTATTCTAAGTGTTTGGAAATAATATATGTCAAATGTGTGAAACCTTTGCTTTACATGAAACAACTGTGACTCCTGATGAAGCTAAATACTGAGGGCTAGTCGATATCTTTACTATGCTTTTTTGCAGTTTATTATTTTGTTCTCCCTTTGGCTTTTTAAAATATACTGTATAGAGAGAGAGAGAGAGAGAAGAATTGTGGATGTTATATTTACAATATTTGATATGGAATGTATATATATATGTCCTTTGGACCTGATATATAAATTGGTCATGCTTTATATATCTTTTTTAGTGCTAATTTGTGCACACTATGATGAAGTACTAAAGGCCGGCATTTTGTATTTCTCCTATTACATTTGTTGGCTGAAAATTTGTAAACATTAATAGAGGTTATCTATGGTGCATAGTATATAGTGTATAGTTGATAGTGTACAGGAAATCTGCCTGGCCTACTAGAGGCCACAAGCCATTTCCGCTAGGCATCACCCACTTTTAACAACCATTGGGTGAGCAGTGCAAACATGAACATTTTACAATAAGGAGTTTTTACGAAATTTAAGTATTTTTCATCCCAGTTTCTAGTACCTTTGTCTTTAGTAAATTCCCTGCACACTACTCTTCTGTGCTCAGTGTCCACTTTTTTTTTGTGGTTTTGGGCTGTGCACTGCATCGTAGGGGGTGCAACTGATCATATATGTGCTTTCCCCCAGGTAGATTGTATTTGTTTCTGTTTTTAACTGTTTTTACATTTGACTACTCATTTGGCGCCATAAGTTAGAGGGACATGTCATTGGTTTTGGTTTGTCAGACCTTCGCTGCTGAGACCCCCATCAATCATAAGACTGAGCGGGGAGATGAGTACACTTCCCCACTGTCAACTGCTCATTCTCCTAATTGGTGGTGGTCTCAGCCGTTCCTTGACCAATCAAAATTATTATTTTTTTTTAAATTACAATGCCCATTTAATTCCTGAAGGTCATTAATGTTTTCATAGGTGTCTTTACACACCGGTAGTAACATATAACTATGCGCAAATCTGGCTGCACCATTAAGTATCAATGTGACAATAGATTAACAATGTAAGTGTTTATTAGTCAATAAGCATACACTTGGTCTGCCACACAATAGTATATTTCTTATTTCTGGAATCAAACACTTACAAGGATCATGAAAGATGTAATTGCTTTCGTTGGCCAGTATTAGGTCTCTAACACACAGTACAGGACACTATATAGGATGCAATGTGAGCTAAATCTCATTTGCATCATACTTTATCCATGGCACTTCTGCTCATTTGATGGAAACAGAGATGATGTTGAGCATAATATAAGAGAGAATTAGCTTCTCCTCATTTGCATTCAGCTTGCTGTGTCATCTCCATCACACCAGACTTTATGTATAGAACATATATTAAAAAATAATGAAACACCCTGACAGTTTTTTTTTCTTTCCCTAATAGCCTTGTAACTATGCATAGGGTTATAGGAAAACATGTAGAAATCCAAATTGAGTTGATGAAAGAGCTAAAGTTTTTCCAGACATTCGTGAGTTAATCCACATTGCAAATCTAATCTATTTCTAGGTGTTTCATTCCCAACTGAAGCATATTCTGCCAGATCCAATCTAGATCTGCAATGTAAAACAGGTATTTCTGTAGACATCTACAAGTACAAATCATCCACTGGTAAATGAGCCAGGTAAAGTTTGGTATTTCCTGATTGACAAATAAGCACTTAAAAAGATTTTATTCCATGTGAAGATGCTGATGATGTGTGACTGTAGTGCACTCTCATCAAATTCCTATTTCTATACTTAAGAAAGTAACACTATATGAATGAGGCGCATATATAAAAATCAGTTAAATAATTTGCTTATTAAGCAACCAGTGGGTTTTAGGCCGGGTTCACATTACGTAAAAAACACGGCCATATTTCATAACAACGGCTGTATTTGCCCAAACAACGGTCCTTATTTGCAAAATAACAGCCGTTGATTGCGCAAATACGGCCATTGTTATGAAGTACGGCCCTGTTTTTTACATAGTGTGAACGTAGCCTTAAGTTGTAGTTCTTAGGCTAAGGTCAAAGAATGATCGGTCACACAGTCAACAATATGAGGGGGATTTATGAAGACCGGCGTACTTATATTAGGCCCCGCCCCCTTTTGCCTGGCAGGATTCACTAAAGGGCGCACACTGGGTGCCCGAACCTGCGCCCAGCGTACTAAATCTTCCAGCAGGTGTAGGTTTGGATCATGATTTACGTCTGCGAGCTGGCGTAAATCATGATAAATGAGGCGCAGGAGGAGGCCACGCCTCCTCCCCGCCTTGTCGAGCCCGCCAAGCTCCCCCAGCCCACCCATCGTGCGAGGGGGGCGTACAGGAGGCATATGCCAGGGAGAAGGGGTGAATCTGCACCTTCTCTCTGGCATACGCCTCGGGCGAACGCTTTGTAAATGTCCCCCCATATGTCTAGAGTACAGTAAGTATCCATATGTTAAATATAGGGAATCTATAGAGTTCTATATGGCTGCTCATTATACATATGTATATTTTTCTTTCACAGTACTGAAAAGCATTGGAAAAGATCAGTGCCATGTGCAGGAACCGGGTGGCAATCACCGCACCTCCGGCATCCCCACACCTGCATCAATCTATTAAAGTACAATACCCAAAGTGATCTACCTGGTGGTACATTCGCGTTAAGTTGTACCTGTCATGGTGTACGCTGACAGGATCAGAGCTATTCTGCCACTGGAAGTTCAGGTATCCATGAATACAACCATGCTGATCCGTTTTCATGCATGAGCCCTATTGAATTAGTTTGGATCTTGTACACAGAATCAACCTGGAAGTATTGGCAGAAGAATGGACTGCACGCAGATTGGGTCAGTCATCATGACAGGTGATGACATGTTTCCTTTACCCTACTAACAAGCAATGTCTCTTGCTTTGAGCGTCATGTAATACTGCATTTGTCCTGTAGTGGCCACTACAGGAAAAATGTGTCGATGGCTGCAACTGTGGCAGCTTTTGAATGAAAGAGATTTTTTTCCCTTTAGTTTAGTTTGAAATAGATATACAGTATATGGCCAAAAAAACTCAACCATTTTTTTATATAAAACAAACTTATTTGCCTCTGCTTTTTTTAGTTCCTTCTTTGGCATCTTTGTGCCGTGATGTGTTTTATCAGCAATGTAACTCAGCACCTTTGTAATAGTCTTTGCCAATCCCTTTAGCGCGTCTCTTCAAAAGACCCCCTACATGGCATTTAATTAACTTTATTGATATTTAGAAATTAGGAGGGTAAGGAGATGGAGAAATCATTAACTTACGCAGCAGGAGGGATAACAAACCATGCGTAAACACCCTTAACCCATATGCTGCGGCACAGGCAGGAAGATGTCCCTCTATGTAAAATATAGCGTTTGGCTTTCTGGAATGAGACCAGTTAATATCCTACTCAGCCCATAAATTAATTTGATGAGATATACACATGCAGCTAAACTTGATAAATCCCAATGAGACATCATTTCTGCACACAAAAGCAAATAGTAAGAAAATAGCTTTTTATTACCACCAAGTATGAATGTGTCAATGCTACTAATTTACAGACCGTATGGAATATGGGGAGACATCACAATGACTTAGGATAATTTGTATAATCACATAAAGATCATATTGTATTACAATGCCCATATTCTTGCAGAAGTTTACGCTGCAAAATACACAGTTCATTTGGCTTCAATTTTCTCTAGTTAGATGGCAAATAGCGGTGGCCATTTTCATTTTTGCCAGGTTACATTGGCCAATAATTTCCTAGCCTTACAGTCAGCACTAGGTAAGGAGGGTCCCTACTGATTATCAAAAACAGGGCAGCCAGTGGAGAAGAAGTAAAAGCATCTAGGAAGCTGGATAATGTAAATGGCAAGGCAAGGATGGATCTTAAGGGAGTTCACTAACTAAGCATTAAAGGACAAGTTCCATGAAAAAACTTTTTCCCAGTAATTGAAGCACATTACAAAGTTATATAACTCTGTAATATGCTTCAATCACCTATCTGCCTCCCTTCCCTGCCTTTTCCCCCCTCCACCCCCCACGATGAAGTGTCCTGACTCACACAGACCTGATTACTGTCGTCACCGTCACCAAGCTCTTCTCTCAGCTCCTTCTCCTGTTACACTAGCCTCCCCACTCCCCTGCCTTGTCAGGTGACAGCCTTGCTCAGCTCCCATTGGCTGAACAACTGCAAGCCATCACTTGTCACATGTCATGCTTATCTTCCCTCTGACTGACTCCAGCACTTAGGCAGCTCCCCCCTCCCCTCATACCCTCTCTCCCCCTCCCCTCATACCCTCTCTCCCCCCTCCCCTCATACCCTCTCTCCCCCTCCCCTCATACCCTCTCTCCTGCTGCCGTGGACTCAGTGAAGGAAACATGTCACTAGAGAAGATAAGCTGAGGAAGCAGAGTCACCTGACAAGGAGGAGAGGGGGAGGCTGGTGTGACAGGACCTAGAGCAGCCCTCCTGCTGATGACTCATCCTCACAAGAAGGAGCTGCCTGGTGACGGTGACGACAGTAATCAGGTCTGTGTGAGTCAGGACACTTCCTGGTGGGGGGTGGAGGGGGGAAAAGACAGGGAAGGGAGGCAGATAGGTGATTGAAGCACATTACAGAGTTATATAACTTTGTAATGTGCTTCAATTACTGGGAAAAAGTTTTTCATGGCACTTGTCCTTTAACTTACCATTAGAGATGAGCAAAGTGGGCTTTATTAAAGGGGTATTCCAAGAAAAATTTACTTATCCCCACAGGATAGGGGGACAAGTAAGAGATAACACGGGGTCAGACCTCCGATCCCCCAATGATCTCCATATTGGCCCCTGGCTTCTGTGTTATGAATAGAGCAGTGGGTATGGCATGAGACCTGTTGCTATATTAATTCCTATGAGGGTGCCGGAGAGAACTGAGTAAGCCAGAGGAGTGCTGCACTTGCCTCTCTAGCACCTCCACAGGAAAGAATAGAGTTGCGGTTGTCGTGCCATTCCTATTGCTCTATTCATAACACAGCAGCAGGGGGCCAATACGTAGATCACCAGGGGGGTTGCGAGGTCGGATCCACCATGATCTTTTACTTGCCCCCTATCCTGTGGATAATAGACAAGTTAATTTTTCTCAAATACCAAGTTCAAACAAAACTGAACAATCGGATTTTGAATCGTCTTCTGTCTGCCCACTCTGTGGAGAAGGTGGATACAGCCCGAGGACCATAGGCTATATCAATGTTTTCCAGGACTTCCTAAGGCTGCATCCATTTTCTTTAGAAACCTGTAATCAAATGCAGAGCATTTGAGTTGGGACTAACCTGAACGTGCTCGAGGTTCACTCATTTCTACTTAATAACCATGTACTGAGTCTTGCAAAGCCAATGCTGAAGCTAACATCTCTAGAGCCGTGCACTATAGTAAACATAACCAGTGAGCGTGGTGTAAAAAACTATTTATGCTGCAACTCAGCACAAAAGATAAAACATATCTATACCTGATGTGCTTGACAGATCTTTAATATTTTTCACGGACACAGCATTAGCGAACTTTAAGAGCTTCAGAAAACTTAGAGGCCATTAGAGCCTATTGTGTAACTGGAAGATCGTGTCCAATTTTCGAGAGCTGTCTTACCACTGCAAAAACAACCTATCAAGTTTAACAGTCATTACCATTTTCCAGACAAATTTCTGATTCAGGAGCAACACAAAAAGATGACACATCCCGATCTCAAAGCTCTTAGTGAAGTCTGAATGTGTCACTTACACTGACTAGAATTGCTGCTGGGGAGTATTGATAAGCAGCAGTGGAACTTACCAATCACTAAATATTTCATCACCACAGTAGAAAGGTCAAAAAATTATTTGTCAATTTTAATTTTTTTTTATCTAAATAGAATAAATATGGATAAACTAATTTAATGGGAACCTGTCACTAGATCCATGCGGCAAATAGTTTCATTATTTGTGCAGAGGACGAGACCTGTCAATCAGGACCAGTGGTTCAATGACTTCCAGTCCAACCTACAAACATGATTTCTCTAAATGCCATGCAAAGTTTATTATATATGAATGTGACGACAGTTTTTCATGCTGCCTGTGGTTCGGACAGCATGATGACAAAAAGAATTGATATATATATTGTTATTATTATTTTTTTATGCCAGAATTTCCCATTAATGCACATTTCTAATATACATATTACTGCTTCAGTCGATTTTTCAGATTTCTGTTTGCTGCCAGTGAATGGGAAAATCCAGAGGCTGAAAGTCTTTCCATACCTTATATTTCTCCCAATGAGACATTGCTATTTTTTATCCTAAGCTGATAGTTTGCTACAATACATCACTGTAGGTACAATCCATCTGACTGCAGTTCTGGCTGCTTAGTTCACAGAAGATTGCCTAGAATGGATACAACTGTGGCAAACTCTTAGGTTTGAGTGGCTATAGGTCAGGATGTATTTTCGGCTTCTGGATGTAAAAGCATAAATTCACACATGTTGGATTGCTTATATGAAGTATTTTATTACAAAATCCCTGGGATGTATTTGAAGCCTACACTGGGAGTATGAAGTACCACATCTCCACACAAAGATTAGCCCCTTTCATTGAGACTGATCTGTCATCTCTTTCTATGCAGAATTCACAGGAACATGTACGGCATGTGGATTCTGATTGGATTCAATGTGTCTTTTAGTCTGGAATTCATAATAAATTCAAGTCATATCTTCAACATGTGACTATACCCTAACAGGAGAAATTAGGATCTTTGTTGTGTGACTTCTGTATATACTGCACAAAATAAGTCATGCAAGTTCTTCTTGGCACGTGATCAATCCTATTGGTTTAAAACAAAATCAGATTTTCATCATTTTCAAGGAATGAAAATTCTTGCAGCCAAAAGTGACAGAGCTGACAGAGTCGGTTTTACATTTTTCATTGTACAATGCTTGACTCTTATTTACATAGAAACAATAAACCGCTTGAGGTTTTCGCTTGTAAGATTTGTTGATGTGCCATATTCCCAGTACATGTTCCAGCCTATGTGTGATAACATACAGACCAGTAAACAACATATGCACAGAAATAGAGAGTAGAAGATAACTTTAGGCTTTACTGAGAACAGTGAATGAGTTCTGTCACTGTTTGCATAACATGTAAGGAACACTCGACAGAGACACAACTAGATAATGGAACAACAGATCAAAACAAAATAGTGTTTGCTCTCTCTCTCTAAGCGGATGTGTCTTTCCCTCTAACCTTAATTTCTGTTTAGAACCATTTATAACTACTTAAAACTCACAATGGAAAACAAATTGTTTTAGTCATTAGTGAGAAAGTCAAGGAAAAGTGAATTTTAAAGCGATAAAAGAAGCAGTCAAATATCCTGTAATCCTTTCCCATTGCTTTTTACATATGATTGTAAAGCAGCTTTTCATTCCTGTTTCTCATTTTATAATCCATGTTTTAAACTTTTGGTAAGTTTGTGCTGGTTTGAGATATGGGCTTAGAATTAAATCAGAAATTATCTTAGGTTTGCACAATGATTCAAGGTTTAATGTGGATTGACCTATTTTTATTTAGAAAATTAAAGAGCATGTGATTATACAAACCAAATCGCAATCCCTACGGAATAACATTGTGGACGGAAGTAGCGTCAGGACAATGACCCCAAACATCCAGCCGATGTCAGTAAGAAAGATCTTCAGAGGACAAGGAGTCCTGGAAGTGATGATTTGGCCCAATCGAGCCCCGATCTCATCGTAATCCAGTCTGTCTGGGATTACATGAAGAAACAGAAGGATCTGAGCAACGTCATCTACAGAGACCTGGGGTTACTTCTCCAAGATGATGGAACAACCTCCCTGCTGAGTTTCATTATAAAAATGTGACTAGAAGTAGAGCGGTCACACCAAATACTGATGTGATTTCATTCCTCTTCTGTTTATTTACTTAGCATTTTGATAATTGACAAAAAATAAACAATTAAAACGTTTATTTTTTTTTATAGCATTATTACTGTGCAGCATCTTCCCCTGTCTAAGACTTATGAACAGTATATATATTTCCTCTATTATTTTTCTATAGACAAAATGTTTTACTCTATTACTGTGCAAGGTGGGCGGTCCCTACTTAGTCAGACTGAGTCATTCTGGAGGCTGTGGCAGAAAGATTCCAGAATTATACCCCTGATTTCCCCCTGTTGTTAGAAAAGGAACACATCACTTCCCCTTAATAGATATACAACAAAGTTTTAGGCTATGTTCACACTACGTTAAACAGAAAAGGTGTCAACTTTTGCTATTTAACCCCTTCAAGACAGAGCCCTTTGATGCACAAAAGTTCGGGACAGAGTAATGCAATGTTCCTCCTCGCCTTCTAAGAGCCATAGCGCTTTTATTTTTCCACTACAGGGCTGGTTGGGGGTGTAATTTTTTGCGCCATGATCTCTAGTTTTTATTAATATCATATTGGTGTAACAGAAAATTTTTGATTGCTTTTTATACGTTTTTTTCTGATACATAATTTATTAAAATCAGCAATCCTGGTGCGTTCCCCCCCCTAGTTTACACCGTTCACCGTGCGGGAACAATAATGTTATATTTTAATAGATCAGATAATTCTGCATTCTACGATATGTAATGTTTATTTTTTATTTTTTCATATTTTTATTTTTAGAATGGGCAAGGGGGCATTTTAAACTTTTATATGAGGGGGTATAATGGTATATAAGGGTTTTTTAATACTTAACTTAAACTTTTTTTTATTAAACTTTATTACTGTAAAACATGCAATCAATAGATTGCATGTACTGATCTATGCTGTGGCATAGCATAGCATAGATCAGTGTTATCGGCGATCTATGTATAGAGCCTGCCTGAGAGCAGACTGTAAACATGGATCGCCAATCCAACAGGACGGAGATGCTTACCCCCGCCTCTCGGCACATGCATTGCTGCGGGGGTCCCGATCACTCAGTGACAGATGCTTGTTCTGTCACGGAGTTCCTTAAACGCCGCAATTGCTATAGATCACGGCATTTAAGGGGTTAATGAGCCTCTCATCATCTCCGGCCTCGGACACACTGATGTGTGCGGGAGCACTCTCACAGAAGCGGTCCCGCACACATCAATAACCCTGTCAGTGCAGAAACGTATATTTACATTCCTACTGCACGGGGTATGTGCAGTAGGAACGTATATATACATGTTACTGATGGGAAGGGGTTAAATAAACATCAGTTATTGCTGTGATTTCATTGATTTCAATGTAATGCATTATAGTCTATGGAATGATGGACATCCAATGCACACAGTGTACTAAATGATGAACGTTGTCTGTGCAGACGTCAAAATAATGATCATGGCAATTAGTTTCAGACATCTTTTGCAAACACCGGACTTTATTTTTTATAGTTTTTCCTTTTTCACCGTCCTTTCACCGTTTTTACTATTAAATTTAATGGACCTTTCAAGTAAAGACACATCCAAAGACCAATCAGTCCACCTAAACTAAAATAATGTACCAACAGCTGGCCAAACAGCGAAATGACAGACATCATTTTTTCTTTTCAAAAACTTGGGAGGAAAAAAATGTAGTGTAATGTAGACATGGCATAGACTTATACTATATGTCCAGAAACAAATTCCACCATTTCTCCACCATTGCCATTAGCATGTTATTGCATGGAGTTCTTCTTTCCTTTAACAAGAAGTGATTATTACACAAAAGCAATTAGATCTTATTTGAGGTTCATGTCTGTGCTTATTATTTCTACACGGATACTGAACCACATGTGCCACAGATACATTGGTTAAGGATAGAAGTGTTAAAAGACCCTTTAGTCTTAATTGTTAAAGCCCACTATGAAATATCACCTTTGCAGCATAAAATATCTGCATGGAAAGTCATGTCCTTCATAGTATTATCCCATCCATTGAAGCCAAAAGAACTGAACATGCAGTAAATAGAGACAAAACCAGTTATATGACAGATTGGAATCTGCAGGTGAGGACAGAGCCCAGCTGTAAAAGCCAAAGTCATTGCCAAAAGATGGACAGGAATCAAGGTAAGATATATTACCCCCATCAATTGGAATAGTAAAATAAGTTATCATTGCCTTCTGAACAAAGAGGACTTTAGATTAGAGCAAAGTCCATGATTTACAGGAAGAGTTTGCTAGGGTTTGGAAAATACATAGTTAATGCATTCAGCGAAACAAACCCATTTACTTTTACATTACACTGGACAAGAAGGTTTTTTAGAAAATGACTGGGTCAGCAGACAATATGCAGTGATGTCACTACAATATGTATCTGGTCCATATTCAACATGGCTGAAATGAAATGTCCTCCTAGGTCTTGTGAATACATGACAGGCTTATTGTAAAATCAATTTCTCAAAATAGATGATTATTTAAAGCAAAGAGACAGCAAATAGCAGCATTCAGAACGGGTCACAGCACTGCTTCCCTATAATCTGTGCTCCATGCAATCCCTCCCTAACCGCTCCTGCTGACACCACATGCTCCAGCCCGGGCTAATGCTCGAAAATTGGAGCAAATTACACTAATGCATAGGTGTATGTCAGAAATGCCTCAGCTTTTTCCACTAAATTACCTAGACTTCCAGATACAGGATTTTTTGTTTTTGCATATGTAAGGAGAAAATAAATGAAGAATATTCTGGAAGTTATCTGGATTACAGTGTGTTGGAAAATGACGGGTCATTTTGTGTGCGTGATGTACATGTTTCTTTGGTTTTGTCTTTGTACAGATACAAAAATCTTCCCCTCAAAATATCTAATCCTAATATAGCTGTATCTATTGTGGAAGACAGAGATAGATAGATAGATAGATAGATAGATAATCTAAATATTAATGGAATACAAGGCAATCCATAAATTGCCCCCTTCATACATCTCATTTCTCTCCTCATATAATCCTGACAATCACATGACTTCTTTTTTGGTCTATTTTTGTCCCCTACTTACATTCTCTTGTGAATCTACCATATTCGGCAGCTTGTTACGCCAGCACTTTAGATTCTTAGCAGAAACTTTGCCCATATCAACTAGGGATGAGTGAACTTTTGAAAAGTTCGGTTCAGTTCGATCCGGAGAACTTTCGTGAAGTTCGGATTCATACGAACCGAACCTAAAACGAACCTTGCTAATAGTGATGAGCGAATAGTGAAATATTTGAATATTCGATATGCGTACGCATATCTCATGATATTCGAATATTCGATCCCATTAAAGTCTATGGGAACAAGTATTCGATTATTGAAAAACATCTATTCGACCACTTGGAGGTCACCAAGCCCACTATGACACCTCAGGAAATGATGCCAACACCACTGGAATGTAACTGGGACAGTAGGGGAAGCATCTGACACCCCAAAATCGCCGGTAATAAAGTCACAAGTTGATGTTATACAGGTGAATTACCTGGTTATTAAAGATGAGTGAATAGTGAAATATTCGATTCAAATAGCCAGGGGCGGATTAACTTTACCATAGGCCCGGGGCTGTTCACCAAGCCTGGGCCCCCCCACCCCACTGTAACTATGGCAGCACCAGCCTGGCGTTCATAGTACAGGAAAGATAATGTCATGATGTCCTGATTTGTGCAAAATTGCCATTAAAAAAACGGTGATTTTTGCAAATCATGGCGGAAGTGTAGCCAGGAGACAGTACACCCCTAAAAGTATAAGTCTTTTTGGGTGGTCATGGGCCCCCCAGGAGCTCAGGGCCCCGGGCTGCTGCCCGAAACGCCCCTATTATAATCCACTACTGCAAATAGCTCCCGATATTTGACTATTCGAACGAATATCGAATCCCATTATAGTCTATGGGAGAAAAATCCTTGGGACCTGGAAATCAATATTCGACAAATTGGAGGTCACCAAGTGCACAATGAAACCTCAGGAAATGATGCCAGCACCTCTGGATGCATATGGGATAGGAGGGGAAGCATGCATGGATGCCTCTGAGGCTGCCTAATCGCACCATTACACCAAATTCTGGGCAACAGCATGGCAGTGATCACACAGTGAACCATTAAAACCAGGTAGCATATAAACCATCCCAAAATTGGTGACAGCAAGCAAGGTTACTGTGTGTTTCCATTCATTGACAGTAAACAAGAGTACTGGGTGTTTCCATTCATTGCAGCAAACAAGGACACTGGGTGTTTCCATTTATTGACAGTAAACAAGAGTACTGGGTGTTTCATTCATTGACAGCAAACAAGGTTACTGGGTGTTTCCATTTAATGACAGCAATCAAGGTCGCTGGGTGTTTCCACTCAGTGACAGCAAACAAGGTCGCTGGGTGTTTCCACTCAGTTACAGCAAACAATGTTACTGGGTGTTTGCATTCAGTGACAGCAAACAAGGCTACTGGGCGTTTCCATTCATTGACAGAAAACAAGAGTACTGGGTGTTTCCATTCATTGACAGCAAACAAGGTTACTGGGGGTTTCCATTCAGTGACAGCAAACAAGACTACTGGGTGTTTTCAATCAGTGACAGCAAACAAGGTCGCTGGGTGTTTCCACTCAGTGACAGCAAACAAGGTCGCTGGGTGTTTCCATTCATTGACAGCAAACAAGAGTACTGTCTGTTTCCATTCATTGACAGCAAACAAGGTTACTGGGTGTTTCCATTCAGTGACAGCAAACAAGAGTACTGGGTGTTTACATTCATTGACAGCAAACAAGGCTACTGGGTGTTTCCATTCATTGACAGCAAAAGAGGTTACTGGGTGTTTTTCATTCAAATATGTAGTAGCAAATCTACAAAGGGTAGTGCAAGCACTCTGCTGACCAAATGCTTTGTGCTGCTGATACGTGCTAGACTGCTCGATCTAAAAAAAAGAGTAGTACGTGTGTTCATCCAGTGCTACGTGCTGCTATGTCATACATAAATACACTGGGTGGTACAAGCAGGCTGCTGTGCTACTATAAGGCAATCTGTTTACCAAGTGCTACGTGTTACATAATACAGCCGACCAGCTGTACCTATAAAATATTCATACACCCTTTAATGACCAGGTAATTCGCCTGTATAACATCGACTTGAGACTTTATTACCAGCGATTTTGGGGTGTCAGATGCTTCCCCTGCTGTCCCAGTTGCATTCCAGTGGTGTTGGCATCATTTCCTGAGGTGTCATTGTGGCCTTGTTGACCTCCAAGTGGTCGAATAGATGTTTTTCAATAATCGAATACTTGTTCCTATAGACTTTAATGGGATTGAATATTCGATCAAATATTTGAATATCAGGAGATATCGAATATGAATATCGAATATTCCAGATTCGTTACGAACTTTCTCAAATTTCGGTTCGGTGACGAACCAAACTTTTTGTGAAGTTCGTAACGAATCTGGTTTGTTACGGTTCGGTTCGCTCATCCCTAATACTAACCTTTTAGTTTGCGCAGATTGGTGTCACAATGCTGATATTAACTACGTGCCCCTTTTGGTAAATCAGATGGGGCACATAGTTGATACAGTATATGTATCCAATAAAGAAGTATGTATGATGCATGTAGCAGGGTCACTGGCAGACTTTGGTGCACTGGGGGTGCTGGGACGATCAAGGAAGATCATGTGGACCATGAATTTACCAAAGGGGAACATTGCTGATCTAAGTGTCATGGGCCATTCATGCAAAAAGGTTACTTCTGCATAATTATTACTAAGAACTGTTGTTGCAAGTTACTCCCATATCTCTTGGTTTTATTTCCTTCTCTGTTCCTCTGAGGACCAGTTACCACAACACTGAGCTCCTAAGTCTCCTCCACACAACCATCTTAAATCTGCACACTCTTATGTGGTACAAGATTTCTACCTGTAAAAATAAATCCCTCTTACATTACTGTTAGTCCTGTTCTTGTCAGATATGTGTAGAGGTACTGTATATATTTGTTGTTCGCACTTTTATTGAAGCCATCCCACAAGACTACTACAACTTTCACTGACTGACATCTAATGGTGAGCTGCCATTTTGCTTTTGACATAGCATTTAGCTTCTCTGAATTCCCAGTTGGACTGCTGATTCTGCCCTATCATACAGTAGGTCCAGTGGGTACCTGCGTACTGGGAGTCATCATTAGGACCTAAGTAGGACTACTTCTAAAAGTGCAGGCTACCTGTCAACATTATACAGTCCCTGTTTTTACCTTCCAAACTAGGAAACCCTATAGGTGTTGTTATAGAATTTCTCAACAAACAAGAATTCTAAAGAAGAATTTTTAAAAACCTGATGTAAACAACTCAAAGATTAATTTTTTTTTTGTTACTTTCTTGGGTGGAAATTAAAGTTAAAAGCAGCAAAGTCATGGTTGATGCATTAAAGATGGTGTCAATACAAGGCCTAAGAGATAAAGCAAATGTTAAGGATTAGCGTCAAGAAGAAAAACCGCCCCCTAACACATACAGTATACAGTATGTTAAAATAATGAGTTTATTCTATTGACTGAAAATATGGGTTTTATCCCATGTGGAACAGGTCAAGACATGACATTAGACACAATTCTCTATGGAGAGAGGCTCCGTTACTTCAAATATCAACATTTATGATGGGGTCAGACCCCTCTGTTTTCCTCTTTCCCGTTAAACTCTGAATGTTTTCTTTGCTAGAACTTTCAGCTGAACACACAGAAAACAAATGATTAATTAAAGATATAGCGGTATCATGTGAGGTACGTTTACTGCGCTTCCCTCGCCTCCTCCGCCCCTCCCTGCTCCTGGGGGAGAGGCTCCAACACATATTTTTATTGTATTTTTATGAAGATAAATGAAAGTGCAGAGAATTTCTCTATCATTGTCAGGTTTCTGTATCTCACTTTTTTTTCCTGTTCCGAGAAACCATAAGGCCTAATTAATCCTTAGTGATTTTATAGCACCAAAGTACCAAATGACTCAGGCCAATTACGGCAAAGCTTAAACATAAATACCCCCTTTCAACTGTATCTAAATATACTGAAAGACAGATATATGTGCACACACAGGCAATTGTGCCTCTGACAGCTTTACAATGCTAAATAACAGCCAGCGCAAGTAAGTTTTAATGCAAATCAGCTGTACACCACCACCACCACAAATGTTTCCCAGGCTTTGATTAAGAGAAGAACAAGTCAGTCATAAAAACACCATATACAGTATATATATATATGTGTGTGTGTGTGTGTGTGTGTGATTTGCATACATATAATTTAGCTCCTGCTTTTCTTTTAATACTGTAGGTATATATTATTATGGATGGCATCATAACTTAAATATACATTTTTAGCATAAACTGAAAAAAAAAATCCAGCATTTCAACCATGTATAATTTAAATATGTAAATCTACCTGTTTTACAGAACAGCTTGTGAGTCGGAGGCATAGGGAACTTTTAGTGTGTTTTTATTTTAACAGTTTTGAAGATTTTATTTGTTTTAGGTGGAATTTCAAGGTGAGTCCGTGCCGTAGTGTGGCCAGCCCCTTAAAATGCAGCTCCAAAACAGAAATAATTTAGGTTGATAGGATGTTAGATATCGAGCACTAAAATGCTTCAGTGCTTATTATAAGTCAAGCATTTTTCAGTGATTTGAGTAATGGACCCCATTGAAATCATTAGGAGATTTTAGCCTTTAACAGGTGCCCCCTGTATATTTCGTCAATTGAAGGGATGTTTTAAGGGATACCCCAGCAAAAGAAAAAAAAAATTAATCAACTGGTGCAGAAAATGCCAGAGAAGGCATAGATTTATATCATGATTTACGCCTATGAGTGGGCGTAAATTATGATAAATCAGGCCACACCTTCTTCCTGCCTTGCCACACACCCTGTCTGTCCATCAGGTGAGCAGGGGATACAGCTAACATACACCACACAAAAAGGGGTGAATCTGACCCCTTTTTAGGTGGCGTAGGCCTGGGGCTCATCTTGATAAATGTCCCCCACAGTGTTTATGGCCCATAGGAAATCATCTATATGGAACATTTGACGGCTGACTATTAGACTATTACTATTACAGGATTTCCTTTTTGTGATAAAAAAATTATAATATATATACACTACCTTTTAAAAGTTTGGGGTCACATTGAAATGTTCTTATTTTTGAAGGAAAAGCACTGTGCTTTTCAAAGAAGATAACTTTAAACTAGTCCTAACTTTAAACAAATACACTCTATACATTGCTAATGTGGTAAATGACTATTCTAGCTGCAAATGTCTGGTTTTTGGTGCAAAATCTACATAGGTGTATAGAGGCCCATTTCCAGCAATTATCACTCCAGTGTTCTTATGGTACAATGTGTTTGCTCATTGGCTCAGAAGGCTAATTGATGATTAGAAAACCCTTGTGCAATCATGTTCACACATCTGAAAACAGTCTAGCTCATTACAGAAGCTACAAAACTGACCTTCCTTTGAGCAGATTGTGTTTCTGGAGCATTACATTTGTGGGGTCAATTAAACGCTCAAAATGGCCAGAAAAAGAGAACTTTCATCTGAAACTCGACAGTCTATTCTTGATCTTAGAAATTAAGGCTATTCCATGCGAGAAATTGCTAAGAAATTGAAGATTTCCTACAACGGTGTGTACTACTCCCTTCAGAGGAAAGCCCAAACAGGCTCTAACCAGAGTAGAAAAAGAAGTGGGAGGCCGCGTTGCACAACTAAGCAAGAAGATAAGCACATTAGAGTCTCTAGTTTGAGAAACAGACGCCTCACAGGTCCCCAACTGGCATCTTCATTAAATAGTACCCGCAAAACACCAGTGTCAACATCTACAGTAAAGAGGCGGCTGCCGGATTTTGGGATTCAGGGCAGAGTGGCAAAGAAAAAGCCATATCTGAGACTGGCCAATAAAAGAAAAAGATTAAGATGGGCAAAAGAACACAGACATTGGACAGAGGAAGACTGGAAAAAAGTGTTGTGGACGGATGAATCCAAGTTTGAGGTGTTTGGATCACAAAGAAGAACGTTTGTGAGACGCAGAACAAATGAAAAGATGCTGGAAGAATGCCTGACGCCATCTGTTAAGCATGGTGGAGGTAATGTGATGGTCTGGGGTTGCTTTGGTGCTGGTAAGGTGGGAGATTTGTACAGGGTAAAAGGGATTCTGAATAAGGAAGGCTATCACTCAATTTTGCAATGCCATGCCATACCCAGTGGACAGCGCTTGGTTGGAGCCAATTTCATCCTACAACAGGACAATGACCCTAAACACACCTTCAAATTGTGCAAGAACTATTTACAGCAGAAGCAGGCAGCTGATATTCTATCATAGGTAATGGAATGGTCAGCGCAGTCACCAGATCTGAACCCCATTGAGCTGTTGTGGGAGCAGCTTGACCGTATGGTACGCCAGAAGTGCCCATCCAACCAATCCAACTTGTGGGAGCTGCTTCTAGAAGCGTGGGGTGCAATTTCTCCAGCTTACCTCAACAGATTAATAGCTAGAATGCCAAAGGTGTGCAATGCTGTAATTGCTGAAAAAGGTGGATTCTTTGACGAAAACAAAGTTTGATGTAAAAACAATGTTATTTCAAATACAAATTATTATTTCTAACCTTGTCAATGTCTTGACTCTATTTTCTATTCATTTCACAGTGTATGGTGGTGAATAAGTGTGACTTTTCATGGAAAACACAAAATTGTTTAGGTGACCCCAAACTTTTGAATGGTAGTGTGTGTGTATATATATATATATATATATATATATATATTTTTATATATATATTTTTATATATATATATATATATATATATATATTTTTATATATATATATATATATATATATATATATATATATATATATATATATATATATATATTGTAAGTGATCAGATTTTAAGTAGTATACTATTATACTAATATTCCCCAGACTGTTTGAAGGCTTAATTTCATTATAGAAAACATCCCATAATAATTCTCATATACCTCATGAAAACATATATAATAAATAAATTTATATAACCCCGCTTTTATTGGGATTTCTTATATCTCCTTTGTTATTTATAGGGCTAGTAAAAGGTCAGACTGGGGGCAATTCATGGGGGTTTTATCCACTGCAATCAATTGGAACATAAACAAAGGTATTTCTACAACATTATCATGCAGAAATCAATAGGCGCTGTACAGGAGATGTTACCCCAGAGAAGACAAGGTCTGGTGTGAGCTCAGCTAAAGTGCTTGTTCTTTTAACTGCACAGTATTAAAATAAATGTATTGGTAACTTACAGTATACATGAAAGAGACTATGAGTGATTGTACAGTTTTCAAACATTTTATGTATATGACCCGACTTACTATCGCTCATGTAAACAATGTCTTGCGTAATGCACAAAAGTTAATCTAAGGCCAAGTTTCTTGTGACTTTACTGTGATTAACCCTCACGGCCTAACAGATAGCTAAAACAGCTGGCCAGGGAAAATGTTTACATGAATGTGTCGGAAGGCGAGTGAACAGCTCCCACACAGTTTTCTGTATCATGAGCAGGAAGCAGCAGCTCAAAACTGTAGGAAGGAGATAGAAAAGGTAATGAGATTTATGAAATGAATTGTTAATCTCCAAGAGGAGGATGATTTAACATGCTTGGCCTGGTCTGAAGCACTAGAAGCGGGCCCACCCGCCCCCAGTGTAATGTTCTGCCCTCTCCACTGTGACATAGCTCAATTAATAAATGAAGCCGCGTCACAGAAGGGAGGGGGTTTCGTCACATTGGGGGCAGGCAGGCCTCCTCCAGTGCTTCAGGCCAGGCTAGTGACAGGGAATAGACCGTCGCCGTGCACAGGAACAAGCCTGCAGCTCAAAAAGAGGGCTATGGCACTGGCGCCGGTGTTTTTGTGTGAAAAACTTAAAGTTATGTACCTCCTGGTACATTCGCTTTAAGGCTGGGTTCACACTACGTATATTTCAGTCAGTATTGTGGTCCTCATATTGCAATCAAAACCAGGAGTGGATTAAAAACACAGAAAGGATCTGTTCACACAATGTTGAAATTAAGTGGATGGCCGTCATTTAATGGCAAATATTTGCTGTTATTTTAAAACAACGGCCATTGTATTGAAATAATGGCAGTTATTTACCGTTATATGGCGGCCATCCACTCAATTTCAACATTGTGTGGACAGATCCTTTCTGTGTTTTTAATCCACTCCTGGTTTTGGTTGCAATATGAGGACCACAATACTGACTGAAATATACGTAGTGTGAACCCAGCCTAAGGTTGCAAAATACTGACCAAATACTGACTGAAATATACTGTGTGTGAACCCAGCCTAAAGGCTGTAATCTTATAAAGAATTTGTGTGTGTGTGTATGTGTGTGTGTGCAGTATGTTTGTATACATGTGTGCAGTATGTTTGTATAACTGAGTTATGCCTTTGTCTTAAATACAAGTACTTATATGTCTACAGTGCAGTAATCTTCCCTATAAATAGATTTTGCAGCAATAAGAATGGGTTTAATGAAACTTCATAGGAGCAACACAATATTAGAAGCCCTGACACAAAGGAAAGCAAAGACAATTCAGAGGAAGTTGTGAATTATAGATTTGTTCCTCAATGAGTATCTGAAAATCTGCTTTCCTGCTCTCCGGGATATAAGGTCTGTCAGGAGAAGTCTGTGGAATAGAGGATGGACTATGACAACTCAGAAATCTGAAATAAACCTTTGGAGCGAGAATAGGGCTCATGACATATGGTTGGCTTAAGGCTCTCTCTTCCTATGCTGAGCTGTCCTGATCGCCATATGGTGTTTGAATAATGGCAGCACAGAACCCAAATAAATAGCCGAGGAAGATTCAGCGTCTCCAGTCAACTACCTGCTGATAACAGAAGTGAAGGTCTGCACTGGATCATACACTTCTAATTCATGATGAATTCTAAACTGTTCATAAAGTATACAATGTGCCGCCACTTTAGCCTCACGCTGCTTGTGAGACACAGATGGCAATAGAAAAATATGAAAGATGTCTCTTATCTTGGGCAAGAATTAGAAGTCTAAGGCCTAGGATATGTCTGGTGAGGGAGGGAACAGGTTTGTACATAAAACTGGTAAAATAAAGTTAGCTTTTTAATACACCTGTCCTCAGGTTGTGTGTGTAATACAATTCAGCTTTATTAAAGTGTCACTGTTGTTTACAGGTTTTTTTTTTGCAGAAATCAATAGTATAGGCGATTTTAAGAAACTTTGTAATTGGGTTTACTAGCTGAAAAATGCATTTTTATAATGAAAAAGCAGTTTGAAGCTCTCCCCCCTGTTTTCATGTCTCTTATGGAGAGAGGAGGGGTTGAGGAAGATGAGGCACCAAAACAGGACAACAAAGAGTTAATTTACAGCTACATCACCGGGCTATCTCCTCTGAAGTCAACACTGAACTCTCTGACCTCTGCATACTGGCTTTCACACAGCTCCCGCTGTGTAATCTTTTGTTTTCTGCTGGCGACAGGGCAGGGAATGAAACAGGGGAGGGAGGGGGGGGGGCTGGAGAAAGTCTTTTTGAATGCAGATAATGGCATATTCGCCTAATAAACCAAATTACAAAGTTTCTTAAAAGTCGCCTGTAATATTGATTTCTGCAAAAAAAAAATTACAGTGACACTTTATTTTCAGTGAAACTATTCTGCAAAACCACAACCAAACTGAGAACAGGAGTGGTTCTGGTTCTGGGAGAAAGGACCCATGTAAGCCTAGATAAACCCTTTAAACCCATTTATGCACCAAGACCTAGTTCTTTACAGATGATAGATAAATAAATAGATAGATAGATAGACATGCAAAGATAGACATGCAAAGAAGGAGTCCATGGAGCCTCTGTTGCAAGTCTCAAATAGGGAAATACCAGGGTATTCCCATGTTTTATGTCCCAAAGTTCGCAACAGAGTGAGGATGTGAGGGGGCTATGTATCAGGGTGGTTTGGTGTTCTCCCCACTGGGAGCCACCCCTTGCTAATAGGCTTCCTTCTCTGGAGAGAGGGATATCTGGCTATTCCTGTGTTTTGAGACTCACAACTGAGGCTCCTTCGGACCCCTTTTTTGCATAATTAAATTTTGTTGGAGGCAATCAGTGGAGACTCTTAAATGAGTACTCCATTGGATTTTTTTCACTGATCTCCCTGAGCTCAGTGACTGTTGTGTTTTGTAGATAGATAGATAGATAGATAGATAGAAATAGACTACAAGACAGCCTTCATCTTTAGCAGTTGTCTTTCCTGGGTCCTAACAATGGCTCCCAGTTCTTAAATACCCCAAGGACTTATGGTCGGTCAGGAAAGGGTGGTCATTCCACATCTGTTTGAGGAAAGCTTACATGGAAGCAATAATTAAAAATGGCAATGAGATGATAGTGGAAACAGGACAACACTGTGGAAAGTGGAACCGAGTTTGACCAGGCACTGAGACCAGAGAACTTTAAATTCTGAAAACTCAGTAAGCATGTTTTTAAATAGCCTGAAGAATCAGAAGCATCCAAAGCCAGACCGGAGCAAACAACAGGTTTGGGTCCATTACTATGGCGTGCAGTTGTGTGAGTTATCACTGAATCCTTTGGAGTGCTGTAGAATATCTTCTAGCTAGCTGGCTAGATAGATAGATTCGTATTGATGTTCAGCCTATTTATATTGGATCTAATATGGAGGGTATAGATTGCGGTATTATACTTCATAGACTCCTGACAGATAATCTCTGAATGTACAGAGGAATCTGAGCAGCTCTGTAGTAGCTCTGGGTTTGTCCAAAGTTAGCTCTTTCCTTATCACATACTATACTGAGAAAAGTGGAGTTATCTGTAAAAAACAGCTCTGTAATCTGCCATCCTCCAGAACCTTGCATATACTACAGTTCATCTCTATATATCGCTATTACTGCAAAAGTCAAGACAAATTTGACTTTGGAGTTTTGATAAAATAACGTGGGGGGTGGGGTAGAATCCAAAGAGTCATGTAACAAGTGTGCAAATCGCAAAAAAGGGCTACAATGGTACACAAAGAAACAATGTATGGCCATGTTCCCACACTGCCTTTTTTGCCTGTTTGAGTCCAAATAAAAGCCGCTATTGTCAAAATAATGGCCATCATTATTAAATAATGGCCACAAAAATGGGCAATGTGGGAACATAACCTAATGGGATGATAAATTTCCCTCATGTTTAAAAAACAAACAACCAGTAAAACCATTAGTAAGCTTTGGTAGTTAACGCTAAGAACCAAAATGAGGCAAAATTATAAAATGGACTTTGAAGCCCCAACATATATAAGAATGGCACAATTACATCCAATTAGTACAGTACTTTACAATATATTTATTTTACCTGTAAAATCCAATAGAATTATATCTATGAATTTGGCTGATATCCCATAATGTTATTGAGGGCACACATTACCCACAGTGGCGGAAGAAACCTATTAGGGAAAATAAAAGTGTTGTAATGTGCTAACTGCTTTTACCATAATTACATAACATTTTATAGCTAAAGTGCCGCCATTTAGCATACGGCCGTAATGACAGCGGCAATGACTTCACATAGAAGGACAATCTAGCCTACTGTTCTAATATTCTATAATGGACAACAGGCAGCGGAGCAAGTAAGCTCACATGGGTTATAATGTGTTCTCAAATATTAGCGGCACAAATATGATCCTTATTTACCTGTTGGACTAAGTAAGCAATAACATAACTTGAGGCGAGTTGCGCTTTATGCCTCAGCTTATCCACCACCATGAAAAATACCCTTTCGATAACAGGTAAGTATAAGTTGCCAGGTAAGCAGCATCCTATGCAGGTAAGAACCACTTTGTGAGCTTCTAGATGCCACTTTGTAATGAAGACAGAGTGAAAGGAATCTAAATGTAGAGGTTACCCACAGCAGGAATGAAGGGCACATGTAGAAAAAGGGATGCTTCACAAGTCATTTTAATAGCCGTTCAGGTGAAGGCTTTATGGAAACAATATGGCACAATTCTTTTTTATTGTTAGATTTTATATGCATTATCTTGTTATTCTGTCATAGGAATTATGGGCAGAAAAGTGTTCCAACATTCAGAACAAATTAACCTCTCTTTGGGTTGTTTCAGCTCACTTAACCAGCAACCACGAGGTCAGCCGCCCGTCCTGAAGGCACGTCTTACCATGCATTTAATGAACAATGCCGCAGTATAATAACCAATTATGAAATAACCTTTAACACTGTTAAATAACAATGACATATTTATTAGGGCACCTGAAGATACACAAATACTTCCCGCCATTTGCCACTCGCAGGCTGCTCCGATGTACACCGGCTACTGGCTGTGCGCTACAAAATAATGATATTTCACATCTTGACACACATACAAACATGCACACACACATATGCAGGCCGTATGTCGCATATTTTCATAGTCAGCAGAAATGCACCTCCTCAGATCTCTAAAAGCAGGTATGTTCTCATCAAAGTTAGAAAATGATCCTGCTCTTTGCAGAATATTGTCTATTGATGAGGAGCCATGAGCTTGTGCTGGTAGCTGCGAAGTAATAACTAAAATAACCATAGAAATTAAGTCCCATAAATTATATTAGAAGTCTTGGTTTTGTTCTTTTGCTAGGGGTGTCACCAAGTCTACTAGTTATTTATCCCAATTATAACTTCTAGCAAACATCTTCTTTATCATTGCTTCTGTTTGCCAAGAACTTCATAGTAATCTGCTTTGCTGTTAATCAACATATGGAAAGTTCTAGATTTAGCATATAGACATATATCTGTTCAACTCTTGTACTGTACCTCGTGGTAACTGCTTTGAGAAGCATCAAAACTACTTTTTTTTCAACTTTTAAGTCTTCCTTATGGCTTAATTCTGATTTATCATGTGAAATTAAAGAGGTTGTAAATCAGGACAATCCCATTTCCTACAGCAGTTGCCTTACCAATGAGTTGATCACTAGGAGATCCGGCTGCAAGAAGTGACACTGTACACTTGATGTAGTATAAAGTGGGATCTATTAAATGTAATGCATGGTTAGGTTGAGAGAAGTTCTTTGTACTGTATGTACTCTCCTCTGGCTGAAAGAAAGAATACCCCATCTTCAATGATTCTATACTTAAAGGGAGCCTGTCCCAATGCAAATGCTGCCTAATCTACTGGTATTGTATTATAGAGAAGGAGAATCTGAGATGATATTATGGAAAAAGATTCAGTATTACTTGTAGCTTATCAGTAGAAATCCTTGTACATACTGGGCTTAGGAGTCCAGTGGGTGGTCCTACTCAGTGACTGACAGCCTTACCTGTATGAGCATGACCACAGAAATAGCTATCAGTCACGGATAGGTCCACCCATTGGACTCCTAAGAATGTGCTCACCCTCTACCGATGCCAGTGCAGTCCTCTACCGATGCCTCCTGCTCTCCTTTGTCCCAAAGAAATTATCCACTCACCGGCCATAATAGTCACCAATCTCACCCAGTGATTGGCTGAGCAGGCATTTCTTATTGGTTAAGAGAAGTGCAGGAAATGCGGAACAGTGGGGATCAACAATGTCGGAATAGCACCACATGAACTCTCCAGACAGTCCCTTTAAGAGCTAATGGCCATGCTGCTGCCTCGTCTCTAAACGTAATTTTTTCCAATGATATTGTTTAGTATAGTTCATGTGAACTATTCTCTTTATGTCTGGCTTATGGGTAGGTTTGAAATACTAAATCAATGGTCTCTTTTTAGTTTATTGATTCCCTAATATATTTTTATTGTGCTAAAAACTTGTTTAAAAGACTTTAGGGGTTTAGAAGTCAAGTATAATAAATATCTTCACGCAATAGCAAACAAATATTTATTCAGTTCCAGAACATTTTCTCCTAAGACGTTGTGTCCAGATGATTATTCGGCTGCTCTCAGATGAGTATATGAGGTGACACCGACCCTTCCCGTCTGTATAGCAAAGCCTAGGAGAGTGTTTGCATGGTCCTGTAAAATGTGTGAGCATTTAAAACATGTAATGTGCTATTTTTATCAGCTTTCTGGTTGTAACATGCTATTTTGAAATCTACAGTGATCAAAATACAGATGCATCCATATGTTACCCATATTGTAGCAGTATGTCATCAAGATTATATCCGTATGTCATCTGTACTGTATTCACATTAAATCCATATTTCACTACTACTTTCTTATGTTTCTCTGTTCCCAAAGGTGTATCTTAAAGGGAATCTGTCAACAGTTCTATGCTGCCCCGGTGGCTTCTCCCCACTCCACTTGACTGATGCATCTCTCCCTATATCTAAACAGAGAGTGGTCTATCAATCAATGCTGGTGGTTACGAAGAAGAAGCGCCAGGAATCATCCTACAGCAAGTTCTCTTTAATGCTGCTAGAAACCAATGCAAGATCTGTAACAAGGCCCCTGAACTATAAGGCTATGTTCACACTTAGTAAGAGACCGACCGTTCCGTGGCCTGGCCGGGTCACGGAACAGCCGGTCTTTGAAAAGATCATCCTGGCTGGTACAGCAATGGCCGCCTGCATCAGAACTCCCCACAGCACACGATAGAGCGAGCGGCCGGAGCCGCTCGCTCTGTTGTGTGAACTGACAGGGTTTTCTACGGCACCTCTAGGGAACCTTATGGGGTCCCCTAAGGCTACTAGACACTCTCCTTACCCCCCAATGGTTGTGTCCCTGTCTCTTCCTCCTTACAAGACAGTATAATGGATTATACAGCTGCAATACAGATAATGTATAGATGCTATATGATCTGTAAATACAGCAGTATTTTACATCTACATTCTGCATATTGACATATTCGCTCAAGGGAAACAGACCTAACTAACCAAGAGAATGACTGAGAAATCGCATTTAGAGCTTTGGCTCTGTACAAAATACTGCCCCTGTATACTTCTATGCAGCCTTATTGCGCCTCTATAGGCCTTCTTTTTATAGAAGTTTTGATTTATGGGGGTCCAGGTGCTGAGACCCCAATGATCACTAAAATATATAAGAAGAAGCACTCAGCCAAGCATTGTACCTGTGTGATTCTTCTCTGCACTTCTTGGTTCTCCTTAGAGAGCGGCACAAAGAGTAAAAGGATTTATAGAAAGTCTACAAGACTTTCTATAAATCCGTACGTGGCAGACTATAGCGTTCAGAGGAGATCTAAGCAACGCTGAGCAATTCTGTTTTACTAAGTGGTAGAGGTCTCAACACCAGGACCCCATTGAATAAAAAAAAAAAAAAAAAAAAAAACTTTTGCCAAGTTTATGAAAGTAATAGTCACCCTTTAAGCTACATATAGATATGCCTTTCAATTTAGTTTCCCTATTCTGTACTTCCTTCACATAACATTTCCCATTCACTTAAGCAGTTAGTATGAAATCATATCCGCAATATCATATCACTGCAGTTATCTTATTGGCCTGGCAAAGTGTTTTTTAACCGTTTGCCAAGGTGACTCCCCATCTGAAACACTAATTATATCAAGTGGAAAAAAAAAATCACCAATTTTACTCAGAAGGTTGAGACAGTGCATGAAGAGCGGCAACATTAGTTGCATAAAAATGACTGGAAACGGAAGTGAAAAATCTAAAGCCATCAGGTTCCTGCATTTACGAGAGACAAAGAAGAAGCTTTCCTGTCTGAGCTGTAGGAGATTAGAATTATGTCTACTCAGGGACTAATTAGCTAAATGAGAAGACCACAAACAAAAAGAGGTTAGTGTTCCACTATTAATATCACTCCCAGCATAATGTCATCTCTGGGAGGATCTGCTCCAAGCGCAATGCACTTTAATATCATCTTGTGCATTTACAGAAACTACACAGACAGTCACTGTATCGGGAGTCAATGATAGTCTCACTGCAGTTACTACCAGTTTCTAAGTATTGTCTTTTTAACTCTACAAAGGCTAAATACACAGTAAGGGCCCTATTACACAGGGCGATTGTCGTTCAAAAAATAGGTAGATTTGAACAATAATTGTTTAGTGTAATAGCAGACAACGATTAAACGACCAACGAGAAATTGTTTGTCCTTTGATAGAATTAGGACCTATTTTTATCGTTGATCGCTTGCAAATCGTTCGCACGGAATGAGACAACGTACGGTCATTCGCAATAGTGACAAACGCAATAGCGATGACAAGACAAGCGCAAGAACGATCATAAGTAACGATCATAGTTCTGTGTAATTGGGTGAACGATTTCAGGTCGTTCGCCATAGCAGTCGTTTGAGATCATTTATTGTTAATTGTTGATCGTTGCAAAATCGCTCAGTGTAATAGTACCCTAACTGTACTGTACTGGTACTGTTTTTGTAAGAAAGTAGCTGTGCTTTTTTTTTTTCTAATCCTGGATAACCCCTTTAAATGATAAGTATATAATAAACTGGCACATTATTACCAATCACTGTTGTAAGGAGCTGGAATCTGGTTGATTGACTGGTCCCCACCTAAAATTATTGTTAGCGATCTAGATATACCGTATATCAATTAGCTTATCCTGTAAGGTAATCATACACATGGTGCATTTGGACTCCCAACCATTAATAGTAGAAAAAGAATTAGCCAATCCAATGAAAGGGGTTCATGAAATTAGAAAGAAACTTTCATTCCCCCCCCCCCCCCCAGTAACTGTGTCTATATTGCAACTCAACTTAAAATTGATAGACATATGTATTATTGTAAATAAGCGAATGGGGCTCAACTGATCAACTCAAGTGGCACTGATCCTAGATAGATAGATATATATAGATAGATAGATAGATAGATAGATAGATAGATAGATAGATAGATAGATAGATTAAATGTACAACCTAAGGATAGGTTCACACCATGTCTCTTTTTGGCTGCTCGACTGTCGTCTTTCTAGACGTCCATCATTTTGAGGTTAAATAACATCAATTATTTTGAAATTACGGACGTTATTTGACTTCAAAATAATGGATGTCCAAAAAGATGGACGTGGAACAGCCAAAAAAAAAAAAAAAAAAGATGTTTTGTGAACCTAGCCTTAAAGTGACTCAAATACTATAGGACAAAGAAGTCAACAAAAACACAAATAAAGAGTATAAGTTGGATGATACAGTGAGAAAAGAGGCTCAGTAATTTTGTGGTTTCCCATTGTTTTGATCCTCTTACATTTTTTTTTTTTTTAGGAAAATAGACTAGCTATACTTAGATGGAAAGAAAGTTTTCCTTGCACTTACAGATTCTTCAGACAAGGTATGCCCGAAACCCTTTCCATTGTACTGTATCTGCTCCTCCCCAGGCACTGCGTACAGTGTTCCCGGAGTGCCAACTGACTTCCATAGGGGTATATTTAGATGATACTGCTATTCATTAAACATACCTACAGGCAATTGACAGCTAATAACAACAACAATAGGAATAATAACACATACTACACAGATGGATCAGGATAGTTCTTCTAAAAAAAAAGAAAAACTGATGGAGTTTTGCCAAATTCACCGGAATGATATTGAACCTGTGGAAGTAAAGGTCACGTACTGTATCAGTATGGGAGACTGTAAATACATCCACAGACTCATCAAAAATAAAAGATGAACAAATTGGCGATTTATTGCTGTGATATAAAATTTGGGTCACGCTGCGCTTTATGGTAATGAGCAGATCTCCGAATGTATAATAAACTAAGAAACTAAAGTTATTTCATGAGATTTATGACACAATACAGCACCACCATGTAGACAAGAAGTCCTCTGCATATACAGAGGAATAAGGAGCTAGACCCTGTGTCTCACTGCCAGGTAATTTAGGACTTCTGCTCTTCTATAAACAGACTGCCACCCTTACACCTATTTTAGCTTTAAAACTGATAAAAATGTAATGATAAATGTGCCATACACAACCACAATGTTTCTATCATAGGACTATATACTCGGACTGACAATTTTGCTTGTTATTACAAAAATCATCGTTTGTAGCTTGCTCGAAGGCAAAATCAGTTATAATTTTTTTTTATTAGGCACTAATTATTGATATTAAATACAGAAGTATTCATTTCCAGAAAGTAATAACTTTAAATGGGATCTGCTTAAATGTGAATGTTAAACACTGTCTTTAAGATAAGTCTATAGAGAGCAGTGTGTTTCAGACAGCAACTACGGTATAATTTAGATGTCAGAAGCTGTAGACTCTGTCCTTAAAATAGAATACACCTTTAAGGCCGTGACCTATGTTGACCTTCAAGACGAAGCAATTTGTTTTCATTTTGTCATCCCTGCATTTCAAGATCCATAAAGATTTTATTTTTCCAGTAGGAAAGGAAGAAAAAACAGCATTAATGGTATTGTGTTTTTTAACACTACAGTAAATTTATTGCACACCTTACACCAATTCTGTTTTGTTTGTTTTTTCACTATTTTTGTGCTGGATTATGTGCATTTTAATGAGAAAATAAATAATATTTATCCTTATGGTCCTATAAATAAACTTTATTTTGTCTCACTATGTCACTTGATAGCATGCATGCGCATACTGTACAATGCACTGCCATGATTCTGTATTGCAGTGTATTATTGCATGTGTCCTGTGTAATATTATGTCCATCACTACCTTTTGGCACCCAACCACAGTGGGAACTCCCTTCCTCCCTCTAATCGCTTATATACCACAGTCACTAATAACTGCAACGACTAAAGAGACAAAGCCCAATCCCAGGTATAGCAGCAGGGTGTCAACTGAGCCTGTGCCATCTCTGCTGTAGATTTATGGCAGTGCATTTACCAGCGGATAGCACCTTAATGTATAATGCAGGGTAGGAATGGGTTAAAGGAACAGCTTAAAAATCAATGTGATGAGAGCAGTGCTCGCTGAGCCTGTACAGGAGACCCCTGCAGCTTCATACTACAGAGCTGCAGGCGCTCTGTGTGCTGCCATATGGTGCTCCATATGATGCCATGTTGCCTTAACTTCCTCTAGGAACAATCATTCTAGTCGAGAATACTTTTTTTTAATATGGCATCTAATGGAACATGGCACTTTTATCTGTTCATACAGAGAAAATCTCCACCCTCCTGTGTATAAAATAATGTGTGTGTGTGTGTGTGTGTGTTTGTGTGTGTGTATGCTTAACTTTATGGATCAACGCAGCTTGGGGGAAATACAACATTGGGCCTTATATAAGTTCTATTTACATGGCCCCATTTTGTCACCCAAAAATTGCTTAGCACGCAATGGTGGTATATTGTTGTATGTTCAGAATACTATACATAATACATTAATATTAGGGACATTATACAATATAATGCACAAGATCGGGATATGGTCACAACTATCATAATACAGTATGTGATTTTACGCGGGAAAAACTCCAACAAATCCATAATACAAATTGATTTTAATATCTACATCCCGAACCAATTTTTGTCAAAGCTTTGAGAAGCTTTTCCTCTTTGCCAGTACATCTTCTAGGAATTAGCCATGCCAATATCTGTAGGAAATTCTGTCTGGTGTTCATTTACCCTACAGCGTTGAGAAATACAGGTAAAAGTTTGTCGGTCAGTGATATGGTTGTACTTTGCTTACAGCTATCTATGATTCTACTCTTTCCATTGCAAGGCTTTGTACTCAGGAGCTGTCAGCCTGTTCATAGCCAAATGTATTTCCTTTCACATTATACTTCCCTCTGCTGGCTGAGCGCAGCCGTACACATAGTCTGCTCTCTTCCTGAGAAGAAATCTCATCAATAACCAAATTTTGCCAACTCTATTCCTCTCACTGTCAAAAAGTTAGCGTGGCATAAAGCTTTAACATCAGCCGTCCTGAGTGAGTGATTAGGAGGTTTTGCTCATGGCAGCTGAACGGCTCTTGTAGTCAGCGAGGCAGTAGTTCTTTTTTTTTTTTTTTTAAACCTATATATTGTGGCTGATCTCCTCTATCTGTATTAGATCACACTGTCACCAAGCTCATTAAGAAGCCAGGGTCTATCCATCAGGACACACTGCGGCCGGCAATATGTAACTAAACAGACAGGGAATTTAGGGAAATCAGGCTGATACGGAGACTATTCCTTATTCCACATGGCACAACATTCTCACTTCGAGGTGAGATGTTATACAGAGGTCTCCATTGTTCAGCCACACTTCAATGTGATGTGAGTAAACACCTCTGTACATGTGAATGTTTACACAGGAGCTTCTTAAAATACCCCAGTGATACATTGTCTTTGTCTGATGTTCATGAAAAAAAAAAGTGTGAGAGTACAATACACCTTGAAATAAGTAAAAACATCACATGATATTTAAAGGGAACCTGTCACCATAAAAATGCAGTCCATGTTATAGAGTACAATGATAAATTCTGCTTATTCTGAATTTAGGAGTCCTGTGGGTGGTCTCACTTAAAGGGAATCTGTCACCATGAAAATGCAATACATCTTGTTACAGAGAAAAAGTAGCTAAATACATTAATATAGAGTTTTGTGGGAAAAGATTTGGTAAAACTTGTTAAAAGTTATTGATTGAAATTTCTGCTCGTTCATAAACTTAGTGGTCCTATGGTTGTGTCTCACTTAAAGTGAACATGCAGTCCAGTCTGCAGCCATGTTATAGAGCAGGAATAGATAAGCAGACTGATATATACAGTAGTTTTGTGGGAAATGTTGCAGGACGTAATTTATTCATGTAAATTTCTGATCATTATTGGCTTAGTAGTCATGTAGGAGGGTTTTGCTCAGTGATGGATATATATCTGTGTATAAGTGTGCACAAAGAGAGCTGTCAACCAACTAAGACTAACCATTACACTATTTACCTAGAAAGATTAGTCAAGTGGGTGGTCCTACCCAGTGAATGACAGCTCTCTCTATAAGCACACAGGCACAAAAATAGCTGTCAATCACTGAGTAGAACCACCTATATGATTACTTAGCCCAAAATGAGCAGAGATAAATTTTGAATAAATGACACGTTATTTTGAAACATTTTACACATAAATATATATCAGCCTGCTCAGCTCCTCCTGCTCTATATAATGACGATGGCAGATAAGACTACTTATTTAGCATGTAAAGTATCCTATAAGTTTGTAACAACTTACTTTAGGTACTAAAATAATCAGTCACAGAAGATACAGTAAATTTACATTACCCTAGTGTATTATAAGTGCATAATAAAATATAGTTTATTCATCTAAATAATCAGAGATGAAAATTGAATTTACATGAATTTATATGTGCTTGGTTCATGCACTATAAAATAAAACAAAAAACTGCTGTAAAATAGGTATATACTGAATTATACATCCATTTTTTTATTCAATGCATGCACCCACACCCACTTTTACATTGACTTAAAATGATTTAATTATTGTTTATTATTAAATGTTTTAAAAAAGGTGCTTTTTGTACCAATTTTTTCAGATTGTTTTTTTTTATTACTATGTATTTCTGTAGTAGACAGTAACATGTTTACCCTATTGTTTATACTGTTATCAAGCTGACTGAATTGGATAATGGAGTTCAATGTGATGGCTCCACTATGAAACTGCAGGTCCAGTGCTGTAACAGAGGATCACTGGACACACGCACGCACGCATACACACGCACGCACGCACACAACCTTTGGAAAACATGATTTTACCCAACAAGCACATGCTAACCCAACACAGCAGCACAGCAGACGGATTGAAGCAATCTAGTGCTTGCCGTCTCTTTCCATGAACTATGTGGATTTGCCATGGATACCAGACAATAGCATCATCTGACTACATCTCCTTAATAAGCCCCAGATTTTATTATCTTTATGATTGTTGCCTATTAAACTACACACTAGAACCCAGATAGTCTTACATGATAGGAGACTCAGGTCCCTCCAGAGTGCATCTACCATTGATGTACTACTAACTTACATACTTGATTTTTCATTTATTTCAATAGGAGACATTTCAGAAGATATATATCTGTTAATTACATTTTCATTCTTTCCTTTCAATGGCATTAACCAATACCCGTATAACTTATTGTAATATGTATTTGACTTCCATTACAGTATATTCACCAGTCTAGAAACATCCAGGTAAAAGGCATCATTGTAGCAATCGGATGCTGCTACACTTTGCAAGGTTACTTCTCTTTCATACTTCTTGCAGCAATGTTGTTTGTTGTTTGTCTAAGTCTGGATAAGTGACATACAGTGAGAGATAACACTGCAGATGAAAAGATGAAAGTTACAATGAAATGCATGTTCAAAGCCTTTAAGTCTACAATGTGTATAAGGGTCCATTTACACAGAAAGATTATCTGACAGATTATCTGCCAAAGATTTGAAGCCAAAGCCAGAAATAGACTATAAACAGAGATCAGGTCATAAAGGAAAGCCTGAGATTTCTCCTCTTTTCAAATCCATTCCTGGCTTTGGCTTCAAATCTTTGGCAGATAATCTGTCAGATAACCTTTGTATGTAAATGGACCCTAAGACTCAATCCGATACTCTAGAGTTACATACAAAATATTTAAAGGGACCTGTCATACTAGCAGTGCAGTTCAGTCTGCAGTCATCATGGTATAGAGCAGGAGGGGCTGGGCAGATTAATACTGTATATGGTTTGGGGGAAAAGCTTCCAGGATAACTTCTCCTTAAGGGTATGCTCACACTGAGTAAATCAGGTGGAGATTTCCGCTGCGGAATCCTGCCTACCTCAATGTGTCATAGCCCGTCTATGGGAGAGCGCTCGCTCCTCTGCTGCCGCCGCTCTCTGTTAATAGAAGTGACATGTCACAACTTTGAGAGGTGAGTGGCGGCTGTGGAGGAGCGCATGCTCTCCCATAGATGGGCTATGACACATTGAGGTAGACAGGATTCCATGATGGAAAGTTCTGCCGTGGATTTACTCAGTGTGAACATACCCTTACTCATGTAAATCTCTACTCATTCTGGGATACATAGTCAGGTGGACGGTCCTACTCAGTGATTGAAATCTGTGTATATAGAAAGCTGTTAATCACTAAATAGGACCATCTGGATTACCTGGACCTCCATAACAGGTTTCCTATAGATTAGGCAGAATTTTTAAATATAATGTGTTCCATTTAAAGTGGGCTGATCAGCTCTTCTGGATGTCTGTAAATGTCTGTAAAGACTTGCATTTCTAATACCTCTAACTACAGGTTCCCCAAACCAGCAAGTAGTGGCTACAGGGGGAAGTGGAAGGACAAGGAGACAGCCAAGTTACAGATGCTATACTGTCTCCTCTCCTCTGTGATTGTGTGGTATAGCAGCTGGGAGGGAGGGGGATTAGGTATTGCTCAACACACTACACAAAGTAGTAAAGCACAATGCACAGAGCCCAACCTCAATGCTATTTCTATAATCTCTGATGTGTCTAAGGACAGAAATGGTGATGGCGAGTTATCCAACCATTTACACATTTCTAGAAGGAGTTATGGAGCAAAACAGTATAAGGCTACGACCACACAATGTCTTTTTCGGCTGTTTGACGGACACCATTTTGAAGCCAAACAATGGCCATTGTTTTACAATAACAGACGTTGTTTGACCGTGAAATGATGGCCATCCAAAAAAACAGCGGTCAAACAACCAAAAAAGGATGTTGTGTGGTTGAAGCCATAAGCATAATTATTTCATTGCGAATACAAGTAGTTACTTAACACCATCAGTAGAGCTGACGTGGTCCCCAAATTGATCCCAGTCGCCAGAGTAAACACACACTACAACTTCATCTACCGTCCTCATGGACACTATACTTCTTGGGATGACATCATTCTGTGTATCAGTCAGCTGAGAAGGGCGCTAAGCTGAAATGTGTCCTGTTATTATATATCATGCCTTGAACATGCAATAAAATACTTAGCTACTAGTGCCGGGAACTTCTGTTAGCAGTATAGAATAACAGCCGTAATTGACTATGACCGTCCAAATTACCATCTGCTTTTGCAAAAAAAAAAAAAAAGGCTGTTTATTTTTATTTGTTCACACATTTTAATTTCCACTCAAAATAATAACCGTATTGTGGTATTATTGTACTGTGTGTGAAGTTAGTTTTTGGGTGAAAATAAAAGCTTATAATATCTACTGTTCTATGGCATTTGTAAGATACCTCTAATGTTTTACAAAGGTTACTGTCCCTACTAAAGTAATCCATGCTCCGGGTCTACTGTCTTAACCCTGCCCTAAGGAAGATAAGTATAATTGATCAGTAAAGGGAAGACATTGCATTTATCAAATACAATTAGTGCGGCAGTACAAGATAATCCACAAATCTCCCCACAACCCCGATCAGACGTCAATCACATCCCTGCTATCTTCTGTGTATCTTCTCAAGAACATAGTCCATTATGCCTTTGCCAAATAACCGTGGAGAGGAGGCAGCGACAACAAAGAAATGTTATTGTATCAAAATTCCTGTAAGGAAACTGCAGCACATGTCCACAGGGTGTGCACTATGCCAAATTTCTAGACTTAAAAAAAACAACGCCTACACATGTTTCTTGGAATCCAATTCAATCACAGTATATTCCTTGTTTTCTCTGCCAGAATATCGGAGCTTGTGTGGGCTCATGTGTGGGCTCTGGGAGAGAAAACACTTATTATTCTGTATGAAAATGGTTGGTATTGTATACTATGTTTTTATAAAAGTTATACCCATTAACTCATATGATGATAGTTTATATTTTATGTTGGACTATGTTAGACTTAGGCCGGTAAGTGAGAACAGTGTCCTTTTGGTTTATGTCTTCTTATGCACGTGTATTGGTGTAAAACTGTATAGTAGTCAAAAGAAGCTGTATGCACCTATAGAGGAATACAGTTTCTTCCATTTGGGGCATACTAATGTGAACAGAGCCTATCTATGGTAGGACACCATAGCAGCAGCAATAAGGAAATGTTTATTTATACATCTAACAGTGCAGACAAGTCTTTCATCTATGAAATATGAACGTCTTTTAGTGTTCTTTTAATCCTTATAAATGGGCCGGAGCTGAGCTTTTATTGCTAAAGAACTTAATATTTCAGGCTATTCTTCCCACAAGATGATACTATTAATATTTCTGTACTGCTTTCCTATTCCATCTCCTCAAATAAGGCTTACTGTGCTGTTTCACATCAGTGTCCAATATGAGCTTTAAGACCATATCACCTAGATTTTTTTTTAAAGGATGGAATTTTTTTTTTTGTAAGAAGAACTATGGCTTAAAAGAAGTGAAGACGTGTAGTCTGAGATTCTGTAGAGAAGAAAGATTAACATGAAAAGGAGCCAAGTGACACTTCATGGAAATGAGCCCACCAAAGATGTGTAAGACTGTAATATTAGAGTATGAGGCAGTGTAGCAGTGTGTTAGAGTGTAAGGCAGTGTAGCAGCGTGTTAGAGTGTACGGCAGTGTGGCTTTGTGTTAGAGTGTAAGCAAGGGCGTAGCTAGGATTCATGGGGCCCCATAGCAAAAAACTTTAAGGGCCCCCCCTTCCCTACGCACAACACAAAGCACTGCATATATATATATATATATGTTTTACTGCTCGTGCACTGATAACCCCTGACCTCGGCACAGAGCTCTGCACATTTTCCTTTCCTACTTGACTGCCAGCTGGAGAACAGAGGTCAGAGGTTATCAGTGCAGTGAAGCAAATATCTCTGTCTTCTGTTTGTTAACCCTTTCTTTGTGTTGCAGCATGTAAGTAAACATTGAGTCACTTACACACTGCAGTAGATAAGAGGTTAAGCAGAAGGACACAGGCTCTTACCTTCTTGTCCGGGCCCCCCTCCTGCACGTGCCCCATAGCAACTGCTTACCCTGCCTCTATGGTAGCTACACCACTGAGTGTAAGTCGGTGTGGTAGTGTGTTAGAGTGTAAGGCAGTGAAAACCTGTCGCTTAACAAATGTTGCAAGACTACAACTCCCATCGGAAAGCTGTGAGAGTATGCTGGAAGTTGTAGTTTTGCATCTGCTGGAAAGCCATAGGTTGTAGGTCACTGGTATAAAAAGTATAGCCCAGATTGTGAATATCTAGATCTATAAATGGTAAAACTACAGGTACACATTAAAGGTAAATATGCACAATAGAATTGTTATTCCCTAATATATCCTTTAAGCATATCTCAAGGGCATCCAGTAGCAAAATACATACAACTTTACAGATGGGCAGAAAAGGTTTTGTCATTGTTCTCTAAACATCAAAACAGGTAGGTGAAAAGGGAAAAATGTTCAGTGACAAACTCAGCTCTACCACGGCTGCACCTAGCAATGGGACCTAGTTATAATTTGGTCATAATGGGTTAATAAACTTTAGTGAAATATTTTTTCCATAAAAGTAATCTCCGAAAAGCAAATTTTCCATCAGTAATGGAGGTGCAAGTTGCAATAACTGTAGTTTAGAAGTTGCCGTCCAAAGCTTTTAGCTCCAGACGTTCTTGCACCATGATAGCACCTATGTAAATAAACCGTGATACCCACCACAACAATTGCGCTAGCACACTGAACATTATGCCTGCTTTACAATGGTGCCATCATTCCCATACACGGCACAAAAAAAGCTTTAGAAGAGCGGTTAGTAGCAGATAATAAGCATTGTATTGTCTTATATAATCCTTTAAAAAAATGACAGAGAAGTGTTAAGCTCCAGATATCTGCCTCCATTCTTCCACTCATAGAAGTACGAGCTACATGATCATTCACATCTTTTTCACTAAAGAACATTTTGCTAAGTAAAAGTTGCAGTTTCAAGTTCTCTTTGTGAATCCTGCTAGATGCATTGTCTATTTGATAAGAACGTGTGCTTGAATAAAATACGTAAAGAGGCAAAACGATGTTAATTGAATTACGGAAAGTAAAGTTGGAAGCAAATCCATCCCACAAGCCGCAGTAGTGATCAGTTACTGATGGATTTAAGAAGAGCATTTGCATTAATGGAACTATACAAGGCTCAGATTAAGTATATTTACTTTGGCTATATACTGCTTTATGGCCATGAACGTTGCAATATACAATAAACAGGGTATCTATTGCACTTTCGCAATGAGCAATAGGGCCACCACCGCAGACCCGATTTATGTACATTCTTTACAAAGTGACTTTAAGATGCAATCATGTTTTGGGCAATTCTATTACGCCAGCTTCCTGTTTATTGGTCTAACAAATATGCCCAGCTTTCTTTCTGAAAATTGTTTTGCTGTGTGTTCATAATCAGCTTTCCAAGCTCAGCTGGCAGAGAGACTAATAAATTACATACAACTGATACTCTGACTGACAACTGTTTTCTTGGGTTATTACATTTTTAGAAGGACACTAATTTCATATTGGCTTTGAAGGATGTTTTTTAAATTAGTTGCAGTACATGAAAAAGCAAAAAGCGTTTAACTTTAAAGAAAAATAGACTCCGCAGGAACATTAACATGCAGGAGCCAACCACTAATAGGCTTCAGAGACATTCATTTTTAAAGCAAACTGTATTTCCAGGCTTAGCCCGGTGTAAAAAAAGTACAAGGGGAGGAAAAGCATTGCATTACCCAGTTATTCCAGTTACTGCTAAAGTTGCTGGCCTTCTGTCAACTCATATTTTTTACAATCGAGAAGAAACATTCACAGTAAAGTGAGACTAACCACATGGGGCAGGCTATAGCAGCAGTCACAAATCATGATTTATACTTTTCAATTGGAAAAAAATGTCACATTAAATGAAGATATGAAGTGGCTTTTTCCTCATATAAAGTGTATCTTCTTAAGAAGTTCTATCAACATTATAGGTGCCCTTTAAGCAGATTAGGAATTCGCTACAGTTCAATTCGCTACTGTATAAAGCACGTAGGTAACTTATGTGACCCAAAGTTAAATGTCACACAGTTATAATACTGTATAGCAGCGTTATCGACCCTGTGGCCCTACATCCTTTGCAAAACTACCATAGCCAGCTCTCCCAGCAATGGCAACTTTAAGCCTGATGTATTCAGGGTATACTGGGAGTAGTAGTTTTGCAACAGCAAGAGCATCTCAGAGCCGTTACAGCGTCACCTAAAAAGTATTACTTTTCAGATCTTAAGAGAAATCTAAGTTTTAGGATTAAACTTCTGGAGAATGAGAGATGCTTAGATACACCTTGAAGTCATAAAGTACAGATATAGAGAACTGTACCTAGATATGACAAACCATGACACATCAAACATCACATGCCAATGGAACTGTCAAGGTAAAGTTCACTGCATCATGGTCTGCAATGTGTTAAATGTCAGGGCATACATTGGTACATCTGTACATGTGAATGTGACCTATTTATGTGCCAAGAAGGTTTGGTGTAACCTGCTGTAAAATCCATCAATAAGTTGAATACAAAGACACGTGTCAAGGATGGTGAAAGATTTCAGACACAAAACTCAGCTCGATATATATGTATACACTTATGTATGCTCTGAGCAAAGATAGGAATGTGGTCAAGACCTTTACTTATGTTAAAGATGTAAATACGGTTAAGAAGCAGCTCATTTCCTACAGAAAGGTAAGCTTAAGAACAAGGACGTACAGCGAACTTTAAATTGACATTAAACGCATTGCATACCATTCATTCCAATGGCATGCGATGCAAGAAGAAAGTTAACTGGATAAGTAGTACATATAATAAGAACATGCCACATGTCCGGGTATTAACACTCCTCCCCCATACTTCACCAACTTAGTCTTATTTAAAACTCTTTAGAAACTTTGGCACCAAGCTACTTTTAATTATTTCCATCCTTTTTTTTTTACACAAACCAGATGTTCTCTTGGGAAACCCCATAAAGAAGAATAAAAAATAGGGATGTAATATTTCCTCAAATGAGGTAAATCATTTGCCAATAACGTAATTAATTGCGCACCAGAATGAGAGCAGAGTTCATTGTTGAAACGAATTGCAGCATAAAAATTCTATTATTTCAAGGCAAATGATTAAATGGCATTTCATTTCCAACAAAATGAGATTATCGAAAAGAAGTAATTATGAGATACCCCAGGCACTTTACTTTTAGAATAGACATATCTGTCAAGGACATAGGCATCCACTGAAATCCAATTTTCATTTTAATCTAAGGGTGAGCTACTGAAAGGCATTAGTCAAGAAGGTTTCGAGAAGTATGGCAATAATTAAGACACCCGGCATAACAAACAAACTTCAGATGACTTCACCAAACCTTCTGACAACAGAAACACATGCACTTTGGAGGTGAATTCCCTACGCTTAGAGTACACCATCTGTAATGGACTGACCTTTACACATGCATAGAATTCAAACAACGACTACTTGACAGGCATAAAATGAAATGACTGACTTCTTACCTTGAGAATGGATATGCACCATAGCGGTTAACATAAAGCACAAAGCATACATGGTCTTTGGATAATCTCCTTAGTACTCTGAGCAGTCTCTTTCAACAGCTTCTTCTCTTCTACCTTCCGTGTGTGTGTGTGTGATTTCCCTAATACTTTGGAAGCCGACACATATACTGTTCAAGCTGTGGAAACGAGCTGCATTGATAGAAGCACCCTGTGCTGGAAGTGCTGGCTGGAGAGGGGAGGGAAAGAGCAATTACCCAAATAAAAGAGAACAGGAAGAAATGGCTTGTTGTGGCTCTTGTGGCAGAGGCTGGCAGTTGTTTGTTGGTGTAATTGCAATCAGCTGTAGTGAGGAGAAGCTTACATTTCACTGCTTACTGGGAGACGATTGCTTGCCTGCCTCTCGATTTCTCAGCACCTCCAGAAGCCTTCAGCACCGCGGACAGCGCCTAGCGTCAGCACTAGGAATAACGTTAACTAGCGAGCGGCTGGAATGGACAGCTCCTACATCAGCAGCAATGCCAGGCTGCTGCCTCCTGCATGTGCTCCCAATCACACATCACTGTAAGAGGCCAGCACACATGCTCCTATAACTGGTGCATGTATGATAGCTCACTACTCCTGCATGATACATACACATGAACGTATACGGTAAGCTTTGTATATTCAAGAGAATTCCTATGAATATTATTACTAGATTGTCATCATCGTCATCATCTCTATTGTAAGCTCTAACATTATCGTAAGTATTATGATATTCTCTACTATATAGAAGTATTTTTTTTATAGACCACAGAACAGATTTACAATAAACACAACTACATAATATTTTCATAACACAGAAGTTTTAAACAATAAATATTTATGATTTTAATATAAACTAAACCCATCTTAAGCGCAGTGGAATCTGTTGGCGCCATACAAATAAATATTATTATTATTGTTATTATTATCATTATTATTATTACATAAGCTGTGCTGGAGCATGCACTCGATTGCTCGCTGTTATCAGCCATCTGTGGATAGATAGAGGCTGATGCTCTATCTATGACTGACAGTAAATATGTACAGATGTCTGCCCTCAGATCAGGCAACATCTGTGCTATGTTTGTGAAATGGATTCTTCTAGGTAGTGGTAAAGCCACTACAATATAGTCAATTATCTATGTATTTATTTACAGTTTAAGAGGTGCTCCCCAACCTGAGAGTCTCCAGCTGTTGAGAAACTACAACTCCCATCATGCCTTGAGAACCAAAGATGGTCAGTGCATGATGGGCACAAGAGTTTTGCAACAGCTGGGGACCCACAGATTGGGGAATATCAGCTTAGAGGGTCAGTTTCATTTGTCATGATTTGGAGGTTGTCAGGGCATGAATGATGAGAGTTGTATTTTTGTGAGTGCATACTTGGAAGGTCAGCTAAATTTGCCATTATTTGAAGGCTGTGCATGAGTGCATGATAGGAGTTGTAGTTTTGCAACAGCTAGTGAGCCACAGGCTGGAGAACTGTTGCTCAGAGAACCAGGTAAATTTTTCATAATTTGAAGGCTGTCAGGACATAATAGGAGTTGTATTTTTGTAATATCTGGAGAGCCACTGATTGAGGAATGCCAGCTTGAAGGGTCTACTCCATTTGCCTTAAAAAGGGGAATTCCTATGTCATGTAATGTAGTTAAACTTTTAGGGCTTCTAATGTGCCAGCTCTTTTGCTCTCCTTATTGGCAGCTCGTTGTAAAATAAACACTGGTATAATCCGCCCACAGCAACCAATCACAGCTCAGCTTTCAGTTCTGGTAAAGTGAAAGAGGAGATGTGAGTGGTTTCTATTAGCAGATTACACCAGTGTATATTTTACATGGGGCACTTTCTCCTCCTTTCACCATGGGGGCTGTATACAGCAGGGGGCATGGTTACTATAGGGGGGGTAACAACAGGAGGCATTGTTACTATGGGGGGGTCATAACAGGGGGCAATGTTACTATGGGGATCCACAACAGGAGGTATTGTTAATATGGGGGGTGTCACAACAGGGGGTATCACTACTTTGGGGGAGGGGGTCACAACAGGGGGCTTTATTACAATAGGGAAGGTCACAACAGGGGGCTTTATTACTATAGGGGTAATAACAGGGGGCATCACTATTATGAGGGGGTCACAAAAGGAGGCAATATTACTATGTGGGGTCAAAACAGGGGGCTTTATTACTATGGAGGGTCACAACCGACGGCATTACTACTATATAGGGCACAGCTGGGGGCACTATTACTATATGGTGGCACAGAAGGGGGCATTATTACTATATGGAAGGGACAGCAGGGGGCATTTTTACTATATGGAAGGCATAGCAGGGGACCTTATTAGTATATTGGGGGGGGGGGGGTCATAGGAGGGGATGTTATTGCTGTACTGTCATAGAAGACAGTGTTATGACTCATCTTACTCATTTTACTGCACATGACACCAATAAGTGAAATTACTACCATATAGGAGCCTTTAGGTAGAAAAAAGGTAGGAAGTTGAAGGGAAAGTGTGGAGCCTAAGATGTTTGTCTGGCAGGTTCTGAAGAGATTTTACCTGGAAGAAATCGTCATGGTGGTCTGGGCCAGATGGAGAGAAAAAGGAAAAGTGAAGCCTCAGATCAAAGAAGATGTCACCTGTGAGTCACTCATTGTCGTTTTTTTGTATTTTGTAGAACATTTCGGAGGGGTGCCCAAAGTGGAAAAGGTTGGTGGGAAACAAAGGGGGGAAGGGGGACCCAGGCCAATTTTTTGCACAGGGGCCCTATGCAGTCTATGTCTGTCCCTGCTATACAGCTATACTAGAGATTAGTGAACTACGAATTTTCAAGCTCACACAAATTTGAACGATTTGCATTTGAATTTGCCTGGAGAAGGTTGATGCAACCTGAGGACTGCCTAGAAAACATAGATATAGCAATAGGCCTCAGGCTGCATTCACCTTCTCCAGGCAACGGGATTCAAATAATTAATGATGGTTCAGGGTCAAATTTTCAGCAAGTTTGCTCATCTCTAATCTCATATATATATATATATATATATATATATATATATATATATACACACACACACACACACACATACCAGCCAAACCATTGCATTTAGAGCAGATAAATAAGGGAAGAAAATGTACAGGCATACAGCCCGTCACCTTTTCCCCAGCAGGATTTACTAAGAGGTGCATGTCTCTTAGTACAGCCACCCAGCACAGGCATTGCGCAAAAGTTTATACTTTCTCTTAAATCTTGTAGATTTTTGTCTGGTTTATACCTGTTTTCAGGCATAAACCTTTATAAATCAGGCATAGGAGGAGGCCATGACTCTTCCCCTGCCTTGTCGCGCCTTTGCCTGCCCATCAGGTGAGCACGGGATATGGTAGGCAGATGCCATGGAAAAGGGGTGACTCTGCCCCTTCTCTATGGTGTATGCCAGGGGCGCACAATGAAAAATCCCCCCTATATCTATATTTATACCAGCCTGACCACTACTTTTAGAGCAGAGTGGGGGTTAGTAACTGTCCAAGACAATAAGCTGTCAACAAGGGGAGGAAATGAAGTTTGCTAAATGAATGTAATTGCTAAAAGATTGAACTTGACAAGTCCTATATGTTTAACTATTAGCTGAGATGGGAATTTAAAGGCTGACAGGGCCTGATGGAGGGACACAGGTTGGGTAATGCCAGCTTAGAGGGTCAGCGTCATTTCCCATCATCTGAAGGCTTTCAGGGATTAATGGATGTTCTAGTTTTTCAATAGCTAAAAAGCCAAGGGGGAACACCATCAGCTCTATTTGCTATAACCATGCTGTTATAGTATGATGAGTGTTGTGGTTTCCAATGGTTGGTGAATGCCTACTTACAGGGTTAGCACCATTCGCCATACCAGTAGACTGTCAGGGCATGATGGGTGTTGTAGTTGTGCTAATAGGGTCAGCTCCATTTGCCATAGCATATATGCATGGTCACATTATAATTGCTTAATTGATAAAACTCTTGATATTTGACAGACACATCGCCATGCAGTTTGATAAATCTGATACTCACATCCTGTGCAATCATTCCCGACCTATTCATGCCACATTTTGTCACAGACATATGAGTCTCAATATGTCATATATCCAGATAAAAGACTGAAAAGCAATTCCTCTATAAATCACAGTGTGCATCTTCTTAGATTGCTAGTGGTCCTTGAAGTCTGGAGAGCTACAGTTCTACAATGTAACATATCATCGCTATTATAATCTAGATAGCATATGAAAGATTTAGAAATGAGGGTTATTACCAAACTATGTTGCCATCAATACCTATCTGCACGGTGGAGACTGAGCTCTGCAGGACAGATCTGAAACTCTATCTATTATTTGTTTATGCATATTTATGCTTTTCTGAGCCCAGTTAATTCCTCTCCATTGAAACACTCATCATACTTCTTACAAAGCTTTTATGAGATTCAAGGTTTCCTGGTATGTGCGTCCTTCCCTCCCCCTCTGTAACGCTCAGGGGATTTTCGAAGGCTACTCAGTTTAATTAAAATAACTGCATCGTGTTAATTGATATGACAAGGAACATCAACAGAAATATCCAATAAAGACAGCTAGAATTTCTGTACACCAGTTGTAAGTCAATGAAATGACAATGAGCAAATTAATATAAAAGCTACCTAGTCAATAGAATAGTAATAGGATAGTAAGACTACTAGAGGGGAAAAAAAGCTTCGTATGTCTATTTTCATAAAGGACCCAGGGCGCTCTTACTTCTAAGGCTGTTTGAGTGTACAACAACTCAGTGGTTGATATATTTGTTCTGTATTTCAGATTCACTGGATAATGAAGATGGCTTTTGAGCGTACAAAGGACAATAAATGACTACTTTGCACTCAATAAATGCCAAGGCTTCAGGCAGCTGCATCAGCCCCAAACTGTGCTCAGAAAAAAAAGCTTAATTATCATTATATTATAGTAAAAAGCTGGTGGCAGTGGTATTTAACCAAATAATCTCTCCCTCATCAAGCCTCTGAGAATAAAACACAAGCATGTCGCCTATATACTGTAATGATGGCAGATATAATGAAAGTACAGTATAACATTTCAGGTACGGGTGATCTGTTCATCACGGTTGACGAGGTGGGGCCATAAATGTGTCAGAAACGTCCATTTAAATAATTGCATTGGTTTTATTAGTTATTTAATTGAAGAATTCATACATTCTATAAAAAACACAAAGTGCTGGCTGCATTACATCACATTATGACACTCCAGGCAATAAAACTGGGGAAAGACTCTGCTGTTGATTCTATTACTTATATAAGTAAGCATTGTAAATCCAATCCATGTAGGAAGCCATATGTTATTTCATTTTGAGATGTGCTTTGTGGTCTATAACTACTATTGTTGTAGGAATGGTAGATACCCCAGACCCTGATGAAATTACTTACCCTATGAATACTTCTTTACTTAAAAAAAAAAAAAAAATCCTATAAAACTAAAAAGCAAGTGGCAATTGTGCTAAAGTGTTCATATCTGAGGCAGAATTGAGTTATCACTGTGCAAAAAGAATAAGAGTTAAATGACAAAGCAATCAAAACCACATTTGTTACTATAGGTCTCCCCTGCCTTCTCGCTATGTCTATCATGCTTTCCTTTCAACTATTTTTCCTACCTTTTTTTACCTAACTGTATTATATTTGCTGCAATGGCTGTGATCATAAATAACTCTGATTCCAGCTGTTTAGCTCTTTAGATGCTGCAGTCAATAGTGGCAATAATATTTATGTAGTAGAATTTGCATGGCAAATAGTCTTTAATCTTGACATTTCCATGAAAGGGAATGTACAATCAGTACCGTAAATACAGTTTTTACCACTAACTGATCGGTGCCGCTGCGCTGATTCTGACAATACCCTTCATTACAAAATCGCTGCCTGGTTCCTGAGGTAAGTACATTTTTCTTTATATGCTAATTAGCTTGTATGGTACACTGGAGGCAAGACCAGTACCCCCAGTGCATTGATTTTCCCTCCCATTAATGAAAGGGAATCAATGGGAGGCAAAATCAGTGCACTGGAAGTGTTTCTGTACTGATTGTATATTTGCTTTAAGAGAGTGTTAAACTGAATTCTCCAGGAAAAAAAAATATTAAAAGTATGAACATAATTTAAAAAAGAAAAAAAACACTCTGCTTTATTATGTAAAAAGTTAAATATTTATAAATAAAGTTAGCGGTGCTGTAATCATACTGACCTGAAGAATAAAGTTACTACTACTACTACTACTACTACTACTAATAATAATGATAATAATAATAGTAATAATAATATGACCTTGTGAGTAATAGAAAAAAAAAAAACTTACAAACAATTCCAATAACTCAAGTCAAGCATTTTCCAATGCTCGAGTGCTCAACTCAAGTAATGAACCTCACTAAAATCAATGGGAGACTCGAGCATCTTACCAGGCGCCCCCTGCTTAGCAAAGTGAAGAGAGCCTGGTTCACCGCCAATGTATCTTGCAGTGATGTATTGTTTCTTTTTTTTCCAAATGAGAGAAAGTGAGAAAATGTAGAGGGCATTTACCAATAAAACTTATTCTTTATTCATTGTCTTTTAAAATCACCATAATAGAACATGCAGGAGGGCAGACAACCACCTTTTCCAATCAGTGTGGCAGCGTGACAGCTGTTTTGCGTGACGTAGACACGCTTCTACAGACGCGCCTGTAGAAGCGTGTCTACATCACGCGAAACAGCTGTCACACTGATTAGAAAAGGTGGTTGTCTTCTGCATGTCCTTGCTCTTCTGTAAATACAGGGTATAACAGGGACTGAACAAAGGGATAGACCGGGGCAGGGGTCGCCCTTTTTAGGGCGAGTGCCCCGACAGTTCCCTGTGTGAGAAGGGATAGTGACCAATACGCATACACATAAAGGGCGTATTAGGGATAAAATTAACTCCCTATTGGTCACAACCTGTTAACAGCACTGTCTACAGAAGAGACACCAGCGAGACCACGGGACGACAGACTGGTGAGATTTAACCGGTTTTATTTTCATACATCCCGGCTGGGACTGTGTAGATTGAGCTGAATTGTGGACTGGTGTAAATACGGATTTAATTGGACTTGTGTTTTGTATGTGGGGTTCTTTTGTGTGTTTTTAGAAAGCTTAATAAAAGTAGAGTTTTAAAGGTGTACACCCCTAATATATTGATTTAATTCACTGTGAGGGTGGTGATTTTTGTCCGTGGTTGAGACACGGATATTGGTTGCTTTAGGAGTTAAAGCCATATTAATTCAGATACTGCTATCTATAGCACTTTCGGGTCATGACATCACACAGGGGGGAGGGGGAGGTACAGCTGAAGACACGTAGGCAAGCAGGCTGGGACACAGTAGGACTAAGCAGGGTTCAGGCTGGAACCACGGGCAGCAGGAACCATGGTCAGAAACACCTGGCAGGAATCACAGGCAGGAATCACGGGAGAGCTGGGATCATGTGCATAAGAATGCAGAGGCACCAACACTAGGGTCAGGGCAGGTTGGGATTTATAGGGATGTGTACGAAGCATATGAACAATTAGGGACGTACTGTCCCTTTCAATCTGTAACAGCTTTCTTAGGAGGCGGGGACGCGCGCACCAGCCGGGAAGACAGAACCGAGAACCATGGAGTGGTGAGGCGTCTCTGAGGGACGAAGAGGAGGTGGCGCCGGGCCCGGGCATTGAGGATCTGGCATCCAATGTTGAGAGGAGCAAGAGGTGTGGGGGTGGACCAGGGCATGGGACGCCACAGCCCTAATAAATAATACCAGCATAAAAGAAATGAATCTCAACACCTTCACTACCATTATTACCACCCCCCCATACCATTACTAAAGTCTAATATACCAAGACCAATAATACCAGCATATAAGAAACAAATATTATCATAATACTTTCACGTCCACCATTATCACCACCCCCATACCATTGCTAAATAGGTGATGTCTTCTCTGCTCGCAGTAACTCATTTTTAACTTTCTTCTCAATCTTGCCCAGCCATCTTGGAGACTCTTCCCAAACTCAATTTGTCAAATCATTTCCACAGAATTTGCCAGACAAACATTTTAGGGTTTCCCTCATACCGTATAGGCCTCAACTGTGCTCCATATAGTAGTTAGGCTCCCTTTGTGCGGCCATATAATAGTTGGGTCCCCTCTGCGCTCGATATAGTAGTCAGGACCCCTTTGTGCTCTAACAGAGTTGTTAGATCTCCTCTGTGCCTCAATAGACTAAAACGCCCCTCTATTTCCATCCATATAGATGTCAGGATCAATATAGAGTAGTTGGGTCCCCTATGTGCCCCAGAAGACTAGTTAGGCCCCAATCTGTGCATCCACAATAGTAGGTATGCCATTCTGTGTGCCCATACAGTAGTAGTATACAGTGTCCAATCTGTTCCCCATATAGCAGTTAGCTGCCTCTGAGTCCATATAAGGCCTCTCTATGTAACCACATGGTAAATAGCCCCCCTCCATGCATCCATACATTAAGACCTGAGTAGATAGTAATGCCCCTGCAGCTATTGCCCCCCCCCAACCCCCCCAAGACAGAAATAGGTAGTACTGCCCTGCAGTAGGTAGTAACCCCGCTGCAGTAGAACATTCCCCCAGTAGGTGGTTATTCACCTCACCCCCATAAATGTTATGTGCTGGGCCCTGGTAGAAAGTCCACACCATTAATAGCCCCCCTACTGACCCGAAGATGGTTAGCCTCCCCCTCTCTTACATGATGCAGACATTCATTGTGTCTCTAAAAACAAGAGTTAAAAAGATACTCCCACTGCAAGAGGCACTTGAGTGATGTCACTCTAGTGAGTGAAGCCGAGAACCCAGGAGAAGAGCGTGGCAGGGAAGGACATGGCAGGGAGCTAATGGGTTCTCAGCTGTCAGTGTGTGTGTGTCTGCGGTGACGGCCGCTGGGGGAGGGTCCAACCGGGGGATCAGGTAAGCGGCATCAATCAGCAGTTGCAGTGTGGCCCTATAATGTACTGTGGGAAGACAGGTCCCCTGGGCTAGCCCGCTACCTAGTAGAAAGGCTTTTGTGGGACTGATAAGTTTCTCATTGAGGAAAACGTATAGGCCATTTATCCTATAATGAGAATTCGGGGAAAACAATATGCAAAAAAGTTATGTCCTAAAGGGGGGTAATTTTGCTCCCTGGTGCCATCTATTAGAGTTTATGTTCCTGCAAGTCAATGTTTAACTTGGCTGTTTATCAGCCTTAGAACATGACTAAAAGATATATTAGCAAAGACAGCTACTCAGGAATTAGATGAATGCTTGTTGCATACATTTGTGTGACTCTCCTTAACATTAATTTTGTGCCCTCTAGTGTATAAATGATAGCTGTGCATGTTAGAAAGAGGTTGATATTTATCAATTGTACTGAGAAAATAGGTGAATGCAAACCAACAACCTGCAATAATGCAAGAAGTTATTAAGCAATGTCCATAGCAACATGTCTGTCATTGCTTTTACTCTTGAGGCATCACTGCTTTTTTAAAATGTTAAGGCTAAGGCTAAATTCACTATACTAAAGTATAACTGTCATCTAGGCTGCAACTAGGCAACTAGGAAGGGTATGTGGAGGGCACGGACAATGACCCCCGAACCTGTCCCACCCAGTTGTCCCTGCCTACTTGCCTCAAGACAGCCATAGGAGACTGGGGCAACTGGGCGACAGTCCCTTATCTGAAGTGTAGAACACAAAACAAAGACATGAAAGACAAACAAAGAGAGGGTCTTAAGGGCTGGGGTCAAATCTAATGGACAATGCACTACAGAATCAGGATTTAAAAGGTGAAGTCTAAGATACAAGAGCCCAAATCAGAGTAAACAGATGAAGAGACACAGAGATATGCAATAACAAAGGGTAGCTTGCTCAGGTGACACTTAATAGCTAGCATGCAGCATAGGACAAACAGACACTTTATAGGAGGTCTGGGACCTGATCCAGGATGTGATTGGACCAGGCACACAGAAAACAGACTGGCACAGCAAAGGTTAAGTGGAAAGGCAGGATGTCAATCACAAGCAAATCAAAGGTTAAATGTTAAATGTCCAAAGGAAACTCTGCAGGGAAGAGATGGGAGTGGTAGAGTATCAATTACTAAGGCAGAAGGCATGAGCTATGTTTAGCCAGTGTTCAGATTGTTGCAATTGAAATAAAAAATTTGTGCAGCGGTCCGAACAGACTGCAGCATGACAAAGAAAATTTCAATCTTTTAAATCATATATAGCAGTGGGTGTCCTGCACACTAAGCCTGTAGCTTGTATCAAACATATGTAGTAGTCTACAGAGCATGCTCAATGTTTTCCAGCAAGAGTAAGAAGCAAAGTTTTGTTATAGTGACAATTGTTTCTACACTATAAAGTACATTCCATTTCATGCCTGTAATGATAATGTCTTTCTGATTGGATACATTATGGATACATAATGATTTCGGCTTTCCGCTAGTTGTGTGCTTTGTATTCTCAACAAAATGTTATATAGGTTTATGTAATCACCTTCTTATCTCTGAATGTTAATAGGCATATTTCTCTTTTAAATTATACAGTGAGTTTATATGCCCAACATCATCCCATAGGCAATTTTATCGAGATTTATGCAAAAGCTTTTCATATCAATCATACAAAGCTGATCCTCTGATATTAGAGTTAGCCAGTTGGATTTACTCTTTATTTATCTTTAGTCTCAAGTCTCTCACATATAGTAGTGAGATTGTGCTTAGCAATATAGACAGAACAAAGTTTGTTTTCCTCTTTGGCTAGCATAAGTTGTAGGTTTATACACATAATACAATGACCTCAAATAATTTATTTACAGAAAAAAAAATTGAAATTGAAAATACCAGCGCCATCATTTTCCTTAACCTTAATATAGATTCATTTAAGACGGGGCTGGGGAACCTTTTCCAGTCCCGGGCATTTATAAAAACATTTAGGTCATACCCTACACAGCCATCACACTCACTGATGCCCCTACTTTTGCAGTTAACCTTCCCCCCAGTGATGCCCCTGGGAGCTGATGAGACATGGACTCAGCTTATGGAGAACCTAGAGACCTGTAGGTGGACAATGGGGGAGCATGACAAGGTAAGCACTAAATTAAACATTTTTCCTAACCAGATAATGCCCAAGGTTAAGTTTTACGATAATATTGGACAGCTACATAATCCTTTTTTGTTAAAGAGGTTAAAGGGGTTAACATAATTTTCCTCAAATATGGGTTTATTTAAATGGACAATCAATATACAGGAAAAAAAAAGAGTAAAGCTGGCCAGGTATTGCTTAAAAAATTAGTTGTCATTAAATATAAAGTAGTAATTTTTTTCTCCATGGTACAAAAATGTTTTAGTGTATTTGAGAACCTTCAGACAATTTCTATGATAATACTTTATGTCAGTGGCTTTACAAGCATGTACCTGAAATTCAGTTAAACTGTGTGCACTTTTATTATACATCGAGACCAACTTTAAGCTGTATTTATAGACATATTTATAGCTGTGGCTGCTGTTTACACCTCTCTCTGCCAGGCCCAGACTTTTTTACTGCTTTCCTGTTTATGACCATTTCATGAACAAATTTGTTTGTACTTTTTTTTATACCTTAACCTTTTGAAGATAGATAGATAGATAGATAGATAGATAGATAGATAGATATGGTGTGTATAGTGGGAACAGCATTCGTGCGGATAAGTTCTTGTGGGGGGTGCCAGCAGTGTGCACTGTGGAACCACTTGTGCACAGCTATGTAGAAAAAGGTAAACCACATGGGACTCCAAATGAATCAAACAAACAGGTTCATTCCTCCCACTGGTGCAACTTTTCGCTCTTATAATCAGAACTTTCTCAAGCAGACAATTACATGTGTTCAGTGCAGCATTTGATATACAAACAATACACAATCATTGGTTGATTAGTGTCATGTGACTTCAGTGTATCATCCAAAACAATCAATAGTCATTGTGCAAAAGCAAAAAGTGAAAAGCAAAAATCAGGATATACAAAATGTATACATAGTGAGAACACTGTAATAGAGCTGGCTCCAATGTGTTAAATCCATATGAAAGTTCACATATACAAAGTCCAAGTGTGTCCAGATAAGTTCATAGTAACAGCTTGGAGACAGATGAAATATCCACTAACCAGTGTGACAGCAGCCAGTGTCCAGCATGAATCAGATCTTCAGGTAGCAGTGAGTATCACTCAGCTTGTAAACAGAGAATGTGTATTTTCCTGTCCATTCAGCTTGTGTATAGAAGGATGCAGCTGACTTGAGGGCAGGATGAAAGGTGAATGGAGATGTCAGTGCAGACATACAGTGGGTGTGCCTTTAGGGTGAAGTGAAACCAGGAGCACAACAGGAGATGTTAACCCCTTCACTGTAGACTCCTAATCTTCACCATATGTATCACATAAATGACAGGTAAACTGCAGTACATATGTCCACAGTAACAGCAAAATCCTGCAAAGGGCATAGCCTAGGACCAGGTACTACCTATCAGGCTACAGTTAAGCGCACCCATAGGGTGGGCTAGTATTTATTAGGGTTTCCCCACCTGCAGACCTGTCAGTGAGCTAGGTGTCTTTAGAGTCCACAAGGTGATTGCACATAATAATCCACAGCACTCACAGGGTAAAATCCCACAACTACTGCAAGTGAAACGCACAGTGTGAACAAGCATCAAAAACTGGAAATAAAAAGTTGGGAAATGAAGGCTTTTGTCAGTTTCTGGGTGGATATCCCACTGTCTCCAACAGAAAAGCTTGAGGGTTGTAAGATATCTCCACTGACAGGCCGCTCTGAAGCTAGAGCGCGCGGGACCCGGGGAGAAGCGGACAGCAGGAGCAGCCCTGGAGCGTGGATAGGTAAAGTATATAGTTTAAGCAAGGGCTGCAAGGACATTGGTAACAATGTCCTTGTAGCCCTTGTTAAACTATTATCGGGCCGTGTAATAGGCCCAGTAACCAAGCGCCAATCTAACAGCGGGGCTCAGAAGGAAAGGAGGGCCAATTAGCATTTTCAGTGCAGATTTTGCTGTACAAGTTTTCAGGCGCCAGGTGCGTTTGCATGCCCCTGTACTGCCAGCAGAGTGAACCCCCCTCATAAGTCCCCCCATTTTGAAAAGTTAACCCCTCAAAGAATACGTCTTGGGGTGCAGTGAGCATTTTGACCCCACAGGTATTAGAGGAAAGTATTCAAAATTAGACAGTAAAAATGAAAAACTAGAATTTTTCGAATAATATGTATGTTTAGTTTGAAATTTCTCAATTTCACAAGGAACAGGAGAGAAAAGGTAAGCTAAAATCTGTAACGCAGGTTCTTTCGAGTAGAAAGGTACCCCATATGTGAGCATAAACCACTGTATGGGCACACAGCGGGCCTCAGAAGGAAGGGAGCACCAATTAGCATTTTCAGTGCAGATTTTGCTGAAGAAGTTTCTGAGCGCCAGGTGCGTTTGCAGAGCCCCTGTAGTGTCAGCAGAGTGAAACTCCCCCATAAGTCACCCCATTTTGGAAAGTGCACCCCTCAAAGAATACATCTTGGTGTGCGGTGAGCATTTTGACCCCACAGGTATTAGAGGAAAGTATTCAAAATTAGAATTTTTCCAATATGTTTGTTTAGTTTAAAATTTCTCAACTTCACAAGGAAAGGGAGAGAAAACGCACCCCAAAATCTGTAACGCAGGTTCTCCTGAGTACAACGGTACCCCATATGTGAGCATAAACCACTGTATGGGCACACAGCGGGGCTCAGAAGGGAAGGAGCGCCAATTAGCATTTTGAGTGCAGATTTTTCTGAAGAAGTTTCCGAGCACCGGGTGCGTTTGCAGAGCCCCTGTAGTGTCCGCAGAAGAGAAAACCCCCCAAAAGTCACCCCATTTTGGAAAGGGCACCCCTCAAAGAAGTCATCTTGGAGTGCAGTGAGCATTTTGACCCCACAGGTATTAGAGGAAAGAATTCAAAATTAGAAAGTAAAAATGAAAAAAATTAATTATTTCAATAATATGTTTGTTTAGTTTGAAATTTCTCAATTTCACGAGAAACAGGAGAAAAAATGCACTACAAAATTTGTAAAGCAGGTTCTCCTGAGTACAACGGTACCTCATGTGTGGGCATAAACCCCTGTATGGGCACGCAGAAGGGCTCAGAAGGGAAGGAGCATCATTTTGCTGGTGCAAAACCGCAGCTAGTATCGGTTATTAGAATAGAGCAGTTGCTAAAAAATTTTTTTTTAAACAAGATTACAGGTAATCTGGGGTGGTGACGGGCAACCTGGGAGTGTTTACTTGCTATCTGGGGTGGTGACGGGCAATCTGGGGTGGTACGAGCAGTCTGTGGCAATCTGGGGTGTTTATGGGCAATCTGGGGGTGTTTACTGGCTATCTAGGTTGGTTACGGGCAATCTGGGGTGGTTACGGGCAATCTGGGGCTGTTAACTGGCTATCTAGGGGTGTTTACTGGCTATCTGGGGGTGTTAACTGGCTCTTTGGGGTGGTAACGGACAATCTGGGGGTGTTTACCGACTATCTAGGGGTGTTCACTGGCTATATGGGGTGGTAACGGACAATCTGGGGGGGTTTACTGGCTATCTGAGTTGGTGACGGGCAATCTGGGGGGGGTCACAGGCAAACTGGGGTGGTGATGGTCATCCTGGGGGAGGAGTGACAGGCAATCTGGGTTGGGTACGGGCAAACTGGGGTGGTTACGGGCAATCTGGGGTGGTTACTGGCTATCTGGGGTGGTTACGGGTAATCTGAGCGGTTACAGGTACACTGGAGTGGTTATGAATAATCTGGGGTGGTTACAGGTAATCTGGGGTGGTTACAGGTAATGCGGAGTGGTTACAGGTAATGTGGAGTGGTTACAGGTAATGCGGAGTGGTTACAGGTAATGCGGAGTGGTTACAGGTAATCTGGGGTGGTTACAGGTAATGCGGGGTGGTTACAGGTAATGCGAGGTGGTTACAGGTAATGCAAGGTGGTTACAGGTAATCCGGGGCACTTGACTTTTTATCCCGTCACCAATTTTTGGTGACATGGGGACAAAAAGTGGAACAAGTGATCAGTGGTATATAGTATATACCACTGATCACTTGTACCAGGACCACATCGGCTAGTCCCTGATCATTGCCCCATGCTCTCCCCCACCTCTGGTGGTGGAGAGAATGAGAGTTTGATCTTTTTTTAAGGGTACAAACACACTTGCTGTATCCGCAGCGAGTTTCTGGCTGCGTATTCGGGAGACTCGCTGAGGATCCCAGCCATGTGTACTCAATGGCAGACAAACTCGCAGCAGGGATGTACATCCCTGCTGCGAGTTTGTCCGCAGCTCGCCCCGCTAACTCCCCGGCCGCCAGAGACTATACACCAGCTAATCCCGGCTACGGGGCTCCCGACGTCTTCACGGCCCGTTCAGCCAATCAGTGCTGCGGTGGGGCAGCGCACTGATTGGCCGAGCGGGACGTGCCGGGAATCAGCGAAGGACCAGGTGATATATAGTTGGGACCAGGTAATGTATAGTCTCCGGCGGCCGGGGGGTTAACGGGTAGGCCTTTGGACAAACTCGCAGCAGGGATGTTCATCCATGCAGCGACTTGGTCTGCCATTGAGTACACAGGGCCGGGATCCTCAGCGAGTCTCTCTGCAAATACGCAGTGAGAAACTCGCTGCCGATGCGGCAAGTGTGTTTGTACCCTAAGGAATTAATCACTGTGAACACTAAGGTTATTCCGGGGGGGACAGAGGGGGGGACATTCATCTCCTCTCACTGTGGATTAACGGTGAGAGGAGATGAAAGCATGCAGTGCCCGTTACCGTCATCGGTGCGGAGACTGGCCGGGACTGAGCCCACACTCTGCCCCAACTTCTCAGCGACCTCTGGTAGCTGAGAGGAGGGGGCTGCTGGGCCTTACTGGCGCTGCTGCACTATTCTGCGCCATCGCCATAAAGAGCTGATGGCAGCAGAATAGAGCCCATTAGTGATCGCCGTAAAAATTCATATCGGCGGTCACTAATAACATAATACATGTATTATCTGGTTCACTACGGTTACGGTGATACCACATTTGTATAGGTTTTTTTTAACTATTACCACTTTGGCGCAATAGAAACTATCTTCCTAGCCAAAACCCACAAAAACTGTCGCCACATTGCAAGATCCATAGCGTTCTCATCTTTTGCACAACAGAGCTGGTTTTGGGCTTATTTAATGCAGGAAGATCTGTAGTTTCTATTGATACCAAGTTTTATATGTATTTGACTTTTTTATCTCTTTTATGACATATTTTCTAAAGTGGATTGATAAAATACAGCTATTCTGGTACTGTTTTTTTATTTATTTTTTTACAGCGTGTGTCGTGCGCTATAATTATTGATATTGTTTTATAGATTGGGTCGTTTCGGACGTAGCGATACCAAATATGTATATGATTTGTGTTTTTTAATCACTTTCATGTAATGTTTTATAGTGTATGGGGAATGTAATGCATTTTTATTATGGGGGAGGAGGGGGCTGGGGGGGATTGTGTTTGGTGCACTTTTTTTTACTTTTTTACACTAGTGTACATTACTGTACACTAGTGTAAGACTTATATTACATTATACAATACACTGTACCAGGCAGTTACAGGAGAGGGTCAGCTGTCATACTGATAGCTGATCCGCCGCACTGCCGCCACCGCCGATGCTTATGCCGTTAAAAGGCGTACGCATCGGAATAAAGCCCATTAGTGACCGCCGTGAAAAGGCAGCACTGCGGTCACTAAGGGGTTAATGCAATATATATATATATATGCAGACGTGGCTAAGGTTGGTGTATATGTCTATGGTGTGGTTGGCAGAAATAGTGCTAGTCTAAAAGCTATTTCATGTGCATGGCTACTGTAATAATGGTCATTATGAGATAGGATAGATGAGAATAGGCTAAGTAAATGTAATGAAAGTCCTGATTACACTTTCATTCTCCATTGATGCTGTAAATTGTATGCCCTTCATGTTCATGTTGTTCATAATTGCCTTGAATTGTGTCTTTACTCGTCTCTTTCTAGCGATGTACTATGTGCAGTTCGCCTTGAAGAAATTGGGAACTGTTACTTCAAACACTACGGGAGTATGTAGAAGTAAATATAGGGTGAGCACACTAGACTGCAGAATCATATTTATCCCAATATGAAGGGAGATGCAAAGTCCCCTCTTTAAAAAGTCAAACTCTAGCAAATGAAAGGAAAAGCAAGGGCATCCAGTAAATCCTTCTTTTATTAAGCCAAAGTGTTTACATATCGAGTAAAGTGTTGGCTTCAAGCGCAGAGGATGAAGAAAGCTGTGTACAGCAGGAATAGCACCTGGTATGTAAACACATGGGAAGAACGAAGGAAGAATTTATTGGAGGTCATTGCCTTTCTTTTAATTTCAAGCTAAATAAGCATTTAAAGATGCGTCGCCACTTGGATTTTTCATCAGTGAAGATTTCTTTAGTCTTTGGCATGGTGCTGACAGAAAGCTGAAAGCTGGAGGCTGAGCTGCCAACATTCTTGCTCGTACACAGACATGGTAGCAGATCCATGTGATTAAATGTACTTTCTGAGCAGCAAGTGGCTTCATTTAGCTGAACTGATGTAGAAATAATAAGGATGTAGTTAATTTTTCATTTGTAGCATCATGTTCTTGCTTTATCACTGTAACACTATACTTTGAACAACAGTCCAGGGGGTCTTTTAACTTAAAAAAAACAAATTGTTCCATATTATTATTTCTAACACTATCATATCTTATGGTTGGTACAACTATGACCTTGAAAATAGATAATGAAGAGTAATAAAGCTTGGCATGTGTCCTCCTGTAGTGGCCATGGTTTGAGAATCAACCAGAATTGTGCCATATGTTTTCCTTTGGATCACAATCCTATCAATGATGCCACTTACTTCAAAAAAGCTTGGAAAGTACCCACAGCACTCTCAATGTAATTGGCTAAACATTCTGAAACGAATGCAAGTCTACCATGTCCAGGAATCTGCTGGTTCAAAAGAAGAGTGAAGAAGAAAAATATCAAACATTTTATTTCCTACATTCCAACATAGCATTGCTTGAAAAAGAACCCTGGGTGGCTCGAAACAGAGATGTCAGTTTCCTCCTCCACTCCAAGGCGGGTAAAAAAGGTGCAGGTCCAAGAGGTAATAGTGATATAAAATATCATAAAATGTATTAAAATAATTATGCCAGCGACACAACGCGTTTCGAGATACTTGATTAAAGAGACCGGAGCGGTCTCGAAAGCATTGTGTCGCTGGCATAATTCTTTTAATAAATTTTATGATATTTTATATCACTATTACCTCTTGGACCTGCGCCTGTTTTACCCGCCTTGGAGTGGAGGAGGATACTGACTGTCTTTAATCCCTGTGGGGATTAGTCGGGAGTGGCTGCGGTTCATTCACATGCTATCAGTAAGAGTTGTGCCTTACATCAGCACAACCTACTCAGGTGAGAGTTCTATGTGCTTACTTTCACCACTTCAGCCCTGTCTAAATTACGCTATGGAGCGCTGTCTTAGATTTTGTTTCTAGAAACAGAGATGTGTCAGAATGGAGGAAACAGGATGTTTGATATTTTTCTCTCTTGCTCTTTTGCATCTTTTGCATTTTTGTTTAGCTTGTAAATCACTTTAGGATATTATTTTATCAGCCAGTGTTTGAGTTACCATCTTCTACTGATTTTGGTTATTGAAATATGGCTGGAATATAACAACAATGGTCTATCCTTGCTCTCAGCGCCCTCAACATAAAGCAGTAATGGTCTTTTTTAATCCATGCCTGATATGTGCACCAATCTAGCAGATCAATGATTGTGCACCTATGGCTGCATGGATGATTGCTAGGCTGATTATGAGGCCCATCACTTACATTATTGTCCGGCACACATCTGGTGTTTAAACAGGGAGATGTGCAGTCAGGCAAAAAAGATTTTTAAGTCTGCAAAATCCCAGTGATGAGTCAGTAAACAAGAAATTTCTTGTTCTTTACTGAACAGTAAGCTTATTGCACAGCACAAGAGTCAGCCTGTTCAGCCAATAATTGCTCTGTATAGAAGGTCCATAAAGAGGTCCTGCCACCACCCCTGTCCCGACACTGTCTGATACCATCCAATCAGAGCTGACACTTCTGGAAGGTGTAGGGACCCCCCCCCCCCCAATTGGTAACACAGGTGGGTATTGGGTCATACATTTCTAGTAAGAATACTAAATGTACGACACATTGCAGAGACCTAAGAAAAGATGTTCTAGAAATGATATTCATGGGTATTGCATGTAACAGACAAAGCAGGAGTGGTGACAGGTCCTATTTAAGTGACCACATTGTAAATGATCTGACACTGAGACACAACCAATAAAAGCCTTTTCTTTCTACTATCAAAGAAAAGAGAAAACCAGAGAGGATGAGGCCGCATGTGATACAGTATACATAGGTTTGGGTTTCAGTCCAATTTACTATGTAGAAATCTCAACTTTCGGCCCATTGGGATTTATGCATACACTCTCAAGAGTACAGTGGTCCAGAGAAGGCTGCCAGCTAGCAGTTTCAGTGAAGGGGCCCGTCTTCATGTATAGTAGAAGGCAAGAAGAAAAAACTGACCATGAGGTAGATGCTGCCAGAAAGGATCTCCACAAGAAGAAAGAGTAATAGCTTTTCAAAAAATATTACCAGCCAATCACTGGCTACAGCACTGTCCTGTCTCAGTCAGTGATTGGCAAAGTGGACTGTCACCAGGGAAGCACAGAAAGGTAAGAATAGCCTGTTAGTTATGTTGTCCACAAAGGAAGCAACATATTAAAAGATTAAAATGAAATAAATATTCCTTTAAGATATAGGCTATGTCTTAATTAGTTTCTATGTTTAGTCCAATTGTGTATGTGTTCATGCATTGCTTTTCATGCATTATGCCCATGAGAGGAGATAAATCAGAAGGCTAAACTAAAATCAGAAGGCTAAACTAGTAGTCATTCCTATTTGGGATCCACCCATGTTCCATAAAAATATGTTATGTGACCTTATCATCTGTTTTTCTGAACTTTTTGAAAATGTTTACTGATTAAGATGACAATATGCTGTATACAACAGCTAAAGCAGTAGAGAACTACAGAAATACAATCATCTACTAAATAGCTGAACTCAAAATTTATTCTGACTATCAAATGGAAACAATGATTAAAAAATAATACAATTTTTAAAAAGAGCACGTCAAGGAGTTGTTTCCCTAACATGTCATTTACACAGTAGTGTCCTGAGCAAGGGAATGCTTTCTATAAGTCAGGATGGAGAGCTGCTAACAAAAAGTGACGGACTTGAGTTGTCCATCCATTTCATGGATTGCCATTTCTTTGTATGATCACATATAATACTTTACTTCTCTTACAAAGCCCACAGCAGGGAAATGTACAGAAGATGGCGACTTCTGCAAAATCAACTTATTGCTGAGCATGTGAGACGCTGGACCCTCAGTGATTGGCATCACATTTTAAGGCATTTTGTTCCTACATTGACATTTTCGTCCTATTTTTACCTTTTTTCCTTTTTTTGCCAACTGTTTTTAAGCCTGTTTCTTTGGACGTATTTGTAGCTCTATTGGGCTACGGTTTTAGGGTACGAAAAAAAAAAGTCCCAAAAAACAATGGGCCAAATAAATAAAAACTAACTGCAAAATTGTCTCACTTTACAAGAGCAACCACCCACCAAAAAGCCCATCTGGTAGACAGCCATGCAGTCATGGCTGAAATACAGATACAAACATAAGAAAAAAAAGTTTTTATTTTAGTTTTAATTTGTCCCTTAATTCCCCACCTCCCACCCCCCCCATGTGTGAACACAGCCTAAGGATGATTCCTGTACATTCGAAAAACTATTTATTTATTTTTTTTAACTTTTATTGCACAAAATCCATTACATACATTCCACAACAACTTAGTAAAGTATATAATACCTAACCCTACCTCCCCCCACCCTCTCCCACCCCGGCAGCACACGGACGAAGAGAAAAAGGAAAAAAAAAAAGGTAAGTGAGTAAATAAAGAAATAAATAAATAGAAATTAACCCTTAATTCTGCAGCCCCTGCTTATTCCGCCACTTTCCATATTTTCTGATATTTCCCATACCCATTTCTCCCTTTCCTGGACGCCAGCTCTTCATATACTCTAACCCTTTCCACCAATCCTCTCCACTCCTCCAACCCCGGGGAGCCCTCCTCCACCCACCATCTAAGAATAACCACCTTAGCGCAGCCAAGAATTATGTTGATCAGGGTATTACTTTCCCCATCCTCAATCAATCCCCCCAATAGAAGTTCCACCTCTGAGTATGTATCAATTATATCCATCCCCATCACTTATATCTATCTAATATATCGGAAAATCTCCCTCCAGAATTGTGCAATTTTAGGACATGTCCATATCAGATGTACGAGATCTAGAAATAATAAGGATGTAGTTAATTTTTCATTTGTAGCATCATGTTCTTGCTTTATCACTGTAACACTATACTTTGAACAACAGTCCAGGGGGTCTTTTAACTTAAAAAAACAAATTGTTCCATATTATTATTTCTAACACTATCATATCTTATGGTTGGTACAACTATGACCTTGAAAATAGATAATGAAGGGTAATAAAGCTTGGCATGTGTCCTCCTGTAGTGGCCATGGTTTGAGAATCAACCAGAATTGTGCCATATGTTATCCTTTGGATCACAATCCTATCAATGATGCCACTTACTTCAAAAAAGCTTGGAAAGTACCCACAGCACTCTCAATGTAATTGGCTAAACATTCTAAAACGAATGCAAGTCTACCATGTCCAGGAATCTGCTGGTTCAAAAGAAGAGTGAAGAAGAAAAATATCAAACATTTTATTTCCTACATTCCAACATAGCATTGCTTGAAAAAGAACCCTGGGTGGCTCGAAACAGAGATGTCAGTTTCCTCCTCCACTCCAAGGCGGGTAAAAAAGGTGCAGGTCCAAGAGGTAATAGTGATATAAAATATCATAAAATGTATTAAAATAATTATGCCAGCGACACAACGCGTTTCGAGATACTTGATTAAAGAGACCGGAGCGGTCTCGAAAGCATTGTGTCGCTGGCATAATTCTTTTAATAAATTTTATGATATTTTATATCACTTTTACCTCTTGGACCTGCGCCTGTTTTACCCGCCTTGGAGTGGAGGAGGATACTGACTGTCTTTAATCCCTGTGAGGATTAGTCGGGAGTGTCTGCGGTTCATTCACATGATATCAGTAAGAGTTGTGCCTTACATCAGCACAACCTACTCAGGTAAGAGTTCTATGTGCTTACTTTCCCCACTTCAGCCCTGCCTAAATTACGCTATGGAGCGCTGTCTTATATTTTGTTTCTAGAAACAGAGATGTGTCAGAATGGAGGAAACAGGATGTTTGATATTTTTCTCTCTTGCTCTTTTGCATCTTTTGCATTTTTGTTTAGCTTGTAAATCACTTTAGGATATTATTTTATCAGCCAGTGTTTGAGTTACCATCTTCTACTGATTTTGGTTATTGAAATATGGCTGGAATATAACAACAATGGTCTATCCTTGCTCTCAGCGCCCTCAACATAAAGCAGTAATGGTCTTTTTTAATCCATGCCTGATATGTGCACCAATCTAGCAGATCAATGATTGTGCACCTATGGCTGCATGGATGATTGCTAGGCTGATTATGAAGCCCATCACTTACATTATTGTCCGGCACACATCTGGTGTTTAACCCCTTAGCGACCCATGACGTATCTGATACGTCATGGTGCCGCAGGGGGTGTTCAGAGCGGGGTCCCGCCGGGACCCCGCTCTGAACGGCACCGATCCCGGCTGCAATCTGCAGCCGGGCAGTGCCTCTATTAGCCGGCGCGGGTCCCGTTGCCGCGCCGGCTAATTAAGCCCTTCAATGCAGCTGTCAAACCTGACAGCTGCATTGAAGTGCTTTCCTCCGTACATCCCTGGTGTCTAGTGGCACGGATCTCCCCCCCGCGATGCGATCGCGGGGGGGAGATCCGTTCTTCTGCCCGTGCCGGGCCTCAGCGTCGGAATGACGCTGATCCCGGCTCGGCAATAGATTGCTGTGGCCTGCAGCAGGCCATAGCAATCTATGACCGATCTAATGGATCTTTGCTGTGTATATACACAGCATTGATCTCTATGAGAGATCAGTGCTATGTATATACAAGCCCCCCAGGGGGGCTTCTAGTGTATGTAAAAAAAAAAGTAAAAAAGTGTTTTTATTAATAAAAAATCCCCTCCCCTAATAAAAGTCCAAATCACCCCCCTTTTCCCATTTTATAAATATAAATAAATAAATAAATTAATAAACATATTTAGTATCACCGCACACGTAATCGCCCGAACTATTAATTAATCACATTCCTGATCTCGCACGGTAAACGGCGTAAGCGCAAAAAAATCCCAAAGTGCAAAATTGCGCATTTTTGGTCGCATCAAATCCAGAAAAAATGTAATAAAAAGCGATCAAAAAGTCGTATATGCGCAATCAAGGTACCGGTAGAAAGAACGCATCATGGCGCAAAAACTGACACCTCACACAGCCCCATAGACCAAAGGATAAAAGCGCTATAAGCCTGGGAATGGAGCGACTTTAAGTGACATATATTTGTTAACAATGGTTTGAATTTTTTACAGTCCATCAGATACAATCTAAGTTATACATGTTATATATCGTTGTAATCGTAACGACTTGAGGAACATGCATAACAAGTCAGTTTTACCATAGGGCGAACGGCGTAAATGCAAAACTCCCCGAAATCAAAACAAATTCGTTTTTTTTTTTCAATTTGACAGCGCAAATGATTTTTTTCCGGTTTCACAACATATTTTATGGAAAAATTATGCCTGTAATTGCAAAGTACAATTGGTTTTGCAAAAAATAAGCACTCATATAAGTCTCTAGGTGAAAAAATGCAAGCGCTATGGACTTTTAAACGTAAAATGGAAAAAGCAAAAGCGCAAAAACGAAAATTGGCTTTGACCTTAAGGGGTTAAACAGGGAGATGTGCAGTCAGGCAAAAAAGATTTTTAAGTCTGCAAAATCCCAGTGATGAGTCAGTAAACAAGAAATTTCTTGTTCTTTACTGAACAGTAAGCTTATTGCACAGCACAAGAGTCAGCCTGTTCAGCCAATAATTGCTCTGTATAGAAGGTCCATAAAGAGGTCCTGCCACCACCCCTGTCCCGACACTGTCTGATACCATCCAATCAGAGCTGACACTTCTGGAAGGTGTAACACAGGTGGGTAACACAGGTGGGTATTGGGTCATACATTTCTAGTAAGAATACTACATGTACGACACATTGCAGAGACCTAAGAAAAGATGTTCTGGAAATGATATTCATGGGTATTGCATGTAACAGACAAAGCAGGAGTGGTGACAGGTCCTATTTAAGTGACCACATTGTAAATGATCTGACACTGAGACACAACCAATAAAAGCCTTTTCTTTCTACTATCAAAGAAAAGAGAAAACCAGAGAGGATGAGGCCGCATGTGATACAGTATACATAGGTTTGGGTTTCAGTCCAATTTACTATGTAGAAATCTCAACTTTTGGCCCATTGGGATTTATGCATACACTCTCAAGAGTACAGTGGTCCAGAGAAGGCTGCCAGCTAGCAGTTTCAGTGAAGGGGCCCGTCTTCATGTATAGTAGAAGGCAAGAAGAAAAAACTGACCATGAGGTAGATGCTGCCAGAAAGGATCTCCACAAGAAGAAAGAGTAATAGCTTTTCAAAAAATATTACCAGCCAATCACTGGCTACAGCACTGTCCTGTCTCAGTCAGTGATTGGCAAAGTGGACTGTCACCAGGGAAGCACAGAAAGGTAAGAATAGCTTGTTAGTTATGTTGTCCACAAGGGAAGCAACATATTAAAAGATTAAAATGAAATAAATATTCCTTTAAGATATAGGCTATGTCTTAATTAGTTTCTATGTTTAGTCCAATTGTGTATGTGTTCATGCATTGCTTTTCATGCATTATGCCCATGAGAGGAGATAAATCAGAAGGCTAAACTAAAATCAGAAGGCTAAAGTAGTAGTCATTCCTATTTGGGATCCACCCATGTTCCATAAAAATATGTTATGTGACCTTATCATCTGTTTTTCTGAACTTTTTGAAAATGTTCACTGATTAAGATGACAATATGCTGTATACAACAGCTAAAGCAGTAGAGAACTACAGAAATACAATCATCTACTAAATAGCTGAACTCAAAATTTATTCTGACTATCGAATGGAAACAATGATTAAAAAATAATACAATTTTTAAAAAGAGCACGTCAAGGAGTTGTTTCCCTAACATGTCATTTACACAGTAGTGTCCTGAGCAAGGGAATGCTTTCTATAAGTCAGGATGGAGAGCTGCTAACAAAAAGTGACGGACTTGAGTTGTCCATCCATTTCATGGATTGCCATTTCTTTGTATGATCACATATAATACTTTACTTCTCTTACAAAGCCCACAGCAGGGAAATGTACAGAAGATGGTGACTTCTGCAAAATCAACTTATTGCCGAGCATGTGAGACGCTGGACCCTCAGTGATCGGCATCACATTTTAAGGCTATGTTCCTACATTGACATTTTCGTCCTATTTTTACCTTTTTTCCTTTTTTTGCCAACTGTTTTTAAGCCTGTTTCTTTGGACATATTTGTAGCTCTATTGGGCTACGGTTTTAGGGTACGAAAAAAAAAAGTCCCAAAAAACAATGGGCCAAACAAATAAAAACTAACTGCAAAATTGTCTCACTTTACAAGAGCAACCACCCACCAAAAAGCCCATCTGGTAGACAGCCATGCAGTCATGGCTGAAATACAGATACAAACATAAGAAAAAAAAGTTTTTATTTTAGTTTTAATTTGTCCCTTAATTCCCCACCCCCCCACCCCCCCATGTGTGAACACAGCCTAAGGATGATTCCTGTACATTCGAAAAACTATTTTTTTTTTTTTTTAACTTTTATTGCACAAAATCCATTACATACATTCCACAACAACTTAGTAAAGTATATAATACCTAACCCTACCTCTCCCCACCCTCTCCCACCCCGGCAGCACACGGACGAAGAGAAAAAGGAAAAAAAAAAAGGTAAGTGAGTAAATAAAGAAATAAATAAATAGAAATTAACCCTTAATTCTGCAGCCCCTGCTTATTCCGCCACTTTCCATATTTTCTGATATTTCCCATACCCATTTCTCCCTTTCCTGGACGCCAGCTCTTCATATACTCTAACCCTTTCCACCAATCCTCTCCACTCCTCCAACCCCGGGGAGCCCTCCTCCACCCACCATCTAAGAATAACCACCTTAGCGCAGCCAAGAATTATGTTGATCAGGGTATTACTTTCCCCATCCTCAATCAATCCCCCCAATAGAAGTTCCACCTCTGAGTATGTATCAATTATATCCATCCCCATCACTTATATCTATCTAATATATCGGAAAATCTCCCTCCAGAATTGTGCAATTTTAGGACATGTCCATATCAGATGTACGAGATCTACCCCTACCTCTTGACATTTCCTACATCTAATATCCCCTGTCCCTCCAAACTGCATCAACCTTTTAGGAGTATAATACAACCAATAAAAAATTAAAAAAAAAATTAGTCTGTGCGTCGGACTTATGGACGTGCACCCCAAATTTCTTACAATAGAAACCCATACCACCTCTTCTATTCTTCCAAACGCCATTTCCCATCTTACCCTAGCCCTCTTAACAAACAGGGATTCTCTCTGGGTTATAAGATCTCTGTATATTTTAGACAAAACTTTCTTTTTATCCCCCATTTCCCGAATGTTCTTAAGTGTCTCATGTGAACTTCTAACCAATATCTGATCATCTTTAAACTCCCTCATTGCAAACTTCATCTGGGTATAAAAAAAATATTGTGAATTAGCCAACCCAAATCTACTCTTAACCTCCTCAAATGATAATATCCACCCCTCTTCAAACAACTGATGCACATATTTAACCCCATACTTGCGCCAAAATTGTTTCATATTACTATTTAAGACACCCTCAAAAACTCGATTTTCCCAAATAGGTGTAAAATCCAAATGTCCTGTAATGTGCAAGGATTTTTTCAGTGCATTCCACGTTTTATCATATAACATAACAAACGATAATACCCCCAAATTCTCTGCTGTGCATTGACCCGCTTCCAAAATCTCAAAAAAATCTGTGAGACTAGTTTTATTCGTATCCATCATATATTTGATTATTGGGGAAGACTTCCATCCCCCCAAAGTCTGTGCAACACCCGCCAAAAAATACAACTTAAAATCCGGGAGAGATAGTCCCCCTCCCCCCTTCTCCAACTGTGTAAGTGCTTCATATTTTATTCTTACTTTTTTCCGTCCCCCACCAATCTATTCAATATTACAGTTATTTTTTTAAACCAGAGATCTGGTATCCAGAGTGGTGCGGCCTTCAGAATATACAAGATTTGGGGTAACACTACCATTTTAATTAGGGCCATCCTCTCAGTCATTGATAGGGGGAGCTTAAGCCATATTTCAACTTTTTTTGAGATTTTAATCAGGAGGGGCTTGAGATTAAGGTCCAAGTAACTTCTCACATCTTTACTAATCTGAACCCCGAGATATTCTATTATTTCACTCTCCTTCACAAGAGATGTTACCCCCCCAGAACCTTCCCTTCCTTCCCCCAATGACAATAAAGCCGATTTATCCCAGTTAACCCCAAATCCAGCTATCCTCCCGTATTCCTCTACCAATCTCATGACCTTGGGGAGATTTTCTACTGGGTTCTTAATAAATAGTAAAGCGTCATCAGCATATAGGAGGATTTTATTACTCTCTCCACCTAATCCAAACCCCGTTATATCCCTGGCTGACCTAAGGCACTCCGTTAAGGGCTCAATATATAAATCAAAAAGCAGGGGTGACAAAAGGCACCCTTGACGAGTGCCCCTTGATAACTTAAAATACCTAGTAATATCTCAGTTTACAACCACACTTGCCAATGGATCTGAGTAAAGTAACCTAACCCAACTCACAAATACTGGACCAAACCTCATTTCCCCCATTACTCTCCACAGAAATCCCCACTCCACCCTATCAAAAGCTTTTAAGGCATCAAGGGACAGGATGGAGTGGGGACCCCCTCGCCCCAATTGAACACTGGCATGAACCCTGGAAATAATACTAAATATAGAGCGTCCCGGCACAAACCCTGTCTGCTCGGGGCCGATAAGACCCTGGATGACCTCCGTCAATCTCCGTGCCAAAACCCTGGCCACCAATTTGTAGTCAGTGTTCAGCAGGGAGATTGGACGGTAGGATTCAACTCGCAGGGGATTCTTATTTTTTTTTTGGAATTAACACGATATTTGCCTGTCGCATAGATTCAGGAAGACGTCCTTTACACAAGGATTCATTAAGTACTACTGCTAAATAAGGAAAAAGGACGTCTCCGAACTCGCGATAGAAATCAAAAGGCAGACCATCGGATCCTGGTGTAGTAGACCCTGAAATACCGCTAAATGCTTCCCTTAAATCCGAAACTCCTATCCTTCCCTCTAACCACTGGGATTTTTCCTGAGGGACACAAGACAGTTTACATTTAGAGAAGAATTCCCGATATTCTTCCTCTGTGGGGGCAACTTCTGACTGATACAAGGACTCATAGAATTCCACAACTTTCCTACGTATCCCTTCACTATCCCTGACCAGATCTCCCGACTCATCTTCCAAGGCTGTGATATACGAACTCCCCTCCTGTGCCCTAACAATAGTTGCCAAAAGTTTCCCCGGTCTACCTGCCTCCACAAACCGTTTTTGGCCGAGAAAAAAACATTTTTGTTGAGCTTTGTTTATAAGGAATTCCCCATATTCCCTTTGGGCCTTCTTAATCTTATTTGCCACTTCGTCTGTTTGTGTAGCCTTAAATTCCTCCTCCGCTTCCTGAACTGCAGCTTGCAGGCTATGCTCCTGCTCTCTGAACCCCTTTTTCTTATGACATATTTCTCTTTTCAATATCCCTCGAATATGGGCCTTTAGTGCATCCCAGACGTATTGGATATCAGTTGAACCCACATTGATCTCCCAAAATTCCCTTATTTCTTGACGTATTTTTTCTTTACTGTCTAATATTCCCAACCAGTGAGGGTTGAATCTAAAGGGACGCCCAACTCTGCTTGGAACCTGCTCCACACAAACCCCCAATGTTACGGGCACATGATCCGAGAGACTCCTATTTCCATAGGACATTCTCCTAATCCAGCGCAGTGCTAATACATTCCCTAAAGCATAATCTATGCGGGAGGCGGAATTGTAGGTAGCACTAAAACATGAAAAAACCTCTTTACTACCATATAAACTCCTCCACAGATCAACCTAGCCCATCTCTTTTGCCAACTTGGCCATTGGGGAAGACCACCTGAAGTTCCGAGCTTTAACCCCTTTTCTATCCAACCTAATGTCCATCACACAGTTAAAGTCCCCGCATATCACCAAAGGGACCTCATCTTTGTTTCCTACTTCCTTTATAATTTCATATATAACCTGCGGGGAAAAGGGAGGGGGCACATACACAAAGACCAGAATCATCTCTTTAGAAAATATGTTACAGTGGAGAATTACATATCTCCCCTTATTATCCACTTTTTTAGCAATACAGGAGAATGGAATTTTGTGATGGATATAGACGGAAACCCCCCCAGAGAAGTTAGAGAAGAGAGAGTGATATTCAGAGCTCGCCCATCTACGTTTTATTCTAGAGACCGTTTCATGGGTACAATGTGTCTCAAGCAGGCAAACCACTGCAGGGAGATGTCTTGTAATTAGATCAAAAGCTGCAACTCTTTTAACTCTATCTCCCGTCCCCCATAGGTTCCAAAACCAAATATCAAAACTCATGGGATAAACAGAAGAAAAAGTAAAACAGAAGCCACCCAAAAAGCAGTGTGCTGTCAATCCACCCTCCCCTTCCAGTCCCTACCCTCCCTCCCAAACCCCATCCCCTCCACTGGCCTCGCCGGACCCCACCATCTCCTAATTTCGGTTAAGCCTCTACTCTAGGTCCCTCCCAGCCCCTCCCCCCAATCCCCCCCGGTCCCCCCGACCGCAACCAAGATACAGCATGCGAATAAGCCATAAAGAACGCTATTCTATCCCCTCTATCTCCATCCATCTCAGGGCTTCCTCTGGATCAGAGAAGAACCTTGTTTGCTCCCTATAAACTACCCTGAGCCTGGATGGGAAGAGGAGAGAGAACGAAATATTTGCATTAAATAACCTCCTCTTAATATCCCTAAAAAAGAAGACCTCCTCTTCTGTGTCTCTCTTGAATAATCTGGATACATTGATATCTTAGCGCCATTATACAACATTGGGTCTTTTTGTCTAGCTTGTCTCAGGAGGGCATCTCTATCCCTGAGCACAGAATCTTTACCAACATCGTCCTTGGCATACTCCCTGGGGGGAGAGGCTTGAACGGGATCCGATGGGCTTGCTCCACCATGAAACAGGATGAAAGTTCTGTTACAATAAAGTTCTCCTTAAACCAATTACTACAAAACCCCACCGAATCTCCAGCTTCTACTCCTTCAGGGAGACCAACAATTCTAATATTTGCTCTCCTAGCTCTGTCCTCCATTTCAGCAATTTTACTTCTGGTAATGTCCAAATCTTTCCATATCCCATCCGTTCCACTCCTTAGTGAGCCAACCATTTTTTCTATTTGTGGCATCGTCTTTTCCACCTCCACCATTCTGTCTCGTATATTATTCACATCAGCTTTAATTAACATCAGGTCATATGACAACTTGCCTACTTGCCCTGATAAGTCCACAATAGATTTGTTGCATATTTTAACCTCCTTAAGGATGGATTCCAGCACAGTGTTGTTAATTCCGGTGTCCTCTCCCCCCTCAATGCCGAGCAGAGCCGACATATTTATATTCCCTCTATCATCCCCCCCCCCCCCCGAACCAGATTGGGGCAAAGTTGATCTGCGATTCTTATCACCAGGCAAGGGGGAGCTCAGATATTTATCTATCCTTTGACTCCTTTGTTCTTTTCTTTTTGAGAAGGATTTCCTCCCACCCCTTTCTGTGCCAACTTAGGAGTCATCCTTCTTATGGGTAATCAACAGATATTTCAAAGCCAGTGCTTATATTAGACCAGGATGGATATCGTTCAACAGAGGCTTGGCGTTCCGTCAGGCTCAGAGTATTAAAGGAGGGGATTAGATGTGGAGTTCCTGGGACATTTCATGCAGAAACATTATCCCCCATTCTCATCAGTCCAAGCAATTTCCATGCCATCTGTTAGTACAACTTCAAGAGCAGTTCTTTATTTTTAGATCTTTTACAATCCTGTTCGAGGGCAAAACCAAACAGTGTCTTAGTCCCAAGGTTAAGCAAAAGACCCATCTTGCTACCCAGCACTCAGTTCAGCTTCAAAAGGAGACCAACATTCAGCCAGTAACAGTTATCATCCAACACTGCACCTCCATTGTCCAAGTACTCCACACAGTGCCTTTAGAACCCAGCCGGCCCAGCACCAACCCAACCGCCCCCACTCCCCTTCCCCCCCGCAAGGCACCAGGCCCAACCGGGGGGGGGGAGGCAGAGGGAAGGAAGGCCCACCAGCCATCGACACCCAGGAATGGGAGCGCCCGCCAACCCCTCCCTCGGGGCCCGCGACCCTCTTTCATTATTGAGGCATCTCAGACACTGGCGGTGCGTCCTCACGTCATGACGCCGACCTCCTACTCGAAAAACTATTTTAATAGTTGTGTACAAAGAAAGCTATACGAACAGATAACCTCTAAAGTGAATAAATTGCATCTACTTCAAAAATTTACAAAACTTCCTAAATAATTTTTATCATTGGGCAGCAATAACCTTTAATTATATAAATTTATGTAATGGAAACCATAGACTGGAATGAATATTTTTAAAACTCCTTCTAAATTAGACTAACCAAAAGGAAAAACAAAACAAGACAAAACAACATGGCATTTACTTGCTATAAGAAAGAGAATTCTAACAAGACATCTATGTGCCGTTCCGGTTTTATAATTACGATGACTGTTTTTAACAGTCTCATTATTTTGTCAGGTTACGACCCCCTCCATGCACCATCTCCTGTGTATCGCTGAATTATCTGATGGAGCTTCTACAGTATTTTATTGTCTGTCTCCATTTTATTTCCTGAATTGACTTTAATCCCACATGGAATATCAATGCATTATGAACACAATGATGCTGTTGTGTATTTGCGCAGTTTATAGATGATCTATTCGGTGGCAAATGTGTTGCTAAAAAAAAAAATTGGTGAATGAATTTGCTAAAGACGGGAGCGAATTAACTGTAACATTAGCAAAAATGTTTGTTTTAATCAGATTACATGGATTATGCATTTGTGCTACTGTTTAATAGATAAAAAAGTCACTGAACAGGAACTTGCAGATGAGAAAGCATTAGTACGTTGTTGGCTCATCTCTCATTTGAGCTGTAAGTAATGCTCAGAAATTTGTTAGATTATTTCATGGAAGCAAAAACAAGTTTTGTTAGACTTACATTACATCATTAACAGTCACGACACTTTATAGCTTAAATATGGCAAAATCTACATTTAGCCTATGTTCACACTGCGTATGAATCCGTCCATAGATCGCACGCCACCGTACATGTGCAGCTGAAACTACGGGCGTGGGAAAAATAGACATGCTGCCGGATGCGTACGAAACGCGAACATACGCCCGTAGTACAGTTATGCTTCCCTAGCTTGTTTCGAAGCGATCTGAAACAGGTCATTTACTTGGAAATCTTCACCCAGCCCCGTAAACCACACAGAACCTTTTGGATCGAAAAATCAAGTTCAATTTGGCTGAAATAAGTATTTCGTACGGGAGCGCATGGAAATGCACAGCCGTGAGTTTCAACATTTCCGTCCTCAAACAATGGTCTTGTTCATTTTTTACGGCGCCGTATACGATCCGGCCGTAAGCTCATACGTAGTGTGCACTGTGCGGGCGTATATCGTATACTTTCAAGCGAACACATCAACCTCAAAACTATGTGCGTATATTCACGGTTCGCACTACGGACGGATTCATACGCAGTGTGAACATAGCCCCAGCTGCGTTCACACTACGTATATTTCAGTCAGTATATTTCAGTCAGTATTGCAACTAAAACCAGGAGTGGATTAAAAACACAGAAAGGATCTGTTCACACATAGTTGAAATTGAGTGGATGGCCGCCATATAACAGTAAATAACTGCCACTATTTCAATATAACAGCCGTTGTTCTAAAATAACAGCAAATATTTGCCATTAAATGGCAGCCATCCACTCAATTTCAACATTGTGTGAACAGATCCTTTCTGTGTTTTTAATCCACTCCTGGTTTTGGTTGCAATACTGACTGAAATATATTGACTGAAATATACATATACTGACTGAAATATACGTAGTGTGAACACAGCCCTTAAATATGCCTCATGTGTACACCATAAATTTAGCCTTCCTAGTACCTGTAAACCTTCAATGGGGAGGGTTGCTACCAAACGTGTGGCTTGTTCCCTCTAGTGGTGTCTCTGCAATGTCGTAAAAAAAAAAAAAAAAAATAATTGGAAGGATAAATCAGGGAATTTTGCCAATGATATTTTAGACACAACAACTTGAAAACCACCCCTTAACCCCCTTCCCACATGAGGGCATAACTGTACGTCCTCATGCGGATGGGGGCGTTCAGAGGGCGCTCTGAACCGCCGCGGTCCCAGGTGCTATGTGCAGCCCGGGCCTGCGGCAATCATAAAAAATTAGCCTTTTAAATGCAGCTGTCAGCTAGTGGGGGGATCGCCCCCCACGGCGTGGTCGCTGAGTAGCAATCCCCGCATCTATTACCTGGGACCCCCGCATCTATTAGCCGGGATCAGTGCCGTAATGGCACGGATCCCGGCTGGGCACTCTATTGCTTTCGGCTGCAGCAGCCGAAAGCAATAGGATGCCTATGTTATTGATCTATGCAGTATATCTATACTGCATAGATCTCAATGAGAGATCAGAATAGTAATACTAGAAGTCCCGCAGGGTACCTGGTTAATCTGAAAGTGACAACCAGGCTAGCAGGGGGTTATCCGGTTAAGTAATATGTTGAATCATCCCCCTTCCTGGAGACTAACAATTCATTCCATATATGTCAATACCTTATCTGTCTCCTTCCCTCAGTTTTGAGCTGCTACTTTCTGCTAAAACATAGTGAACTGTGTTAGAGCTGTTCCATCCGTCTCTGCTCTCTAATCCCTCCTCCCCCTCTCTTCCAGACTGCTGATGAAACCAAGTCCCTGGTTGGCTTTTTTTGCAACATTGCAACTTCTTTTTAATGCTGGAAGGGTTATTCTAAGGTTAAGTTGCTGATGAACTCACTGTGATTATCTCTCCCTTTATTACAAAGTTGCTACAATGTTGTAGATAGGAGGTTGTTTACATTAGCCATCTGGAAGGGAGGGGGAGGAGGGGGTTTGAGAGCAGAGGCGGACGCAGCAGCTCTCACACAGTTTTCTATGTCTTTAGATTGCTGCCCAATTTTTTTGTTTTAATGCCTTTCCATGTTTGACCGGTGACTTGGATCCTCCAGAGGGTGTAGCAATTCTGATAGAATTGTGTTGTTAATCTTTTGGGAGTTGGTCTGCAGTGTGTGGTGAAGCTTCAACACTCACCACTTGTGATTGATTTATTTCCTAGAGCCCTGTTCCCACCATAGAAAGGTTTCTGCTTTTTTCTGTTTTTATATAGCTTTAGCAGAAAGCATCAGGCTCAAAACTGAGGGAAGGAGACAGTTAAGGTAATGACATGTATGGAATGAATTGTTAGTCTCCAGGAGGTGGGTATGATGCAATAAATACTTTTCTTAACCAGACTCAATAGATTCAAAGCATACAATAAAGAAAGAAATAAGCAGCACTCACAGTTTTCTGTGCGTTTTTCTCTATTCAAGAAACAGTCTGTATTACATAGCAAGGGAAAGAGAGAGAGAGTGCATTGATGAATTCTCTCTCCCTTGCTATGTAATACAGACTGCACTTTTAATAAAGAACAACACACAGAAAACAATGAGTGCCGTTTACTTTTTTCTCTATGTTTTGAATGCTTTCTAGACATATGATTGAGCACCCTGTGATAGCAGTAACAAATGCCTGGATAAATTGAGGACTTATAACCAGTAGGTGTATTGAATTTTGTATGTGGTGTTGGACCAGACACCTCTCTCTGCTAGTAATTGTGAACAGGGAAAGTACACTTACTACTCTGTTTTTTTATCTGTCTTCAGGTGTCATATTTTACTCGTTAGAGCATGCTTGATCATCTCTAGTCCCCACAAATCGGAAGAATAACAGGGCTAAGCTGTATTTCCAGGCTGATTTGCATATATGAATGCATTGGATAAACATAATGGAGGATTATTGGAGGACATAGGGACTTTTTTATGCTGCTTATTATAAGGGTTTTGGGGGTTAAGTATATGCCAATCACTTATTTAGGGCCCCTTTAAGCAGGCATCCTCATTGTAAGAACTCAATGAAAATGTCTATAAAGAAGAGAATAGTTCCATTGATATATAAGCTTTTTATGTCTTCCTTACATCAAAAAGACACATCGTAAAGTCGCTTTGAAGTCTGAAGTCCACACATTTCATGCTTTCATTAACATTTCCTGGATAAAAATAATCTAAAAATACTGTTATTGATACTTTTTCAGGTCTTACGGAATGAAACTTTGATAAATTATAATCTGCTGGGTATGAAATTTGTTATTTTACCACCAAAATGATGAACCACTTAGGAGTACATTCCTTACCATCAGTTTTTTTGGCAGCCTAGATGTTCATTGCCCTTGTCACTTAACTTTTAATTTTTGCTCCAAACATGACACATATTCTTTTCCAGATTAGTTTTCTCTATGAAGGAAAAATAAACTTGTCCTAATAACAGTTCTTAGGAAAGGTGCTGCCAGACACACCATAGTACACATACAAGTAGAATAAACATTGATCTGCTAATACTCTTAATATTCTACTTAAGCAGCCTATTTGTTACCATATAAAATAGGCTGCAACGAGGTTAGTTGCAATGCAGTAGCAATGACAGGACATTTGCAAGAACGATCATAAGTAACGATCATCATTTCATGTAATTGGGTGAACGATTTCAGGTTGTTCGCCATAGCGGTCGTTTGAGATCATTTATCGTTAATCGTTGATAGTTGAAAAATTGCTTCATGGATTAGTACCTTAAGAGTTAACTGTATACTTTTAGTGTAGCTATAAGTCAAATGGTATAACATTTTTTTCTCCTTTGCTGCTTTAGCCACCCATACAAGCAAATATTGCATAGTTATATATAAAAAAAATTGAAAATGTTGACATGTCCATAAAGCTGAACCTACAGTTGATCCAGAGAAAGACCATTATGAGGCAGATGCCATCTTCCCCTACAAGGCAAAAAAAAAATATATATATATATATATATATATATATATATATATATATATATATAATAATAATAATAATAATAATTATTATATATATATATATATATATATATATATATATATATATATATATATAGTATATATGTCTGTAAATAAATCCCTGGATCAGTGTGGGTGTGGGCTCCAGAAATCTACCAAACATAACTTGTAATTTTATATTTTTCAGGCTTCTTTTGAACATGTTCTTGTATGAACCAACACAACACCATGTGGTATGACACAGATATGTTGTTAATGCAATAACTTCTGTAGGTTTTTTTTTTTTCTTTTTACTTTTTTGGGGATTTAGTTGAAATAAACCTAATGTGTTTGTCACGTTTTCATTCAGCATGAAAACCCTTGATATGCTGAACAATTGGGAATTAATTCTAAAAGTCAATCAATTAATTTTCTGGCTTCTTTAAAAGAAGTGTTTACCCCATGATCAGTAGAGAGGGTTCTTTTGTGGCTAGCTGTATTGTGTTTGTTTACACAGAATATTTTTACAATAGTAAGGATGCAAAATAAAAAAAAACACACTTGACAATCCAAATCATGAGCGTGGCTTCATTATTCTCAGTGGAACTCCTCTGTGGGTACAGCGGTCTCGGTAAAGAGCTTCTTTATCTGCCTAGGAACAGTCTATAAACAAGTTTAAATCAATACAAAAAAGTCATATATTATGGCCGGCTATTAGAATTCATCCTGTAGTACAGTCTTCTGCAATACATTCTGTACTGAATAAAACAAGTTACCAAGTAAAATGTAGGTAGAAATTATTACTGTAAAATACACAAACAGAGAAACAGAGACAAATATTTATATAATGCATTGACTAGTAGCAGTAAGGTACCTGTCCCAATGACTAGTTAGCTGTATTAGAGAGCTAAAATAAAAGTTTATTTTGTACAAGTGTACACATTAGATGGACTTTACAACTATTGTGTAATAATCATTATCAACACACCTATCCATAATCTTTCCCCCCTGCTGCACGCTGCAGACCATCACCACCTCACATAGCTCCATAGACCAAAAAATAAAAATGTTATAAGTAGGGATGAGAGAACTTTTGAAAAGTTCGGTTCGGTTCGATCTGGCGAACTTTCGTAAATTTCGGATCGGTCCGAACCGAAAACGAACCTTGCTCTAACGGCTGAATAACTGCAGCTACAATAGTGGGAGTGTGATAGGGTATAGTTTAGTTGCAGTTGATATTACAATGAAAAAAATAAAAAAAATTAAAAATAAATAATAATAGGAATAAAATTAATAAAATATAGTAAATCAAAGTGCCAAAATAGTGAAAAAAAATATTGAAAAAAAAAAGTTTACAAGGAGGATGCGGCAGCACTTGATTGCACCCAGGCCAGTATTGTTGAGAAGAGACAAGTCGAGAACCAGGAGGAGGCAGCAGTAGATTGCTCGCCTCTCAGTCCAGTATTGTTCAGAAGAGATAAGTTGAGCAGCAGGAGGAGGCAGCAGTTGATTGATTCCAGTCCAGTATTATTGAGGAGAGGCTACTTGAGGAGGAGGCAGCAGTTGATTGATTACAGGCCAGTATAATTAAAAACAGACTACTAGTGATCAGGGGCAGATTACCTTTACCATAGGCCCCGGGCTGTTCACCAAGCCTGGGCCCCCCCACCCCACTGTAACTATGGAAGCACTAGCCTGGCGGTCATAGTACAGGATAGATAATGTCATGATGTCCTGATTTGTGCAAAATTGCCATAAAAAAAACTGTGATTTTTTGCAAATCATGGCTGAAGTGTAGCCAGGAGACAGTATACCATTGAAAGTATAAGTCTTTTTGGGTGGTCATGGACCCCCCAGGAGCTCAGGGCCACGGGCTGCCGCCCAAAACGCCCCTATTATAATCCACTACTGCTAGTGATGATTATATTTCTATTTTTGTTCCTCGGCTTACAAAGTTCTGACAAACTAAATCTACTTACTCCTACGAAGCAGGTTCCCTGGCCATGATACAATTGCATCTAGGGGGGTCACATGATTCTTTTGAGAAACAAAATAACAAATGTATCATTCTTTTGTTCCTGTGTGTATATGCCAAGGTTATTTCTGCATTCTGTCTATGTTCACATCTGAAGAGTGAAAGAAATTCACTCAATTAGCTTATTTAGAACTGTTAAGGCAAATCGATGGAGGCAGATATGGTTATCGATAAATCACTCATCGACTCATCATGGACTAATCTTAGAAGTAATTGATAACGCCTTGCCATTAATGAGTTAATAAATGTTGACATAGGTGGAGTTCTAACAGCTTACCGCTTTTTGGCTTATCATTGTGAGTCTGAGAAGCGATGTGTGTGACATTCACTTGATGTATTTTTAAAGTTAGTGTCAAAATTAAATGTACAGGTCTGGTCTTCGAATATATCAGATATCTGTTCTCAATAATGCTTATATTCTGTCCCGGTACTTTACATTGCTTCATTTTATATATGTGTTGTTTAAGGCTCTTTCCTTCCTAATTTATCAATTACAAGTTAGTCATGAATGATCTTTATTTATGACGAAGCTAAATGTTTATTATGGATTTTTGCCCCCACCCATTGCCCTGTGTGACTACATTGGTCACCATACATTGCTGATAGTAGTTTACGTCCCTACGAATGTGTGTAATTCCTATGGCTTGCCCATAAGGGTTAGCTTTAAATCGCACTATACATTTATATTTGTTAGGGTACAAACACACACACCGTATGTGCAGCAGATACGCAGCAGATCTGCAGCAGATTTGGTGGTGCAGATTTGATGCTGTGTTCAGTTATTTAGAACTAATCTGCTGCGTATTTGTTGCGTATTTGCTGCGTATAGCAGCAGTAAATAGGCTGGGTATACAGTGTGTGTGTTTGTACCCTTAGGCTATGTGTCTGTGTGAAACATAATGCAATGTATTTCCAATTGTGGTGTCGAATTCACTATTACGTTATGTTTGAAATATTTGAGGCTTACACTATGACCACATGATGGGAGTAGTTGTGTACTTTGTATATGATATGGGCCAGCAGCAGACATCATAGAGGGAGAGAAAGAAGGGAGGGAGTTAGCAGCACGGGAAGCTCCATAACCCACCCACATAAGTGACGTCATATTTAGTCAGCAACATTGCCTCTAACAAGGAAAAAGCCTCGACTAGCTATTACCTTACCAAGCGAGCATTGTTTGCAAGAGGTTTATATTATTTATTTATCTTTTTATTAAGGTCCATGCTCAGCCACTGCTATGGGACGGCCCTGCGCTTGGGTACACAAGCCGGCTAAGGCGGAGTGCCGCATGGAGGGAGGTTGCCCGGATTGTGTACCCAGGTTGGGACAAGCATAGTATATTACAGAAGTTGATCATTGGTAAGTTATTTACCCACTATGTCAAACAAGAAACTCTACTGTTATGGTCACCTGACGCTCATATATTACTAATGTCTGTACGTTTTTTGCTTTCAGCCAAACATGTGGAGACCAGGTGGTCCAGTGTGAGGGACAGATTCATCAGGGAGCGACGGCAGCTGATGAGGCGTGGGGCCTCACAAGAAGAACTCGGCTCTTTTTTGTTTTGCCCCAATGCTGCGTTTCATTTTGAATGCCAGGAGACAGCACCAGTAAGTGTGTGTCTTAATTGCATCTGTCCATGCTAGGATCAGATGATGTCAGTATTAGTTCAGTCTGTTATGTGTGCAGACATATAGACATGTGTTACGTAGACAGAGATTATATACATCGAGCTTCCTGCAGGGGGACCTATATATTTCTGGAACTGGATAATAATAAAGTTACTAACAATAATGCTCCCCCTGCTGTACACTCAATATTCTTTATAAATGCAGCGTGCCCTAACTGGATACTAAAAATTGTTTAATAAGTCGATGATGTAAGACCTAACTGGAGTTCGATTTAGCTACAAAGCCCGGACAGGATAAATGGCGACAAATGTGCCCCAATGATTACATATGACCTAACAATGTCCCACTCATTTCTCAAGTGAGATTTTTAGGGAGCCAAGGGCTAATTAGCGCAAGATGTCAGAATAAATTACTATTTCTTTGCAGACATATTATTTTCCCTGAGCATCATTTTTGGGGAGCAGTGTGAGAATGTTGATCAATAGTCTAGATTATGCGCAAAGGTAAGGCTAACACCAGGGGCGTAACTAGAAATGGCTGGGCCCCATAGCAAACTTTTGATTGGGCCCTCCCCCGACTGACCACTAAACGATCAAGTGAAGTCATAACTACATAACTGCTAGCTCTGGTCAGAAGTGCTTGCAGTTAAAGGGACATTTGCAAAACCCAGGAGACCAGCAAGGCCACCTGGTGCCGCAAATGATGACGCCTCAGGGGGCCCAGTGTATTGCAGCAGCAGGCCATGGGGCCCCCTGATGCGGCGGGCCCCATAGCAGCCGCTATGGCTGCTATAGTGGTAGTTACGCCCCTGGCTAACACATTGGACATACTGGATAAAAAAGGACACAAAAAGCCTAAGTAAAATTTGTCAGCAGAGATGAAGAAGCTCAACAAACAGCAGAGGCCTCATCAGATGAAGAGAATAAAGAACCTCATCTGACGGAGGCACGCACCATGACTCCACCACCAAGAGGCCAAGAGGGCCCTGTTGAGCCTGGGCAGGGAGACGAACATCTGGCTTGACGTTAAAGAATAAATTGTGGGCGTCCTGCCTGCACTCCCTCTTATACTAAGGTTGTTGTTGGCATAAATGATTGTGATTAGTGGTCACACAGCCTCTGCCCCCCCCCCCCTCAACCACTATCCTGTGCTTTATACTATTTCAAGCATGTAATAAAGATATTTTGTGATATATCGGTGTTTGACTATTTTCTGGATATCACAAGTTTTTTACTTCCTATCTCTGCCTATCTCTCTCTCCCTCTCTCTACCTCCCTGTAAATATCTACTTGTTTGCCTATCTATCTATGTGCTTTCCCTCCCTAACTAGCACAGAGCTCCTCTCTTTCTGCAGTCTAGACACATAATGAGAAAGAGCATGGACGCTCAGGCACTTCCTGTTCCTGTAGTGACGTCACACACCTTCATATTCATATAATAAAAGGATAAAAGGGATTATAGGAGTAATAATTCCTTATATCCTTTTCCATTCTGTTAAAACAATACAGTTTTGCAACGCCGTTGCGGTTTTAACAAACTTCGTCACAAACCTTTTGAAAGTTCGGTTCGGTACCTAACCGAACCTTTTGCAAAGTTCGTAACGAATCTGGTTTGTAACGGTTCGGTTCGCTCATCCCTAGTTATAAGTATGGTCATAGAACAATTTTAAGGAACATCTATTTTTAGAAAAAAGTTAAAATTTTTTAAAAGCCGTCAAATAGCCTTTTAAAAATGAAAAAACGAAAGTGCAAAATTGGTTTAGTCCTTGGTTTAATGTTGTCCAGTACTTTTAGCGCTCTCTGCTGCCACCTGCCAGAACTGTCAACATCAGAGGAAAATGCCAAACCTCCTAGAGCAAACTCTAGGATGTCCTGACTTAGGCTATGTGCACACTGAGGAAAAGGCGAGGAATTCAGCTTGAAATTCAGCTTGAAATTCCTCCCGTAAAATATGTACAGAGCAAAGTCCCATTGTGTTTAATGGGTTTTCTGCTCTGTTGACACTGCAAGCTTCTTACAGTGAAATCTGCTGTAAAGGTAGCTTCACACGTACCGACTGTTAATAACGCTGCGAGTCGGCTAGGTCCTGGCAGATCATTTTCACTACATACACACAGCGGTCTAAATGACCGCTGCGTGTATGTAATTTTGCTGGCTGCTTAACCCGTTCAGCTGCCGCCTGGCTCCCACTGGGCTCCCGCTCTGTATACATTACCTCTCCCCGCTGCACAGGGTCCTGGTGTACTGCTCTCCCCCCTGGCCAATCAGTGGTTGCGGTAGGGCAACACACTGATTGGCCGGGCAGGAGAGCAGTACGCCGGGACCACGTGCAGCGAGGACAGGTAATGTATACAGAGCTGGAGCCGGGCAGCAACAGAAGGGGTTATTTAAATCTATGACACTCCATTCTCACAGCACATTTTCATTCCACTAAGTGAATGAAGTCCATAGCGGTATATAGTTCAGCTATTATGTTACAAGTAATACCTGTTTAGACTCCCCCTGGTGCCCCCCTGTTTGCACCTCTGGGTCCCCTGCTCAGTTGCGCATTCATGTGACCGTGGTGCCGCAGTCCTTTTTTTTTAACAGCGGCTTGGTTCCAGATTATGGTGCCGTTCTATTCACGAGCACTGGCCCATAGGTGAAGCACTGGAGGCGGACCATCCTGCCCCCAGTCGGAGGGAACCCCCACCCCTCTATGACACGACTCCATTAGAATCAATGGAGCCACGTCATAGAGGGGCAGGGGTTTCCTCCCACTCGGGGCGGGCTGGCCGCTTCCTTTGCTTCACCCCCGTGCCAGTGCATAGAATGGAGCTGTAGACGGGAACAATGCCGCTGTTAAAAAAAAGACCGCCTCACCGGCTTTGTCGGCCGGCGCCATTCTATACATTGGCAATACTTAAAGTGAATGTAGCTGATGGTACATTCGCTTTAAGTGAAGGGGTTCTAAGTGTATACTGCATGTGGAGTTGGTGCACTCTGTAAGGACAAGAATACAAAAAGACCCCTTGTAGACAGGGGCGGATTAACTTTACCATAGGCCCAGGGCTATTCACCAAGTCTGGGCCCCCCCCCCCCCACCCCACTGTAACTTTGGCAACACTAGCATGGTGTTCATAGTACAGGATAGATAATATCATGATGCCCTGATTTGTGGTAAAAAATTGCGGTAAAAAAAGCATTGATTTTTTTGAAAATCATGGCAGAAATGTAGCCAGGAGACCGTACACCACTGAAAGTATAAGTCTTTTTGGTGGCCATGGGCCCCCCAGGAGCTCAGGCCCCGGGCTACCTCCCAAAACGGACCTATTCTAATTCTCTACTGCTTGTAGGGGTTCTTATGGTCAGCTTGGAAACTAGAACTCCATACCATCACCATATGGTGCACATTTGTGAAGCAAAAAGGTATCATATACAGCATATATTAACATCTCTCCATTGTGGAGGTCACATATTTTTAGCTCATATTCAGTGCAAATAAATAACCTTATTCCAGTAGTGTTCAGAATGATAAATGTGAATAGAACTGAGTGTAACATTAAATTTCTCCAGTTGTATAGTCTGTTTTAAGGTAATGGCTGGTAACCTTCATAAACTATACCCAACCATAGTGATCAAAATAAATACACAGCAGCACATTTTCCGGATTAGAAAAGAACAGTGTCTCAGCTTTTACATATTAGGTTCTTTCATTGTTATATTTTCATCTAACATCCTAAGAAACTATAAATGTTTAATGTCAGGCGGTTTTAAAAGTGCTGTGAAAAGAAGCATTTTGGAACCAAATTGAACCTTCCAATATTATTATATTCGTATTACCTTAATCTCCTTGGCACTTTCTATTGTACAAGATCAGACTCCTAATGAGTCATTATCTATATAAAAAAAAAAATCTGTGTATGGAAATGAACATGTATCTTAATACTGGCTTTAGAATATAAACAGTCAGTAGTCAGTTGACTTATACTAAGATGGTATCAGATCATGCAGATTTTGGACATAATTTTGTGTCAAAAACCCAAGCATCAGTATTAAAATGCACCGGGGTCCGCATAAATCTATGTCATGACTGTACATTGTAATGCAGACTAACAACCAACACCTCAAAGTACTAAAAGGCAGCAGTTGTGGGACATACAGTACACAGAAGTGGTGCGGATGTCAAATTAATGTTTATGACAATTAACTACAAACATTATTGTGCAAACAACGGACGTTATCTTTAGTTGTTCACACACATTTGACTTTCCTTTCACTATCTTTACTATTACATTCAATGGACCTTTAAAAAAGGAACCACACTCAAAAGGGCCTAAACTAAAATAATCATGTATAATTCTGTCCTCGAAATGATGGATGTCATGTTGAGACAAATAAAAAGGACAGAAAAAAAAGTCATGTGAACATAGCATATGTCTGTTCATTTAGACATGTGGTGGGTTAAAGATAGATACTAGAGATGAGAGAAGGGTCATGAGGCACCCCTCACTAGGGCACTCTGAACTGCCGTGATCCCAGCTGTTATCTGCAGCCTGGGACCATGGCTATAAGTGGGTCTGATAGCCGAGCCCTCTAATTAGACATTTAAATACAGCTGTCAAAACTGACAGTTGTATTTGAATTTATTATGTCACACTCTCCCTGGTGTCTAGTGGGGGGACTTTTTCCCTGAGATGCAATTGTGGAGGGGAGATCCCTTCTTACCGGACCGGGGCTCAACGTTGCACTGACACTGATCCCGGCTCGACAATCTGTAGATTTGGTCCGCAGCAGATCAGAGTAATACAGCACTGATCTTTATGAGGGATCACTTCAGTAATAATGAGAGTCCCCCAGGGGGACTAAAAGTTAAAGTATAAAGAAAAAAAAAAAAAAGTTTTTCTCATTAATAAAAAAATCCCCTCCCCTAATGAAAGTTAAAATCACCCCCTTTTCCCATTTTATAAATAAAAATAAATAAATAAACAAATAAATAAATATGGTATCACCATGTGCGGAATCACCCAAACTATTAAATTATCACATTCCTGATCTTGTACAGTTAATGGTCACATCAAATCCAGATAGGTTGAAATAAAAAGTGATCAAAAGGCCGCATATATGCAAGAAAGCTACCAATAGAAAAAACAGATCATGGTGCAAAAAAATGACACCTCACACATCCCCATAGACCGAAAAATAAAAGCATTATAAGGATGGTAATAGAGCAATTTCAAATACATTTAAAGCAGTCAGATAAAATAAAAGTTATATAAATCACATATTGTAATCGTACTGCTTTGAGGAACATATATAACATGACAGTTTAACTATAGAATGAAAAATGGCGTAAACGTGAAACCCCCCCAAAATGAAAACAAATTCCTTTTTTTCCACGCTCTTTTCCCTGCTTCCACAGCATACTTTATTTAACCCTTTGAGGACCAGGCCCAAAATGACCCAGTGGACCACGCAAATTTTGATCTTTGCGCTTTCGTTTTTACCTCCTCCCCTTCTAAGAGCTCTAGCACTTTCAGTTTTCTATCTACAGGCCATGTAATGGCTTATTTGTTACAGGAATAGTTGCACTTTGTAATGGCGTCTTTCATTTTACCATAACATGTATGATGGAACCCCAAATATATTATTTATGAAGATATAAATTGGTGAAATCGCAAAAAAGAATGCAATATGGTAATGTTTGGGGGGTTCCTGTGTCTACGTAATGCACTATATGGTAAAAGCGACTATTGGTAAAAGCGACTATTATTCTATAGGTCAGTCCGAACACAACCATATGCAGGTTTACACAAATTCTCTAATGTTATTATTTTTTTTTTTAATGAAATCCTTTTTTTTTGGCAATTAAATGTTAATAAAATGTGCCTATTGTGACGCTTATAACGGTTTTATTTTTTACCTATGGGGCTGTATGGGGTGTAATTTTTTCCACCATGACCTCTAATTTTTATTAATACCATATTTGTGAAGATCGGACGTTTTGATCACTTTTTATAATTTTTTTTTTATATATCTATCTATCTATATATATATATATATATATATATATATATATAATGTAACATAAAATCGGTAATCAGCGCACTTTTATCCTCTTTTCGTGTATGCCGTTCACCGTTCGCAATGACGCTTGTTATATTTTAATAGATCGGACAATTACGCACGCTACAGTATATTATATGTTTATTTATTTATTTATTTTTATATGTTTTATTTATATAACGGGAAATGGGGGTGATTTAGACTTTTATTGGGGGAGGGGTTTTGGGGGGGGGTGTTGGTGTTTTTAACTTTTGTTTTTATAAATTTTAAGTCCCTTTGGCGGACTTGTACATACAATACTTTTATTTTAACACTGATCACTGCTATGCCTATGGCATAGCAGTGATCAGTGTTATCGGCGCTCTGCTCATTGAGCCTGCCTGTGCAGGCTCAGAGAACAGAGCGCCGATTGAACAGCACGGAGGCAGGTAAGAGACCTCCGGCGGTCCGTTTTACCCATCGGGACCCCCGCAGTCAAGGCGTTTAAGGAGTAAATGTCACGCTGCAGCGTGTCATTAACGGTGAGGTGCCGGCTGCTGACTCCGGAGCGCGTTTCATAGCTCAGGACATACCGATACGTCCAGGGTCGTCTGGGGACAGACTCCCAGGACGTACCGGTACGTCCTAGGTCGTCTAGGGGTTAAGCATTAAGTCTGCCATTGCAAACTACAAATGGTGTCGCAAACAATAAGGGTCTCATGCGGGTCTTTAGGTGAAAAAATGCAAGTGCTATGGCCTTTTAAACACAGAGAGCAAAAAATGAAAGCGCAAAAATGAAAATGAGCCTGGTTCTGAAGTGGTTAAGTCCACCAGGCTGTAAGACCTCTTTACTCCCCCGCTCCCATACCTGACTCTGCTTGGGTTTAGCTTCCAGATGTCAATCAAGCAGGAAGGGGGAGAGAGGAAGCATTACAACATGCATCAGATCAGGAGCTTGGAAAACCTCTTTGACCAAAGAATAAAAGCATTTTCTACATCCTAGAATCACAGCTGGATATATGAAAGCTACTGTGTCTCTACTTCACCTAACAGCTATCTAACAGTGTTAGCAGTTTGGAAAGTGAATTGCAGCTGACAGATTCCCTTTAAGGAGGGTTTACAGGGTTTTAATCCCTTTCCATAGACCTCAACGGGTGTTTACTACCAACAAATAGATAAAGGTAGTACATACTGTTTGAAAAATGTGCATGTGAAAAGCCCCAATAAATTAAAATTAGTTTCCTGTTATGATCCACTAAAAATGGATATAATAAGGATGAAAAATACACTAATGGCAAAGGGGTTTAATGAGACTTACAGATAATTATAAACAATCTTAATTATACGTTGTGGTAACTCCCATTCATTTCAGTATCAAGTTACAGAATATAAATAGCCTACTAGCAACAAACAACATTTATCACCATCCAACGTACAAAAATAGAATGCTCTGACTGCATCTACATACACCGTATATACCGTATATTATTCTAAATGTAAATTGCAGAGGTGAGAATATACTTGCAATGAAAAACATTTGTGAAACAACATGCAAGGAGCAATAAGGTATATTATGACCTTGTACTTTGCTTCAAGTGTTATTGGGCATATACTCTCCTGTTCTTTTAAAGGGGAACTCTGGATAAGAAAAACTTGTTTTCTATTAAAAGTACATAAAAAGTTATATAGATGTGTCTATACAATGTATTACCGTATCTGTGCGGTTCTGCCACACTGGTAGCTGATAGAAATCCAGAAAATGAAAAAAATTACCCCTGTGCAAATCCACATTGTCCCCTGCTCCTTCTGCTATCCCCCCTTAGGAGACAAATCTTCCATGCCTCTGTCTCACATTGTGTGTGTTTGCTGAGACCAAGCTGATGATGCAGACAGGGGGCAGGGCTTGATGTCCCAGGAGGCTTGGCTGGATCCCCCAATCCCCTGAGTGATTCACCATCTCTGACCGGCCAGAAGCAGGTGTTGTACTGATTTCTCTAATTATGCAGAAAAGTACACTGAAATTAGGGCTATGTTCACACATGTTTGAGTGTCATTGCAGTACTGCAGTGTACTCCCAAAAATGATGCAGTAACACAAGTAAAAGATGCTAAACGGCAGAGAGGATCAGAGCCTTATTGTGGGGCTCAACTTCACAGATAACAGATGCTTGATCATAATATGTGTGTGGTAGGGATAAGCGAACCGAACCGTTACAAACCAGATTCGTTACGAACTTTGCAAAAGGTACCGAACCGAACTTTCAAAAGGTTTGTGACAAAGTTCGTTAAAACCGCAACGGCGTCGCAAAACTGTATTGTTTTCACAGAATGGAAGAGGATATAAGGAATTATTACTCCTATAATCCCTTTTATCCTTTTATTATATGAATATCAAGGTGTTTGACGTCACTACAGGAACAAGAAGTGCCTGAGCGTCCATGCTCTTTCTCATTGTGTGTCTAGACTGCAGAGAGAGAGGAGCTCCGTGCTAGTTAGGGAGGAAAAGCACATAGATAGATAGGCAAACAAGTAGATATTTACAGGGAGGTAGAGAGAGGGAGAGAGAGATAGGCAGAGATAGGAAGTAAAAAACTTGTGATATCCAGAAAATAGTCAAACACTGAAATATCACAAAATATCTTTATTACATGCTCGAAATAGTATAAAGCACAGGATAGTGGTTGAGGGGGGGGGGGGGGGGGGCAGAGGCTGTGTGACCACTAATCACAATCATTTATGCCAACAACAACCTTAGTATAAGAGGGAGTGCAGGCCGCCCACAATTTATTCTTTAACGTCAAGCCAGATGTTCGTCTCCCTGCCCAGGCTCCACAGGGCCCTCTTGGCCTCTTGGTGGTGGAGTCATGGTGCGTGCCTCCGTCAGATGAGGTTCTTTATTCTCTTCATCTGATGAGGCCTCTGCTGTTTGTTGAGCTTCTTCATCTCTGCTGACAAATGAACAGTGGACAAAATCTGTTATTACAAACATGTTAGCAACATTGTAACAATTCTCAAGAACCAATATGCATCCAATGCAGGATTTTACTTAGGCTTTTTGTGTCCTATTTTATCCAGTATGTCCAATGTGTTTGTGTGGTGTAACAGGTAGAGAATACAGTGCGCTGTGTTGTGTTACAGGTAGAGAATACAGCGTGTTGTGTGGTGTTACAGGTAGAGAATACAGTGTGCTGTTACAGGTAGAGAATACAGCGCGCTGTGTGGTGTTACAGGTAGTAACTGTGTGCTGTGGGCTGCAAATAATTAACACAATGAAACTGCAATGTGTGAACACAGCGTAGATGTTCTGCAACAGCTTTGGGCGGGAAATAGGCAGGGTGGAGGACTGTGATGAACAGCTGAGGGAAAGCATTGCATTCTAGAACCTGTAGTTCTGTGTACAACTGATAAATCAGGAAGCGCAGAAACACAAAACAAAACAACCCCCCCCCCCCCCCCCCCAAATCAAATGGATTTTTGGTAGTTTCAAAAATGGAATAGAAAGGTAAGTAATGCTTTATGCTTCTGCAGAAGTTTCTTTTTTTTCTTTTACCTCTACCTGGAGTTCCCCTTTAACATATAGGATAGTACTTCATTGGGGAGCTGTCCCTTAGAAGTACAATCCCACAAGAGTGCTTCTGAATAAGGAAAAAACCTATAATGACACAGGGATTTCTTCTGACACTAGGCACTTAGGTGGCCATGACAAAATATCAATTGACATTTCATTTTCTAGGCTATGTTTAAAGAACACAGCATGGGATCTCTGATTCATCCTCCACTCACTGACATCCTACATGACCTGACACATCTAAAGCTTGAGACATAGGGGCAGGGGTGCAGGATCTCTGACTCCCCTGTCCTCTGGTCATTGACATCCTACATGACCTGACACATCAAGAGGTTGCTAACACTTCTTCCAATTATAGATTTATAGCATTATACCATCATGATTATATCCAGAAGTCACAGCTTTTGAAGTTGATTTTTAAATGAAAACTTTACCATATCTAAGGGTCCCTTTACACGGGCCAATTATCGGCCAGGAGTGTCGCTAGTGATCAGTTGAAGACCAGGCAAATGCGTGATTATCAGCTGATCACATGTTTTGTGCCTTTATCGCCTGCACATTTTCCAGTGTAAACAGGGTTTAATAGCCAAATCCACATTCACAAAAGGAAATGGGATTTGTACAGACATCAGCCTCATTGACTGTAATGGCTTGAATGCAGTCAACTAGTGACTATTAGTGATGAGCGAGTACTAAAATGCTTGTTGCTTGTTACTCAAGATGAGTATTTCCCGATACTCGAGTGCTCGTTTCAAGTAACGAACCCCATTGAAGTCAATGGGAGACTTGAGCATTTTTGCAGGGGACCCAAGTTCGGTAGGGGGAAGGTTGTGTGAAAACCTGTCAACCTCGGAAAATGATGGAAACACCACGGAAATGGACAGGAAACAGCAGGGTCCGCATGTATGCATGCCTCCGAGGCTGCTTAATGGCACCATTATGCCTAATTCTGTGCAACAGCCTGGTTAAAACAGAGGTAGGCATATGGACCACCCAAAAACTTAGCCTAATACAGCCTAATACAGCCTTCCAAAAATTATACCAGATCTAGCATGGCAGTGAGCACACAGAGAACCATTAAAAGTGATTGAGGAAGCAAGTGAGCCTCCCAAAAATTAGGCCAGACACAGCATGGCAGTGAGCACACAGAGAACCATTAAAAGTGAGTGAGGAAACTAGTGAGCCTCCCAAAAATTGGAGTGAGTCCAGGGGCTAGGATATTTAGTGGACACGAACCCGGGTGCTTACAGCTAACTGACTAGGCCAGCTGTTAGTCACCATCAAGGGTACACCTGATGCCTCTCAACCGGGGGTGGTGAGGCCATGGCCACGGCTAGACATAAAAATAAAATAAAACAGCTGGCTGGTTGGTGGGGGCAACCAGTCCCGCTCCTCCGCAGGCGTAGTTTGACGTCAGAGCATGGCAGTGAGGACACAGGGAACCATTAGAAGTGAGTGAGGAAGCAATTGAGCCTCCCAATAATTAGGCCAGACCCTGCATGGCGGAAGAAGACTTGGCTGTTGGCTGAGAATTGAAGGAAGAGAAGAAGGGGAAGAGGAGGAGCGGAGATACCAAGAATCTTCATGTTGAGCTGCTTTCCCCAGGTGGACAGTTGAATTCAGGTGAAATCCAGGCATTGTTCATTTTTATAAACGTCAGCCTGTCAGCGCTGTCAGTTGACAGGCGGGTGTGCTTATCAGTGATGATGGCACCAGCTGCACTGAAGACCCGCTCTGACAACACGCTAGCGGCAGGGCAGGCCAGCACCTCCAAGGCGTAATACGTCAGTTCGGGTCACGTACCCAGCTTTGAAACCCAGTAGTTGTAGGAAGCAGAGTGATTGGTAAGGACGTTGGTATGGTCAGTAAGGAACTCCCTCACCATCTTCCTGAAGGCTTCCCCCCTACTCTGTCTAGACTGGGGATGGTTGACATAGTCTTGCTGGGGTGCCATGAAACTGTCAAAAGCCTTGGAGAGTTTTCCCCTGCCCCTTGACAAGCTGCCTGCTCCACCGCTTCTCTCCCCCTATCTTTGGCCCATAGAACTACGTCTTCTGGCGCTAGTGGTGTCAAATGGGAAGTACATTTTCAGCTTCTGCACCCGGGCCTGTTGATTGATTCACTCTCATACTGCGTTCCTCGGCAGGAATGAGAGTGGAAAAGTTGTGTTTGTATCAAGGGTCCAGGAGGGTGAACACCCAGTAATCTGTGTTGTCAACAAAAAAAATTTAACCCGAGGGTCACGGGAAAGACAGCCTAACATGAAGTCAGCCATGTGCGCCAGGGTCCCAACACACAAGAACTCCCTCTCCTCACTAGCCTCAATTTCCTCCTCCTCCTCCTTCACCAAATCCTCCTCTTCAGGCCATACACGCTTAACATACGGCTGTTCTTCACCCGTCTCCTGAGACAAAGGCAAAGTGTCAGACTTCAGGCTGAGCAAGGAGGATTTAAGCAGACACAGCAGCGGGATGGTGAGGCTGATGATGGCATCGCCGCTGACCATCTGTGTTGACTCCTCAAAGGGGCCCAGTACCTGACAGATAGCAGACATCCACGTCCACTCCTCATTGTAGATGAGGTAGCTGACTGACCTGACTACCGCTTCGCACAGAGGTTGACATCTGGCATTCCACAATGGCTCTGCGTTGCTGGTAAACCCTGGCTACCATCTGGAAGGTGGAATTCCACCTCGTGGGCACATCGCACAGAAGTCTGTGAGCCGGAAGTTGCAAGCGCCTTTGCACTGCCCTTAGGGTGGCAGCATCTGTGGTTGACTTGCGGAAATGTACACAGATGCGCCACACCTTGGTGAGCAAGTCAGCCAAATTGGGGTAGGTCTTAAGGAACCGCTGCACCTCTAGGTTGAACACATGGGCCAGGCATGGTACATGTGTGAGGCTGCCGAGTTGCAGAGCCGCCACCAGGTTTCGCCCGTTGTCACACACAACCATGCCTGGTTTCAGGCTACGTGGCGCGAGCCAAAAATCTGGCTGCGCCGTGATGCCCTGCAACAGCTCCTGGGCCGTGTGCCTCTTGTCGCCTAAGCTCAGCAGTTTCAACACCGCCTGTTGGCGTTTACCCACCGCATTGCTGATGCTACAAAATGGAGGCGACGTGCTCGTGGAGGGAAATAGAGAGGAGGAGGAGGAAGAAGAGGAGGAGAAAGAGGTGTACAACTCATGAGAGACCGCGATCGAGGTAGGCTTCCAATCCTCGGTGTGGGGAGCACATGAGCGGAAGCAGGGTCAGACTCTGTCCCAGCCTCCACCAAGTTGACCCAATGTGCAGTCAGGGAGATATAGTGTCCCTGCCCGCCAGCACTTGTCCACGTGTCCGTGGTTAGGTGGACCTTGTCTCTGACCACGTTGGTCAGGGCACGGATGATGTTATCCGAGACGTGCTGCTGTAGGGCTGGGACGGCACATCGTGAAAACTAGTGGCGGTTGGGGACAGAGTACCGAGGGACAGCCACCGCCATGAGGTTCCTAAAAGCCTCTGTCTCTACCAGCCGATAGGGCAGCATCTCCAAGCTCAACAGTTTGCCTATGTGCATATTTTGGGCTTGTGCATGCGGGTGAGTGGTAGTGTATTTGCGCTTCCGTTGAAAGGTCTGCTGCAGGGACAGTTGAATGCTGCGCTTAGACACCTTGCTGGAGGGTATGGAGCATAGTGGAGGTGAAGGGGTGCGTGTAGGGTGGGAGGCCCTCGTGCCTGGGGCCTGGGTGGGGGGACTGACAGAGCCAGCACGTGACACAGGGGAAGGAGCAGGTGTGTGACTTGCAGTCACAGAACAAACTTGGTTCCACTGAGTGGGGTGTTTAGCACTCATATGCCTGCGCATGCTGGTAGTGGTTAGGCTGGTAGTGGTTCATCCTCCCAAAAGAAAAAAAGCATATGCACAAAAAATGGTAGCACATCACAAAAATCTTTATTATAACACTGACATAGATACAAAGTACCACATAAATAAGTGAATGTACAGGAGTAGTAAAATGAGGGAGACAACACCCCAAATACTGCTCTACATTAAATTAATTTGTTGAAGTATTTGGGGTGTTGTCTCCCTCATTTTACTACTCCTGTACATTCACTTATTTATGTGGTACTTTGTATCTATGTCAGTGTTATAATAAAGATTTTTGTGATGTGCTACCATTTTTTGTGCATATGCTTTTTTTCTTTTGGGAGGATGATGTACTACTTATATGCATTGGTTTAGCACTCCATGATTATTAGTGGTGCCCACTAGCTTCATATATATAAAGGCTGGTAGTGGTGGCTCCACTGATGATCCTGGCGTGGCACACATTGCACACTACAGTTCGTCGGTCATCCGCACTTTCTTTAAAAAACCTTCAGACTTGGGAACATCTAGCCCTGGCCACGGGAGTTTGACTCCGTGAAACAGTTGCTAATCTACTCGCTCTGCGGTAGTCCTGCGGGTGAACTTGCTCTGGTCCTGCGGGTGAACTTGCTTCCCCCTCAGAAGCACGGTCTTCACTAGGCTTATCCACCCAGCTCGGGTCAGTCACTCGTCCTCATCCACCAGCACTTCCTCCATTTCCTCACTCTCCTCCTCACTTTGAGTTACATTCATGATAACAACCTCACTGTCTGACAACCGGGTCTCATCGTCATCATCAGACACTTCCTCCAACCCCGCTTGCAAGTCCCCACTCTCATCCCCCACTGACTGCGTGACCTGCATAGTTTTGGCATCGGGACAGATCGACTGCTCCGGTTGCTCTGATTCGGGGAAGGGTCCAGAAAAGAGTTCCTGGGAGCATGGTGGTGGATCTGAATCCCTTCTTTCCCTGGAGGGGCCAGGCTGTGGGGGGAAGGAGGCTGAGCTAATGGAGCAAGGGTTCCACTCCCTTGGGTAGCGTGGCTGGATTGCGTGGAAGACTGGGTGGTGGATAAGTTACTGGACACATTATCCGCTATCCACGTGATCACCTGTTCACACTGCTGCGGTTTCAATATCGGTCTACCATAAGACCCCGTAAGTTGGGCAAAGATGCTAGGGAGTGGACGTCAGCGGTGTGGCACTGCTACCTCCTCAACAGGTGCTGCTGTGTCAGCCTGCCCTGAACCACTTCTGGCAACACCATCACTTGGAACCCCACACCCATGCCCTCGACCCTTACCCCTGGGGTTCACCATTTTATGGACACTGTACAGTAGGGAACTTAGATAGGCCTCGCGTATGAAATACAGAAATCAGGAAACATACTTGTGCTCCCACAAGTTTTGAGGGGGCTGTACAGTACAATCTGGTAGTGGCTGGACCTAGACACACGCCAGGATACCCCCTTACAATGAGCAGTGAAGTTTTATGCAGGTGTACTACAAATACCACCAATACAGTGTAGTATCCACTAGTTATGGGGGGGGCTGTACATTACAATCTGGTAGTGGCTGGACCTAGACACATGCTGGGATACCCCCTTACAATGAGCAGTGACGTTTTATGCAGGTGTACTACAAAGCCCAGCAATACAAAGTAGTACCCACTAGTTTAGGGGGGCTGTACGGTACAATCTGGTAGTGGCTGGACCTAGACACATGTTGTGATATCCCCTTACAATGAGCAGTAAAGTTTTATGCAGGTGTACTACAAATCCCAGCAACTCAGTGTAGTACCCACTAGTTTAGGGGGGGCTGTACGGTACAATCTGGTAGTTGCTGGACCTAGACACACGTTGGGATACCCCCGTCCAATGAGCAGTGGAGTTCTATGCAGGTGTACTACAAATCCCAGCAATCCAATGTAGTACAGCAGCACCACCAGCCCCAAAATCAAAAAGGAGTACACTGAGCACTTCTTAGGGGTCTGTATGCAACACCTAATGTTCCCTTTCTGGCAGCAGCCGATCACCACAGTGTGCTGGTTAAATCATGGTAGCAGCACTGCAAGTCCCAGCCAGCAGTTTGTAGTAATACTATTAAAAAACGATTTGATGCCCTGAAAAGGGCTGTTTGTTTGTATTGCTAGTATTCCCTGCCTACTGGAACACTAAATCCTACACTGACGCTCTCCCTGACCAGCAGCAGCTCTGTCCCTGATCTCTCACAGCATGTGTCTGAAGCGAGCACTACCGGCTGCGCGTTTTATATGGCAGGGTCATCTGATCTGGCCAACCAATCGCTGCTATCGACATGTATGGGTCCCACGTGATCGCAGGATGTACCAGAGTCTCCTGCATGTTTATTGGCTGAGAAATAGTGTCCCAACTTACAGGAAACGGATGATGAGATTTTCTCGAGTATCGCGAGATGCTTGTCCGAGTAACGAGTACCATCGAGTACCCTAATACTCGATCGTTTACAAAGCTCGGACGAGCATGCTCGCTCATCACTAGTGACTATATTTGGGTTGTTTTTTAAAATATAAAAATTTTTAAAACATGTGTTTGGGCTCGGACCCAAACCCCACTATAGGGTCCTAGTCAAAACATGTACAGTATATGTTCAAAAATAAACCAAACATTAGTCATTAAAGGGGTATAACACGCAAACATAACATTATCTATTTAGTCTACTTTTCCCAGTTCTTAGCTGCTGCTTTATGCTGAAGACACAAAAAACTATGTGATTTTTTCTCTGTCTCCCCTCCTCCCTCCTCCCTTTTTTTTTTTTTTAGACGGCTGGGATGTTTATTCTGAGGTCAAGTTGCTAATGAACTCACTGTGATTAACCTTCCCAGCATTTCAAAGAAGCTACAATGTTGCAGACAGGGACTTATTTACATCATCTGTCTCCGAAGGAAGGAGGAGGAGGAGGAGAAGGGGGAGACTGAGAGAAAGGCTTGTACACAGATTTTTCTGTCTTCTGCAGAAAGCAGCAGCTAAAAACTTGGGGAAGGAGACTGAATAGATAATAATAAGTATGTAATAAATTGTTAGTGTCACCATGGTCAGCAACATATCAAAAGTTATATTTGAGTGGAATATCCATTTAACTGAGTACGCTTGGGCTATTAAAGTGATTTGGGCCCATCATCATAATGTGAACATGAACTAACTTGCATTTGCTGATCATTATCTGAACAAAGTTGTACACCCATAGATTGGAATACTGTACCTGAGTTTTGTGGCTTCTGTTGCCACACCCAACATGCACAGCTTATCTATGCAGACATAGGAGAAAATACCTTTGCAAGGTTGAATTATGAGTAAATGAAGAAAATAATACTTGCCCTACTTATATTCATTTATTTAGTATAAGTATTTATTTGGCATTATTATTTGGTGAAATTCTCTATGTGCTGTATGATTGATTTATACACTTTACAATCATTTACATGGCACCTGTCTGGCAGTTTTATTCTAGCAAAGTAAGGTGGCATTATTTGGGCACTGAATTATAGTGTTATTTGAACCAGTGACTTTAATTACTAAATATAAATTAGATGCAGCTCTAAAAATACAGGGCCCATTTCTTGGATATATCAAGACCTTGGTATAATTCCCCCTTCTATTCATATGCAATAAAAATACATTTTTGTAGTACCTGTCTACTGTGCTATACAGTATATGGGTGGGTGCCTAATGGTACCTTTAGTACCATGAGGTTTATAGACCACATATATAAATGCTTTATACTATTGAGAGCTTGTAACCAAGGGAAATGAAAATGAAATTATACAAAATTCCAAAATTGTTATTTTTTCTTTTTCCAGTATAATACAGGGTTGGAGTCATTGTATTAAAAAGCAATCATGCTGTATGCACAATGAATTAGAGAACCTTATGAAAGTACCTTGCAGTTGTCACTGTTATGCTAACCTCTGGATGAATCAACATGCTATACATGTGGCGTCTCTGGCTGTTTGCATGGTTAATAGGAGCTGACAGCATCAGTTTTTATTATTTGCTAACAGGAACATCACACATTCTGTGGCATAAAATCAAATGAATCATGAAATGTGCTCCTAATTATTTTTACCATTTGATATAAATAACTTAGCATCATCTTATTAAACAGCATAAAACAACTCTGTGTAAAACATATATAAATATTATACTAGATGATGGGTTTTATTAAAAAAATAAAATAAAATGAAAAATGAAAAACTATAATTATAAAAAATAAGTTATTCCATCTCTTATCCAATTAGCAAAGTAGTTACAAATGGATTTTTTCATGTGCTTTTTTTTAAGTATCTTTCTGCTTTTTTCAGCCCCCATATTGAAGATGAACAGGAGGGTCTTATAACCTATGAGTTGTACATAGTAACATAGTTAATAAGGTTAAAAGAAAACAAGAGTCCATCAGGTTCAACCTAGAGAAACCCTACTGTGTTGATCCAGAGGAAGGCAAAAACCCCTATGAGGCAGATGACATTTGCTCAATCACAGGGAGATTTTTTTTTTTATATATAAATATATAATATATATAAATAAATATATCATGTTTTATTTGTACAACATTTTATATTGAGTGAGAGAAGGGGACACAGGGAAAATATGTTGATTGATCAGGATCACGGGAAACGGAGGTGAGAGGAAGGGCTATGGATAGCAGTCAGCGAGAGAATTAAAGAAAGAGTCTCATAGGGAGCTGATTGTAATGGAACAAGGCCATCATAAGAAGAGGTTTTTGAGAAAGGGTGAAAGAGGGGGCTATAGTGAACAATCTGGTAGAGAGAAGGGGGCCGCTGGATCATTCTGTGTGAGGAGGAGAAAATGAGCAGTCTGTGACATAGGAGAGGACTTTGAGATAAATCAGAAAAGAATGCATGAGCAGCAGTCTGTGAGAGAGAGCAGGCCATGGGGAGCAGTCTGTTAAAGTAAAGGCCCACACATGGATTGAAGAAGTCATTTTGACAATATTGGGAAGACTTGCATGAGAAAGAATATTAACAGCAATTAGAGAAGACATTGCCTGTAAGTCATTATATATAAAGGGATACTCTGGGCAACAGCCTTTTTGATATGTGTTTGTAGATTAGTTGTTCAAAAATAATAAAGGACACTTACCTCCCTGGTGCCAGTATTTTGCAGGCATGCCCAGCCAATCAGCAACAGAGGTGAGAAAGCCGCTGATTGGCTGGGCGGGCCATCACAGCACAACAACAGTTCCCGGACCAGTGGGACGTAGTAGTAAGATATCAGCAACATCATGGGAGCCTGGAAGGTAAGTGTCCATTATTCATTTTAAACAACCCATTCCTGGGCATATATCATAAATACCCCTTTAATTGCACTCTATTTGCTTGCCACAGTTTTAGATTATAAGGTATATTTTCAAGCAAGAAAAGTCTCCTGCTTCTTATAGTCTGCAACCTCAACAACACAAAGACCTTAGCTATCTGTAAAACAAACATTTTCATTTCCATTATGGCTTGTTGCCCTTGTATTTCTGGTCTAAGAGGGTAATGCATCTTCTTTTGTTGATATATTCTATTAGTTTCACTTGCTAAGTGAATAGTCTTTTTTATGGCACTTAAAAGCATTATAAACTAGGAACAGAGTTTCCGAGTGTGTCTCTAATGATACGGTACTAACATTTTCATAAGTATGTTTTATAAGTGCATTCACAGGTCTATATGCGTAGCACATTTTTTGGACTATAAGATGTGCCTTTTAGGAGGCACTATGCTAGGCCACAAAAGTTTGTGTTGTTTGGTATGTTTTATGTACTATTATTTTCTTTTCCCATTTTCTGTTGTCTAAACCTTTGTTCATTCTAAAGCCAGATGCATATAGTAGTCTGGAAAATATGCTTTATTGGTTTGCAGAGTTTCTGTGTAAGGCTATGTTCACATATAGTATTTCTGTCTTTTTTCAACCAAAGCCAGGAGTGGGTTGAAAAAACTGAAACAGAAAAGTGAACATAGCCTATAACGGTTCTCCACCACTGTATTGTCAATTGACATTCATAATATTTGTCTTTGTACAGTGTTTTTAATCAGTATGATGGTATTACTAAGACACTATGTGGCAGTAAAATTTGACCATGATGCAATGATATTATGTTGCTTCTCTATAGAGATAGCACATAGTAGGTGTCATCCAAATTTGCCAACTGTCTAAAGTGTATGGTGGCATCCCACCCACTGTAAAGGGACAGTTTACTGTTTGGTGTGGCTAAGCATACCAGGTTAAAAGAATGTTCTGTACAGCTTAAAATTGTTAGCACCTATTGCCTAGATATTGCTAGATAGCCTCATGTAGCTTATGCAGATATATGAAGAAAACACAGGAGTTGAAATCATGTGTCACAGGGAAAACATTCTCTATTGAGACCTATTATAGTGCTTGAATCCGTTTTTTTCTTCCTCTTCATTTTCTTTTTCTTCTTTTTCCGCTTCTTCTTCTTCCAGCTATTCTTCTGCAATTAACACAGCCAGAAACGCTTTGCGCACAGACTCCCTTCAAACTGCGTTACAAAGCCCTTGGAGGTGACAAGTGTTCTATCCATTTTTGTTTTCGATTAGATTTGACGTTTTTAAGAAAAGGACATTAAACCCTTTGAGGACCAGGCCCAAAATGACCCAGTGGACCGCGCAAATTTTGATCTTAGTGTTTTAGTTTTTCCCTTCTAAGAGCTCCAGCACTTTCAGTTTTCTATCTACAAGCCATGTAAGTGCTTGTTTTTTACAGGAATAGTTGTACTTTGTAATGGCGTCTTTTATTTTACCATAACATGTATGACGGAATCCCAATCGTGAAATCGTAAAAAAGAATGCAATATGGTAACGTTTGGGGGTTTCCTGTGTCTACATAATGCACTATATGGTAAAAGCAATGTGATACCAATATTCTATAGGTCAGTCCGAACACAACCACATGCAGGTTACACAGATTCTCTAATGTTATATATTTTTTTTTTTTATGAAATCCTTTTTTTTGGCAATTAATTATTAATAAAATGGGCCTATTGTGGCGCTTATAACGGTTTTATTTTTTCACCTACGGGGTTTATGGGGTGTCATTTTTTCCGCCATGATCTCTAGTTTTTATTAATACCATATTTGTGAAGATCAGACGTTTTGATCACTTTTTATAATTTTTGTTTTTATATATAATGTAACATAAAATCGGTAATCACGCACTTTCTCTTTTTTCATCTACGCCATTCACCGTTCGCAATGACACTTATTATAGTTTAATAGATCGGACAATTACGCACGCTACGGTATATTATATGTTTATTTTTTTATTTATTTTTTTATGTTTTATTTATATAATGGGATAGAGGGGGTGATTTCAACTTTTATTGGGGGAGGGGTTTTGGGGCAGTGTGTTAGTGTTTTTAACTTTTTTTTTACACATTTGAAGTCCCTTTGGGGGACTTTTACATACAGTACTTTGATTTCTACACTGACCATTGCTATGCCATAGGCATAGCATTGATCAGTTATCGGCGCTCTGCTCATTGAGCCTGCCTGTGCAGCAGATCGCCGATCGGACCGCAGGGAGGCAGGTGAGAGACCTCCGGGCGGTCCGTTTTAATGATCGGGACCCCAGCAGTCATACTGCGGGGGTCCCGATCGGTAAATGACAGGGGACTCCCCCTGTCACTTACACTTAAACGCCGCGGTTGCGCCGCGGATCGCTGCAGCGTGTCATTACCGGTGAGGTCCCGGCTGATTGCAGCCGGCCCCCACCTGCTATGAAGCGCAATCCGCTCCGTAGCGTGCTTCATAGCCGGAGAAACACCCAGGACGTATAGTTATGCTCTAGGTCGTCTGGGGACAGACTTCCATGGCGTAACTATACGCCCTGGGTCATCTAAGGGTTAAAGACCTCTAATTTCTCATAGAAAATAATGGCCATAGGAAATAATGGCCACACTGTAAACACTAACAACCAATCACAGCACATATGCAAATAGCTGAAATATAGCAGCCAATAGAAATTCTAAGGTCTTGTCAGTCATTGCCTCACAACATCCACACAGTCACATGTCCACTATTGGCCAATAGAAGAAGTAGAAGATGGAAGGTCTTTAACGATTTTGTCTCAATGACGAGTAAGATTGTCATGGTAACCGAGCAATGTTCTTTACAATCATAACTAGCAGAGGTCAGTCAGTAAAGTAGCAGAGCTCAGTCAGTGATGTAGCATAGGTCAGTAAGTGATGTAGTAGAGCAGATACCCACATGACGTCGCAGAGGTCAGTCAATGTTGTAGCAGAGCCGATACCCGCATGACACGGCAGAGCAGAGCCAATGATGTAGCAGGGCCGATACCCGCATGAAACAGCAGAGCTGAGCCAGTGATGTTGCATGGCCGATACCCACACGACATAGCAGAGCTGTGACAGTGATGTAGCAGAGCCGATACCTGCACAACACAGCAGAGCCAGTGATGTAGCAGAGCCTATACCCGCATGACAGAGCAAAGCTGAGCCAGTGATGTAGCAGAGCCGATATCCACATGACACAGCAGAGCTGAGCCAGTATTTTAGCAGGGCCGATACCCGCAAGACACAACAGAGCTGAGCCAGTGATGTAGCAGAACCGATATACGCATGACCCAGCAAAGCTGAGCCAGTGATGTGGCAGAGCTGGATCAGTGAAGTAGCAGAGCTGAGTCAGTGAAGTAGCAGAAGTGAGTCAGTGATGTAACAGAGGTGAGTAAATTATGTAGCAGAGGTAAAGTTACCAAAGAGAAGGTATCAAAGTCGCTCTTAAAAGCACGGTACCAAAGTAGCTCTTAAAAGAATACCAAAGTCATAATTACATAATTCACTCTTAAAGGGACAGTATATAAGTCACTCTTAAAGGGACAATACTAAAGTCACACTTTTAAAGGGACAGTATTAAAGATGTTCTTAAAGGGCCAAAATCACTCTTTAAGGGACAGAACTAAAGTTGCTCTTCAAAGGATGGTACCTAAGTCACTTTTGAAGGGACATTACTTAAGCTGGTCTTAAATAGACTGTATATAGGTCACTCTTAAAGGGTTGGCACCAAAGTCACTCCTTAAGGAACTGTACCAAAGTTGCTTTTAAAGGGAGGGTATCAAGAGTTAAAGTTTTCCTTAAAGGGAAGTCACTGTTATAGGGGCGGTCTTTTAAGCACTATGTATTTCCCTGGTAAAATTGAGTCTGATTATGTAGTATATACCATCTTATGACAAGAACATTAATAATATGTAGGTTTTATGTCCAGGAGACTTAAATTGCATTAATGAACATATCTGAATAGCTAAATATGGCTTCCAAACAGAGTGATTTCATAGAAACATTGTCGGCAGAAAAAGACCAGTGGGTCCATCTAGTCTGCCCTTTTAGTATTTTCTTTCTTATTATCTTAGGATAGATGTATGTTTATCCCAGGCGTGTTTAAATTCTGTTATTGTAGATTTACCAACCACCTCTGCTGGAAGTTTGTTCAAGGTATCTACTACTCTTTCAGTACAATAATATTTTCTCATGTTGCTTCTGATCTTTCCCCCAACTAATCTCTCACTGTGTCCTCTTGTTCTTGAGCTCAGTTTTTTACTAAAAACACTTCCCTCCTGAACCTTATTTAGTCCTTTAACATACTTAAAGGTTTCAATCATGTTTCCCCTTTCTCTTCTTTCCTCCAGACTAAACAGATTCAAATCCTTCAGTCTTTCCTGATATGGTTTATGCCTCACACCCTTCACCATTTTTGTATCCCGTCTTTGGACCCGTTCTATTTTATCAATATCCTTTTTTAGGTGAGGTCTCCAGAACTGGACACAGTATTCCAGATGTGACCTCACCAGAGCTCTATACAGCGGGATCACAATCTCCCTCTTCCTACTGGTTATACCTCTAGTTATACAGCCCAGCATACGATTTGCTTTCCCCACCGCCTGGTTGCACTGGTGAGGTGAATCATTCTAAGGCTGTTAGAAATCACTACCCCTAAATCCTTCTCTTCTGAAGTCTTTTCCAACACAGTACTGCCGATGGGATACTCGGATAGAGGATTCCTCCTCCCCAAGTGCATTATTTTACACTTACAATTTCCACTGTTTGGACCACTTATCTAGCAAAGCTAAATCATTTTCCATATTACTGACACCTCCAAGAATATCAACCCTATTGCACACTTCTGTGTTGTCAGCAAACAGACAAACTTTACCTACCAAACCTTCTCCTATGTCACTTACAAACATATTAAAAAGAATAGGACCCAGAACAGACTCTTGTGGCCACCGCTTGTAACCAGTCTCTGCTCGGAATATTCACCATTAACAACAACCCTCTGATATTTATCCTTCAGCCAACCACAAATCCACTGAACTATCCAGGGATTAGGTCCAATCTTCTCCAACTTCTCTTTAGCTCTTTATGGGGAACTGTATCAAAAGCTGTGCTGAAGTCCAGATAGGCGATATCCACAGCACCACCTCCATCCAGCACTTTTGTGGCATAATCAAAGAAATCAATTAGATTAGTCTGACATGATCGGCCCTCAGTAAAGCCAGCTGGTTTGGATCCATCATTTCAGGAGCCTTTAGTCATTAAAGTGAATCTGTGACCCCCTGGGATGGAAATATCGGTGCCCACCTTCAGTGCATAGACCAGGCCGAATTGCGGATCTAGAAATCAACACAGATATGAGGAACCAGACGATGTATATATATCTATATATACAGTGGTGCCTTGGTTTACAAGCATAATTCGGGGCGGCGCTTGTAATCCAAATCTACTCTTAAACCAAAGCGCATTTTCCCATAGGAAATAATTGAAATACAGACAATTGGTTCCACAACCCCCACTCACTGCTGCACACAGGTCTGAGCCCCTCTCACCTTCATCCACATGGCAGATTTCAGCAGCTCCCTCCGTGCTGTGACCCAGCCCCTCTCCCCCACACAGATCCAGTCCCCTCACCTCCCTCCCTCCTCATGGCAGACATCGCTGACTGACCTGGGGTGTGGAAGCACAGCTGATCCTACTCCTCCTCTGCTCAGACGGCTTGTGGCTGGAGGCTGGAGATTCACTGCTCCTGGCTCCTGGGACACCAGAGGAAAGTGCACACACTGCTAACACGTGGGTTCTCCTTCACTGATCTGGCTCCTCCTCCCTGCAGTCTGGACCACCAATGAGAGCAGGTAATGCAAATCACATGACTCCCAGCTCCCTGCTCGTAAACCAAAATTCTGCTCGTAAACCAAGTCACATCTCAGGAAAAATCAGAGCTCGTCTTTCAAAATGCTCGTTAACCAGGTTACTCATAAACCGAGGTACCACTGTATATATAAAAGGTTGGTGTTACAATCGCTATATTACAAAGCAAACTGCAGGTGTCTAGGGTATGGAAAAATAAGAAAAATAAGATACGGCAGAGTGGCGCTGTGCCCATAAAAACACTCCTTTCACCTGTCTGGCCGCCCTTGTATCCTACCCGTATTACTGTACCGCCTTCCCTGCCTCTCAGATTTCGCTGCTGTCTGATGCTTTTTATAAATTTTTATTTGGTGAGCGTTGGAAGAGGGGTAGTCTTATACGGCGAGTACATCCCAAACTCTATATTTTAACTGGTGGAAAAGTTGAAGGTTGTCTTATATGCCTAGTCGTCTTATACGCTGGGAAATATGGGGTACTTTAATTTAGTTAAAATAGCTAAATCTTTAACCTGCTTTCATCCAGCACCCCAATTTCTGTATTTTTTTTTCTTGTGTGGACATGTAGCATAGAAATCATAAAATATATTACCACAGTCAATATTTGTGTATCCATGCATGTATTCATGTACCAGGAAGCTCTGTCTCTATTGCTATAGGCCTGGCACTGTGTAAGCATTACACCCATAGGCTATGTTCACACTATGTATATTTGAGGCTGTATAGCAACCAAAACAAGGAGTGGATTGAAAACACAGAAAGGATCTGATCACATAATGTTGTAATTGAGTGGATGGGCGCCATATAACAGTAACTAACGGCCATTATTTCAATATAACAGCCGTTGTTTTAAAATAACAGCAAATATTTGCCATTAAATGGCGGCCATCCACTCAATTTCAACATTGTGTGTTTAATCCACTCCTGGTTTTGGTTGCAATATGAGGACCACAATACTGACTGAAATATACATAGTGTGAACCCAGCCATAATCTGCAGCTGTATTTCTGACGTTAATGCAGAAATCAAAGTTTACAGCTGAACTTTGTTCTTTGGCCTCTCCATTTAACTTTAGATTTAGGGTACAGGGAAATTGTATATTTCATTTAACACAAAAATCCATTGCTTAGCCTTTCAAATAATGAATAGTAGCAAATGATAGCTATTTATTTTCTGTGTGGCTTAATAGCTATAATTTAACGATTTAATACAATTTAAACATACCCATTGACAGCCATCCCATCAAAAATGATGAAAGAAGATTTGATGGAAAGAGTTGTAGCAGCAATTATTGATGCCAAACCACTGGCTGGCAATTAAAATGCAAGCCATGAAGTATTGAACAGTGGGCTGATTTCTGCTGAGCGAAAGAAAAAAGACAAAAATCTAGTTAGTTGTATTGTAGAATAAAATAAAAGAATTTGACTCACTGTACAAGTCTTACAAAAAGGAGCAGGAACTTTGAGAAGAATTACATTTTTTTGCCCACATCATAAATTTTTTATTGTTACTTTCTTTCTTATTAGTTTATACAATACTGCGACAGGAAGCCCTTAAAGGGGAACTCCAGGTAGAGGTTAAAAAAAAATGAAACTTCTGCAGAAGCATAAAGCATTACTTAACTATCTATTCCATTTTTGAAACTACCAAAAATTCATTTCTTTTGGGGGGTTTTGTTCTGTTTTGTGTTTCTGCACTTCCTGGTTTATCAGTTGTACACAGTACTACAGGTTCCAAAATGCAATGCTTTCCCTCAGCTGTTCATCACAGTCCCCCATTCTGCCTATTCCCCGCCCAAATCTATTGCAGAACATCTAGGCTGTGTTCACACATTGCAGTTTCATTGTGTTACAGAATTATTTGCAGTAATTTATGATTTCATTGTGGTCCCACCAACACAGCACACAGTTACTACCTGTAACACCACACAGTGCACTGTATTCTCTACCTGTAACACCACACAGTACGCTGTATTCTCTACCTGTAACACCACACAGCACACTGTATTCTCTACCTGTAACACCACACAGCACGCTGTATTCTCTACCTGTAACACCACACAGCACGCTGTATTCTCTACCTGTAACACCACACAGCACGCTGTATTCTCTACCTGTAACACCACACAGCACACTGTATTCTCTACCTGTAACACCACACAGCACGCTGTACTCTCTACCTGTAACACCACACAGCACGCTGTATTCTCTACCTGTAACACCACACAGCACGCTGTATTCTCTACCTGTAACACCACACAGCACGCTGTATTCTCTACCTGTAACACCACACAGCACGCTGTACTCTCTACCTGTAACACCACACAGCACGCTGTATTCTCTACCTGTAACACCACACAGCACACTGTATTCTCTACCTGTAACACCACACAGCACGCTGTATTCTCTACCTGTAACTCCACAAAGCACGCTGTATTCTCTACCTGTAACACCACACAGCACGCTGTATTCTCTACCTGTAACACCACACAGCTCGCTGTATTCTCTACCTGTAACACCACACAGTGCACTGTATTCTCTACCTGTAACACCACACAGCACGCTGTATTCTCTACCTGTAACACCACACAGCACGTTGTATTCTCTACCTGTAACACCACACAGCACGCTGTATTCTCTACCTGTAACACCACACAGCACGCTGTATTCTCTATCTGTAACACCACACAGCACGCTGTATTCTCTACCTGTAACACCACACAGCACACTGTATTCTCTACCTGTAACACCACACAGCACACTGTATTGTCTACCTGTAACACCACACAGCACACTGTATTCTCTACCTGTAACACCACACAGCACGCTGTTACTACCTGTAACACCACACAGCACACTGTATTCTCTACCTGTAACACCACAGAGCACACTGTATTGTCTACCTGTAACACCACACAGCACACTGTATTCTATACCTGTAGCCACAACACAGCACGCTGTATTCTCTACCTGTAACACCACACAGCACGCTGTATTGTCTACATGTAACGCTGATATTGGAATAAAGAACTTTTTGAATTTTTTTTTCTTTTCATTTCCACGCACATATTATGATCAAGCATCTGTTATCTTTGAAGTTGAGCCCCACAATAAGGCTCTGATCCTCTCTGCCGTTTAGCATCATTTACTTGTGTTACTGCATCATTTTTGTGAATACGCTGCAGTAACACAATGACACTCCAACATGTGTGAACACAGCCCTAATTTCACTGCACACTTCTGCACAATTAGAGAAATCAGTGCAGCACCTGCTTCTGGCCGGTCAGAGATGGTGAATCACTCAGGGGATTGGGGGATCCAGCCCAGCCTCCTGGGACATCACGCCCTGCCCCCTGTCTGCATCATCAGACTGATCTCAGTAAACACACACAATGTGAGACAGAGGCATGGAAGATTTGTCTCCTAAGATGGGATAGCAGAAGGAGACGAGACAATGTGAATTGGCACAGAGGCCATTTTTTTTTTTACTTCCTGGATTTCTATCAGCTACCAATGTGGCATAGCTGTACAGATTCGGTAATACATTGTATATATATATATATATATATATATATATATATATATATATATATATTTAACTTTTAATGTACTTTTAATAGAAAACAATTTTTTCTTATCCGGAGTTCCCCTTTAATGGTATAGTGTCCATACACAGTAAATTGAAAACCATGACAAAGCTTTAGTATAATGATTAGACTGTCAACATGCCAAGATTGAATTGGCAAAAACAGGGACAAACAATTAGCCATTAATGTCTGATCCAATTCTCAACGCACACATTGTGTAAGCCAGTGAACAGATGAAAAGATCCAACATGACTGATCAACTTTTTTCGGTAGACATCAGTTTATCATTTTAAATGTTCAAGCGAACATTAAGACGTAATTGTAAGTCATTATCTCAGGCCCAAACTACATGAAAGAATTCATGTCTACATATGCAGCATGCTCATAGCGCCAATATAAGTGTGAGAATATCCATGTGATATATTTTGTACTGTAACTATTACAAATCTATCCTCATCCATACTTTTTCAATGATCCTTAAAAAGAATCTATCACCTAGATTTTCTGAATTAGAGTCAGATACTAAAACTTTTTCTTCTTTTTCTTTCACTTTTTCTACATTGTTATGAGGGCTGCCATATTACCAGAGCTGTTCTTAACAGCATTTAGTGATATGCTTTGCAGCATTTTCTCATGGTGGGATTCTTAAAGGATTCTCTCTCTCTCTCACTCTCTAAAAAAAAAACAAAAAAAAAACTTAACTTGACAATGACCTACAGTAAACAATTGGCCATTTTCTGATCACTCAATCTCTTTGGGTCAATGTCTCTACCCTCGTGCTTGCTACTAATGCAGTTTCTCTATCGAGAAAACTCTGGCCCAGGTTATCACCAACTAATAACGCATGGGCAACAAACAAGACATGCTATCCTTCCACGTAGTCTGTCTCTATGGTTTGTATGCCCTTGTAAAGAGGTACATCAGCGGCATTCTAAGTGGAATGCAAACCTGTATGGTTCCCCCGGAGAATTAGCACATACAGGGAGATTTATTAACTTATAATAAAGCTCAATAGGCTAGAAAAGCTCTATAAAACAACAGATACGTTTTAGAAAAATGATAAATGGTAAATTCTGAATGCACAGCACAGAGCACCAAGGACTTTTATCAGTAATTAAGCAGGAAGCTTCAATCCATTGCTCCTTTGTATAACTGGGAAAGTTTGTTCACAGACAAACATTAAAGTCAGTTTTGATATCTTTCACCTTGCTCTGTACCAGTATCTCTGCCAATTTGAAAAATAGAAGATTTTGCCATTGATGAAACATTTTTATAAAACTCATAAAGATGACCTGACTTCAAGGACTTAGAGCTCCCAGTTCCTGGTATTACGCACTTTGAATCATGACGCAGGTACAAATAGCATTAACTAGTTCAACACAAGCCTATCTTTAAAACAATGTAAGAGGTAAGGGTTGTGGGCTGGTGATAAGGACAAGTTTGAATTTTGAATCTATAATCCTGCTTTACTAGCCAATAGGATATATCTGTACTATGTTGTGCGTTATAGTTGTTTTACTTAAACAATTCTTTCTCTGCCACCAGAACACATTCAAAACAGGTGCCTTCACACTATGTAGGGACTGTCCCCACCGCCTGGATCAGTAGGCAGGGTGGACTAGTGTAGAGTAGTAGTATCAGATACAAGCGAACCCTCTGGATTCATTCGGTTTTATCTCACTGTTTTCGGTATAAAGTTAAGTTTTTATCTGAAACTTGGTAAGCTACCACAGTTTTATCATTTCTAATAGTGTTTGCCTAGTTATATATGACATATATTATATTTATGCCCCTTGGTTATGTACCTGACATATCATTTTAGTCTGCATTTCTGTGTGTATTTTGTTTAGTTCTTGTTTCCTGTCTGTGTGTGGGATAGACTTTAATGTCTTACTTACATTTCTCCACCTAAAAAGTTCAGCAAGCCCACTTTACACTAAGGGGCGACATTTATTAGGACTGGTGTATGAGTGTTACATTAGGCCTCTTCCCCATTCATCCGGCAAGATTCACTAAGAGGCGCACGCTTTTAGTGAATCCAGCTGGACAGCGAGCACAGAAATCTACACCTACTCTTGAGCAGGTATAGATTACTGTCATGATATACTTGCAAGCAATTTCTCTGTGGCATATGTATGCCAGGGGCACAAGCTTCATATAAATTTCCATCTATATATAATACATAGACTTAAGGATGTATATTTTACATATACTTAAGGGGGTATTCCCATCTCTAAAAGAGCAATTATGTGCAATAAAAGTGTGTATGAGTCTTAGGTTACTTTTTTTTCCCAATACAAGTTACTTAAAAAAAACACACACACAGAGAAGACGAGGACCAAAGAGTATACTAAAGTGATTTTTTTTTTCCTTTACATTTCTAGGGTGGGAGGTTCAGGGTCAAAAAAATGTTGCCGAATCCGAAAAGTTCGGCAAGGCCGCTTAACTCTAAGGGAGAACATTTATTAGGACTGGTGTATGAGTGTAAAATTAGGCCCTGCCCCTGTGGATCTGATAGTACCTGTGCCTGCCCCAAACTTTTCATTGGGCCCTCTACTCGCTACATCACTTGCGCACAAAAGCACTGAAGGAGAGTGGCCTCTTGTGGCAGAGGATCAGTGCTGCCTGTGGCCACAAGAGCGATTGGCAGAGCTGGAAGCCAATGGCTTCTCACTCTGTCATCACAGCACTGCATTTAACTGCAAGTATTTGTCAGGAGTGCTTGCAGCCCCCAGAAGGCCAGCTCGGCTACTGGGTGCTTCAAATAATGATCGCTCAGTGCGCTCAGTGAATTGCAAGAGCTAGACAACAGGCCCCCTGATACGATGGGCCTCAAAGCAGCCGCTATGGCTGCAACAGCAGTAGTTACGCCCCTGTTAGCTCCCAGTACCTGTATCCCCTATTATTTAAAAAAAAAAAAATTACGTTTATTTTGCCAATTTTTATTGTGCAGAATAAACCACTATAAAAAAAATCATAAGGCTTCCATTTTACATAAGACTTTCAAGCAATAATAAGATTTTATATCAATTTTAAGTCTCAAGAACTGTATTCCAAAATTCACACTGGAGAGTCATAGCATTTAATGTTGGGGATGGTAGTGTAGGGACTTTATGAAGTCCTCATTGGGCCCCAGGGTCTAGTTAGCCGTGTTTCGACTACTAATTACTGATTATGGTAAAATATTGCTTACATGTTTTTATTATCCCAAGTAATGCTCATCGCCCAGAGAATTGTCTTTAATATTTCACTAATTACTTTTAAAGCATGGTTTTATAATGAATTTCTGCCATAATATTAAACTTTTTTGCTTTTACAGCACAATATCTGGGAGATAACTCTGCCATATTTTAGCTGCAGAACTTAACTGTTATAAGGAGGCATTTATGTATCTTAGAAGTTAATATTTAAACTTAGAAAATGCCCTTTTTGTACCTACAGAGTCATCCTCTCAGTTTTTGTAAGACTCTATTATAGATTTTATTGGGTGCTTATGTTAATATGCATTAAGTATATGGCTTGTCTATTATTAGGCAACTTCTTATTACTGTCAATTTAAACAGTATAAAGTATATGTTATTTCAGTCCAAACCTGGTGTTCCACAGTAACATAATTGCTTGTGTTGGAAAATTGCAGCATATTGTTACCGTGTTAAGCAGATTGCACATAGACTTGAGATTGTCAATTGTTGCCACTGTTGATGAATCCTAATGTGTTATTTGTGGTATTCCATAAAACTGCAGGGGTCTTTTAAGGGGTTGTTCCCCCTCCACCACCACCACCCCCCTGAAACACTGCCATTTTTGTCACAGGTTCTGCTAGGTATACAGTAGTAGCTTAGCCTCACTTCCTTTTTGGGTAACTGTAGTCCTTTTCAGTAACTACTGAAATAGTAAATAATTAGATTAAAAAAAAGGTGATTTTAAAATGCCCCTGCCAGAGAGACTTGCAAAAAGCTTTAATTAGTCAGGGGTTGAGTGTGAAAGAAAACCCTGCCTGTGGGTGTTTAAAATTGACAAGATTCATCATAAACTATGTTTCTCAACCACAGCCCCATTAAAAGGTCATGTTTTAAGGATTTCCTTACTATTTCACAGGTGATATAATTATACTTAGTATAGTATCAGGCATTATAACATATTATATAACATATTATATATTATAATTTTTTTGTATGGAATATCCTCAAAACATAAACTGTCTAAAAGATTAACTTTGTTTACTGCGCACCCAGTAGGCAAATTAGAGTCTGTAGTCATGAGGGTTAAGCAGCTCAGCTAATACATTGTCACAAGCCGTTCCATTCTACATGAAATTTGTAGCTATTGGAGCTATTGGAGGGTAGGGGCTTATATGAAGCAGTACAGGGCAGGTGCTGCCCTTATCAGGGTCCATCACCCCACTGGATCCCTGAGTGAGTAGGGATAAATTGGTGTACCTTAAACAGGATGTACCGAATCGAACGGCGCCGTCTCGGGGAAGCCGTGCCGTAGTCCGTTCTTCGAACCGCAGCCCGGTTCCCGTGCACGGCGCCCTTCTATGCACCGGAACCGGCCGGGGCGCAAGCACTGGAGGTAGGCTGGGCCGCCCCCAATTGGGAGAAATTCCTTCCCTTTGGGGGCGGCCCGGCCGGCCTCCAGTGCTTGAGCACCAACCGGTTCCGGTGCATAGAACGGCGTCGTTTATGGGAACCGGGCTGCGGACCGAAAAACAGACCGCAACATAGGCTTCCCAGTGACGGCGCCATTTGATCCATGGGTTCAGGAATACCAGGGATAAAGGCTTCCAGGATGATGATATACAGTATACTACCTACCTCTACACCTGGACATGCTAGACAGAGTCCCAGTTCCACTTCACAATCAATGTCTTGGGGCGCTAAGTTACTACCTCACATGATTGGATGTGTGCTTCTTGGTGGCATATTTGTAGCTATCTTTAGTTAAGTTGACAAAATTTTGATGTATTGGAAAACTTTTATCACATTTAAATTTTTTAGAAGTTAAGTTTTATTAGGGTACTATTTGTTTGATTACTGTCCATTGCACACTTGCATAATTTTCTTTTACCTCTCAGTATGCAGAGTCAGACAGGGTATATGTACGTTGGCTTCAGTTGTATGGACCCATTGGTAAGCACTATTTTTTATGGATAAGAAAAAACATCTAATTCATATTTTCTCTATCCATCTCTAGTATAATACATATAAATTCTAGCAAAGATGTCTGGTTAAAATTCACATTATGGACTATTTTATATTCTACAAAGTAAAGTGGTTTTACATTTACGTTCTGTTCTTTTAAACACATTTTGTTTAGCTTGTATCTTCTCTCCCAGAATCCATTTTCTCCCAGAATCCAAAATTCATGGTACAAGTGGCCTAAGGAGGATGAGGAGTCCTTGTGTCCACCTTTGCTTCAGGGGGTGGCCTGAGGAGGATGAATAACCTAGGCATCAACAAGTCATTAACCCCTTAGGGACAAAGCCTATTTGGGCTTAATGACCAGGCTCATTTTTCAAAATCTGACCTGTTTTACTTTATGCGTTTATAGCTCAGTAATGCTTTAACGTATGCTAGCTATTCTGAGACTGTTTTTTCGTCACATATGGTACTTTATGTTAGTGGCAAAATTTGTTCACTGTCTTGTGTGTTTTCTTGTGAAAAACATCAAAATATCATGAAAATTTTGAAAAATTTGCACTTTACGAACTTTGAAATTTTTTGCTTCTAAAAAAAAAAAGTCACATGACAAAAATTAGTTAGTAAGTCACATTATCAATATGTCCTCTTTATTCTGATTTCATTTCGTAAACATATTTCACTTTTTTAGGGTGTTACGGGGCTTAGAAATGTATCGCTTCACTGTAGGAACTGACAGGGCTTTCTGCGGCCGGAATTCGCTGACTTCCTGCTGCAGAAAACTGACATGTCAGTTATTTGCGGCCCCGTATGGGATCCCGGCCGGAGCGTATATGATCTGTATACGCTCCAGCCAGGATCCCATATCAGATAAGGTTATGTTGCACTCCGCAAAAAGTACGGCCGTTGTTGCACATGGAAACAACGGCCTTACTTTTACGTAGTGTGAACATAGCCTTAGGCTGTAAAAAAAATGGAAAATAGAAATTTTCCAATAATATATTTGTTAAGATTAAAGTATCTAATTTTCATAATAAACATGAGAGAAAATGCACCACAAATTTTGTATCGAAGGTTCTCCTGAGTACAACATGCCCAATATGTGGGCATAAACCACTGTATGGGCACACAGCAGGGCTCAGAAGGGAAGGAGTGCCTATTAGCATTTCCAGTTCAGATTTTGCTGAAGAAGTTTCTGAGCACCAGTTGCGTTTGCAGTGCCTCTGTAGTGCCAGCAAAATAACCCCCCCCCCCCCAAAAGTCACCCCATTTTGGAAAGTACACCCCTTAAAGAATTCATCTTGGGGCATGGTGACCATTTTGACCCCACAAGTATTAGAGGAAAGTATTCAAAAGAAGACAGTAAAAATGAAAAAACTGAATTTTTCCAACAATATGTTTGTTTTGTTTAAAACTTCTTAATTGCACGAGGAACAGGGGAAAAACCTGTGGTTACAGGCAATTTGGGGTAGCTACGGGCAGTCTGTGGCAATCTGGGGTAATTACAGGCAATCTGTGGTGGTTAGGGGCTGTCTGGGGTGGTTACAGGCAATCTGGGGTGGTTACAGGCAATCTGTAGTGGTTACAGGCAATCTGGGGGGTTACGGGCAATCTGGGGGGGTTACGGGCAATCTGGGGTGGTGACGGGAAATCTGGGGTGGTGACGGGAAATCTGGGGTGGTGACGGGCAATCTGGGGTGGTGACGGGCAATCTGGGGTGGTTACAGGTAATCTGGGGTGGTTACGGGTAATACAGGGCACTTAACTTTGGTGACAGGGGTAAAAAAGTGCCGACACCATTTGGAACAAGTGATCAGTGGTATATAGTATATACCGCTGATCGCTTGTACTGGGACCACACCGGGTGGTCCCAGATCATTGCCCCATGCTCTCTGCCACCTCCGGTGGTGGAGAGAATGGAGCTTTGATCATTTTTAGGAATCCATCGCTGTGAACAGAGCCTGTTCACAGTGATGGTGGCGGCCATCTTGGATTAGATGGCCACCCAGGGAGGGGAAGGTTAGTGACCAGGTCACTAGGGTTAATTCTGTGGACGGGGGGGGGGGGGCAAGAGCAGAAATGAAGAAATTAAAGTGTTCAACTGCGCTGGCAATGCCCGTTACCGGTGGCCGCCGTTATACTGTTAACGGCGATCGCCTGTGCGGGGACCGGCCGGGACTGAGCCCACACTCTGCCCCAACCCCTCAGCTACCTCTGATAGCTGAGAAAAGGGGGCTGCAGGTCTTACCGGTGCCGCTGCACTATTCTGCACCATCACCATAAAGAGCTGATGGCAGCAGAATAGAGCCCATTAGTGATCGCCGTAAAAATTGGTATCGGCGGTCACTAATAACATAATACATGTAATCTCTGGGTCACTACGGTTACGGCGATACCACATTTGTATAGGTTTTTTTTAACTATTACCACTTTGGCGCAATAGAAACTATCTTCCTAGCAAAACTCCACAAAAACTGTCGCCACATTGCAAGATCCATAGTGTTCTTACCTTTTGCGTGACAGAGCTGGTTTTGGGCTTATTTTTTGCGGGAAGATCTGTAGTTTCTTTTGATACCAAGTTTTATATGTATATGACATTTTGATCTCTTTTCTAAAGCAGATTGATAAAATACAGCTATTCTGGTACAGTTTTTTTATTTTTTTTTACAGCGTGTGTCGTGCGGTATAATTATTGATATAGTTTTATATATTGGGTCGTTACGGATGTAACGATACCAAATATTTATAGGATTTGTGTTTTTGCTCTGTATTATGTGATGTTTTATTGGGTATAGGGAATGTAATGCATTTTTATTATAGGGGGCTGGGGGGGGCTGTGTTGTGTTTGGTGCACGTTTTTTTTTTACTATTTTTTTTACTTTTACACTAGTGTACATTACTGTACACTAGTTTAAATACTTTGATCGGTTATACAATACACTGCAGTACCTAATGTTCTGCAGTGTATTGTATTATGCCTCATGCTGACAGGCAATAGCCACAGCCACCCCTGTCAGCATGAGGCATCTCCATGGTGACCCTGGGGGCCTTCATTAGGACCCCGGGATCCCTATGGAGACATGGGGACACCGGACGGCGCCTCGGGACATCGCAATCACGTAAGTGACCCACGGCCCCGACCGGGACCCACCGGCACTCGTTAGATGCCGCTGTCATGCTAGGAGAATCCTACGCTCTGGGTACTTTCGGGGGGGGGGGGGGGGGGTCAGCTCTCACACTGACAGCTGATCCCCCGCTCTGCCGCTGCTGGGCGGCAATTATTTCCAATGAGTCTGCTGTTAAAAGGTGTACGCAACGGAATAATGCCCATTACTGGTCGCCGTGAAAAGGCAGCATGGCGGTCACTAAGGGGTGGCCTTTGGAAAAAGAGTTCATGCCACCATATCCCTTTCCACCACTGCCCAGCTACAGGGGGGCAGTCAAGTCCTGCTGGGATTACAAACCACTTCAACACATACAGTACTGGGAGGCCATACTGGGCATTGAAGCAGGTGACTTGAATCTAGAAGTCCCAGAGAGGCCAGTGGGCTGCTGCTATAACCTGGCCGGATGTGTTGCCACCTCCTGCCTCTAGATCCATAGGTGTACAAGAGAACTTTAAGAGAATGCTATGTCATGCATGTCTTATGAGCCACAGATTGACATGTGCATGAGTATCTTGCCAAGTATGGCCAGTTAGATAGTCTTATGTGGATTGCACCCTTTGGGCAGTTAAGGTTTGAGTTATGTTTGTCTAGTTGGCCAATTTGTTTAAGTTGTGCCATGTTGACCACATATAACATTTAAAAAAAGTGTATGGCCATTTCACAACGTATGTGGCAAAAAAAACTGCCTACTGTTATGGGGAGTTTAGTTTTGTTTAAGTTTATTGTGTTAAAAACACGCTACTACAGTGATTGCTACTGCTGTCTTTTATAAAGGATGATATTTGATGACCATTTTATGCAGAAACTCTAACGGACACTACTTCGTATGTGCTAGAGCATCTCTATCTACAAAAAGGGACTATACAGATATAAAGTGGCAGAAGTCTTATTTTTTCTTGTTACTAGAGTAGTCACCAGACTCTTTTATAAGGATGCTGTGTCAAGTGACTCTTAAAAGTTAAAGGGGTACCCTGTGCCATAATGAATGCTGATTACAAGTGCTGATTATAGATGCCTTATCAAGGACTTTGAGTGTTTCCCATTGGGCAGAAGACATCCCATTTTAGAATATGTTTCTATTTATTGTGATATTTATGCCCATTGCTTTTATTTATGAATATTCATCTATGCTGCTATTATCTTGCATATAAGCTAAATGTGTTGTATTTGAGAAAGAAATTTGTACTTATTATACCCATCTGTGGCCAGCAGCTATGAAGGCAATCTACAGATAAAAGACTTTTACTGGCGTACTTGACACTTGAGTTAAGTCACTGTTGAACAATAATACCTTGTCTCCCTGTTGTCTGACTTCTACTATACCTCACCAACACCAAGGGTGTCCCTATGATCCCCTGACAGATGACTCACAGGGTTAACTTCAGACAGGAACAATGTGAACACTGGTGGATCACCTGTGTCCAATGACTCACTGTATGTTAGTGACCCACCAGCATCCACTGTGTATGGCAGCAGAATAAATGTGCTTGTCAACGACAGTTATTCTGATGCCAGACACAGTTTTACAACAGACCACCATACAGTAGGTTAGCTTCACACAGGAGAGCTATGGACAGGATGTACTGCCACACAAATTGAAAGGAAGGGAGCAAATTCACAGCTACACAGCTTACACTACTACCCTCATACCATTCCTCCATCTGTCCCTGATACCTAATCAACCTTCTATAACCCTCTCAAAGCCTACCTCTCTAACCCTGATTGGCTTGCTGGTCATCTCTAGTGATAAACTATTTTTTTTACATTTTATAATTTTTTTCATTGTTGTGTCTCTATTAAAGGGAACCAATCAGCCCGTTTGAGCTGATATGGTTCCCTTGAGCATTGTATAAAGCACCTGGAGCGGCCCCGGCAAGTACCAGCCACAGCCGCAGCAGGTGCTTTATAACAGAGAAAATGACTTTTATTCCCCGGCTCGTGACTAGATACGAGTGGGGAAGTAGTCATGGTGGGCGGCTCCCTGCTCGTATCTAGTCACTGCGCTTTGCCTGTCAGTGCGCTCGGCGGGATGACTGACAGGCAGAGAGGCCAGTAACGGACCTCTCTGCCTGTCAATCATCCCCTCTGAGCGCGCTCACAGGCAGAGCGCAGTGACTAGATACGAGCGGGGAGCCGCCCACCATGACTACTTCCCCGCTCGTATCTAGTCACGAGCCGGGGAGTAAAAGTCATTTTCTCAGTTATAAAGCACCTGCTGCGGTCGCGGCCGGTACGTGCCGGGGCTGCTCCAGGTGCTTTATACAATGTTCAAGAGAACCATATTAGCTCAAACGGGCTTTAAGCTTTGTGTTTAAGCTTTGTGTTTTATGTTTAGAGATTCTATTTCCCTTTGCAATGCCATATGACTGCAGAAAATCAAGCAGTTTTCACAACCTATTAATTCATATTACCCTCCAGTTACTATGGTTGTGGAGATACATAAGTGTAGGTTTTTTACTTAAATGCACTTAGTAAACACAAACAAATTTGTTTTTCTAAGTTTTCTCTTTTTTTTTTTTTGTTAAATTCCATCAACCCCGTACAGTTACGCCTTGGATGTCTGTCCCCAGATGTATGTCCTGGGAGCACGCTGGGAGCACGCTTCATAGCAGGTGGGGGCTAATCACAGCCAGGCTTAATCAGCAGAGCGTCTATTGCACTGATCAATGGTATGCCTATGGCCTAGCATTGTACAGTGTATGCAATCTGAGTCCCAGGGGGACTTGAAATGTGTAAGAAAAAAAAGTGAAAATGTTTTAAAAATACCGCAAAGCCCCTTCCCCAATAAAAGTTAAAATCACCCCCTATCCCATTTAATAAATAAAACATATAAAAATAAATAAATGAACATATATACCATAGCATGCATAATTGTCCAATTTAATAAAATATAACAATCGTCATCACGTACAGTTAATGGCGTAAACGAAAAGAGCGAAAAAAAGTGCCAGGATTACTAATTTTTTGTTACATTATATATATAAAAAATTTATAAAAAGTGATCACAACGGCAGCACAACTTTATTCCCCAATGTTAGGAAACATAGTTTTGTATTTGAAGTGAATTATATGTTTGATTTTCACATTACTTTCTGTGGGTGTCAAAACTTTTGTCTTGCCAAAATCTGACCTTTCTGTGTTCATTAAGTGATCAATAATTCAGCAGTGACGCAAATTTATTTTTGTTAAAAATAAAAAAAAAACTCATTTGGGAGGGTTTCTGCTTTCATAGGAGTCATTTTCAAAACCAATGCATGAATTTTAAGTCAGGTTATAAGCTTTGGTTTCCACACCATGGAGAAGCGACAGAACTTCTGTCAGGGACTGTATACTGCTTTTAGGAGAACACTTAGAGCACAATACCAGCAGGTTAACAGAAAGGACAGCCCTGAGGTTCTTAGGAAATCAAAAAGACATTGCCACACACTGAGAACATATGACATCTGTCATCAAAAGGTGGTGGTGGGTAGTTAAGGGATTAAGGAAACCAAATTATTAGTCTCACCTGAAATCTTTCATTTACATGCTGTTATAAGGGGAATTCTTCACTGTCAGCAGAGAAGATAGCATAGCTGGAAGCAGTAGGTATTGTCCTTTGTTTGACCAGATAAGGGAAAGGACAAATCTGGGTGAGTACTGCTGCCAACAGTCCAGCTCTACGCCTCCCTTTTGAAATGCAGAAATAGCTGTGCACCATGGAGGGGACTCTCAAGGGATTATGCAGGTCCTTAAAAATGAATGCTTAAATAATGACATACTACCATACAACCTTTATAAATTAAAAATGTAATTGCTACAAGCAATAAATACCCAGAAAAATTTAAGGCACAATTTGTATCAATATATTACTGTGGTGATATGTTCAGCGGCACAATAGAGTATACAGTGGCAAGTACCACATCTATGTTGTATGTACAAACAACAGAGTGCACACTGCCTAATGTGCAATGCGTGTAGTGAAAAAACACTCCTAGATGTTAGCTGAAAAAGGAGGTAAGTATGTTTAATTTAATTTAAGGAGGTGGGTCAACATAACATGTACTTACCTTCCAAGCTACAAGGCTTGGGTTTGCACCGGGGTACCTTCTTGGCCGCTGACTGGCTGAGCGGTCCTGGCACATCATTTCCCAAGTCCCCGCTCAGACCTAGAACCGTCCGGGGAGTGGGGACTGGAGCAGATGACAGTGGACGCCAGTGCTGGAGCCGGGGAGGTAAGTGAATATTGTTATGTTCACCCATCTCCTCCCTGGCTGTCTTGAACAAAAAAAAGTCAGAATCCTGCCTTCTTTTAATTGCAAGTATCCTGGGAATCCTGTCACCCGATCAAGCTTTATTTTGTATATACGTCTCGCAAAGGTAGATATACTACATCGGTAATTATGCACATAGTAAAAAAAAGTTTTATGGGCGGAGGAGTGATCCGGACAGTAGCGTCTCTCATGTCCCATGGATTCCTGTGCTGAGTGACGTCAATCTGGGTAGAAATCCTTCCCGGATTTCCAGAGGACTGGCAATTAAGACAAAAAGGACACAAGGTAAACATATTTACCTTCTTACTCAGCTAACACCTAGGACTGTTTTTGTTTTCACTACAGGCAGTGCACATTAGACAGCGTGTACTGTGCTGTTTGTACGTGCGGAAGAGAGGTGCTACTTATCACTGAATACTCTATTGTGCCGCTGAACGTATCACCATAGTAACTTATTGATACAAATTGTGTATTCAACTGTGCTGGGTATTTATTGATTGTAGCAATTACATGTTTTATTTTGACATTTAGGGAGGCAGAGTACCCTATTCCTCGTACCTAAGCAACAATTAATTTGTATATTTAGTTATTGGTGACGTTCAGCGGAGAGACATACATACCTTTCTTAAGGCATTAGTAAATCACACACACACACACACACACACACACACACTTTTTTGAAATTTTTATACAGACAATAAAAAATCCTAAACATTTGGATCCCTTGTGGTATAAAGATCTGCCAAAGAAGCCTGTGAGCTTCTAATTTTAATTCAATTTCTAGTGAAAACGGGAAGCTATTATTTCTCATTTGTAACAAAGTCAAAAGCTGTCTTATGTCTCGAATCCTGGTGAAACCCATAATTTAACACAATCCGAAGGTTAACATCACACAGCAAATTGAAACTTCAATAAATAGTACAACTTGCTCTCCTACTTTTAAAAATGACTATTGTACAAGGCCATTTTTGTTGAAATTGTGGAGTTTGAGTGAGGTCATATTTCTTTAAAAGTGCCCATGAATGACAGCCATATTCAATTAAAGGTAATTATCATTAATGCTACTGAATATTCAAACTGTATAAATTACAGTACATTGTACTTATCATCCCACAGAAAGCATGAATTTCCCATTAATGTCTTGGAGGATGAAAATTTAATATGTATTTCATTCATCTTCTGAGCTCCGACACTAAGAAATCCCCCAAAGACAAAATCATATGCCAAAAACATAGCTGCATTTACATTTTTTTAAACAGAGCAATACTTATACAAAAGAAGAGTAGTGAATTAGAAGACAGAGTTAATTCACCGCCTGCTAAAACTACTTCTATTCTTCTCTTATCCTCCTCGACCTTGCTACCATGTTGTATGGAACAAGTTGACTTCAATTTATCTGGATTAAAAACATCTGTGACATCGCACCATTCATTCTCTTTCAGTTTTCTATTCTTCCTATGGTTAAGCTTTATGCACTATTCATAATTTCAAAGTTTGAAGATCCTGACATCTCGACGTAGAATCCACTGTTTTATTTATTTTATTTTTTTTTTTGTAATATAGGTTTGTTTAAATATCAAAGTTTTTTTTTTATTTTTTTTTAAATGACATGGTATCTACAGAACAGACTTTATGACTTATTAAATTTGTAAAATCTGCACCCTCTTAACAGCACAGTCTGGATTAGGAGGGTTCTCAAATGCAGGGTGCTTTAACATTAGCACATGACTAATGATACTGGGCTGCACCTTACCACTTTTAAAAGCGACAGGCTTAGGTCCTGTCTGCAATTAAGGAATGGGTCTCTGCATTTCCCCACTGATTGCAGCCACCTCCAGCCAATCAATGACAGAGAGGACAGTACCATGGCCAGTGATTGGCTGAGCAGACTGTCACCTTCATCTTGGCAGTGACAGCCTGCTTAGCCATTCACTGGCCGTAGTGCTATCCCGTCTCAGTCAGTGATTGGCTGAGCAGACTGTCACTCTTGTCAGGAAAAAAAAAACGGCAGCAATCAGCAGGGGACACCAGTGGAGGCCGGTCTTTGGCAGTTAATTTTAAAGGGGATAGGCAGGTCTGGCTGCATTTTATATGGCACAATGGTTATAGCACGACCCTGTAGACCAGTGCTTCTCAAACTTTTTCTACTGGAGCCTTACCCAACAGACCAAGGCAATGCCTGGGCCTCACCAGACTGACCAAGAGGGTGCCTGGGCCTCACTATCTGTGGTGATAGTCCATTTAAAAGCTGAAAATAATGTTAGAGCTACCATTCACCCATCTCCTAAGCTCTATACACTAATAAATAAAGTACAAAATAAATTATTATTGTTTCTAAAATGGTGATTTTTACAAACAGGAAAAGGACTGTGAAGATTATAGTTACTTTGTGAAAACTGGCTCCTCAGCTGGGCCTCACCAACAACTAGGGGGCGCCTCACTGGTGAGGCCCGCCTCACAGTTTGAGAAGCACTGCTGCAGACAATGTATGGAATAATGTAAATGCTATATTGCTCTATGTAGATATTATATGGTGCTACCTGAGTGTACTCAAAGCAAAATTCTAACAGTAAGTGGCCACTACTCATTCCATTGCTTACATGTAATATTTTGTTGCATATAGCATGAACACACCTACAGCAAACTACAGTAGCAGTGAGGCACAGCGGACAATCTTAGAAGAACATGTGCTGTAAAAATTAATCAAAGGTAGCGGTTGTAGCAGAGGCACTAACCACACAGAATATCTTCAAATAGTATATTTATTTACCCCAACATAGTAAAGACACATTGCAAGTGCACTTCTTCCAGCACTGCACAAATTTGAGCCAGGAGAGCAGCTATCACTCTGTGCCCTTGTGTTTTCATCATAGCTTTTTAAATAAATATCGTGATGGAAGATATCAGCGGCCTAACTACTAATAGCTGGGCCCCATAGCAAACTTTTGTTTAGCCTCCCCCCCCCAACTGACCACTAAGCCATTAGTCATAACTGCAAGTGCTTGTCAGGAATGCTTTCAATTAAAGGGACTAGAGATGAGCGAATTGCTGATCTAAATGGCCGCTTGATAAGCGGAGCACAGATCAAACAAGGCATTTTGCTTCTTTTAGATCAGCTCAGGGGGCACAGCGTATTGCAGGAGCAGTGGGCCCCATAGCAGCTGCTATACAGTGGTAGTTATGCCCCTTGAAGATACAGTATGCTGTGTGGCGAGTGCCATGATTACCATCGCTACCTTTGGACTGTGTATTTTGATAAGAAAGCCCATGTTCTTCTACAATGGCCAGGTTAGCACCACTGCCAGTTTGCTGATCGTGTGTATATGCTATATGCAACAAAGCATGTCAGTAATAAAAGGAGTAGAGCCAACTTTTTGTTGGATTCTTGGTGCTGGATTTTTGCTAAGAACATACTCAGGTAGTACCATACAATGATATAATCACAAGCTGACTATCTTGGAGCCGCTGAAATCAATGAGTGTTGTCTACCACGGGTGTTACTATTGGTTACATCCTTCAGAAAAGTCTGTACTAAAGATATGTATATTCAGAAGCTGCATAGCTGAAGTGTGTGTAAAGGGTTATTGTTTTTTTGTGTGTCACATGGATCTGTGAACCAACAGGAATCTGTTCTTCTTCTCTGCTATCATCTCTCTCTTTACTTCTTCTGTTGCACTCTTAACCCACTCACAGCACACTTTAGAAGCGCTGAGGAAGGAAGTCACGGAGGTAGAGGAAGTGCAAGGGTCTTTCGTGTTGGACATTGTAGAGGAAGGGCACAAACTAGTCAGTTCTCTACAGTGGTCCTCTCTGGGCCCTGGCCCTCTGCCAGGTCCCCCTTCTCCCAAGCGGGTCAGTCTTAGCTAGAACCCCGTATGAATAGGAAGCAAGACGCATCTCATGGTTTCTGCCACTCCTGAGGCACTGTATTTGCTATGTAGCTGACAATGTATAATGCTAGCTATGCTCTCTGGTAGCCATTACAGCTGTAACCATAGTTTTATTTATATCTTATATATACCTACTGAATTTTTACTGAATCAACAACGCAGCCAAAAGAGTTAAACGACCAGCTGAGATTTGTTGTATTTACATCTACTGCTATGTACTTTAGCTTTTTACAATCAAGGCCAGGCTTCAACCTGGAAGGAATCTCTAATCCTCTATGTTATAGTGCACATTATGTACAATAAATATCCTTTTTATATAAGCTCACGCAATAATTTCTTTATCAAAGTTCCTCCGGAGAACTTTACCAAATGATGAAAATATGAGCATTCTCCATGTGAAATTCATGTTTTTTGCAGTCGTCCATGTAAATGAAATATTTTTCTAAATCATATCATTTATGTAAGATGCAGTTACTAGGCTGTAAAGTTATTAAATATATCTAAGACGTTTACAGTCAAGAGGTGCTGAAGATAACTCCTGGGGTAATTTAATTCATTTGGCATTGTGTATCTCCTCTCTTGTGCTGTTCTCCATAGGAAGTCGACTGAACTAGCTTCCCTGCCATTTTTAGTAGATTTTCTCTTTGTTGCTGGAGGATAGTGCCAGACAGTCAACAGATAACTGATCCACCACATGCCATGGCTACACAATTCTATTTGTACACCTGAAGTGCAGTTCTTTACCCTTTGTGTCCCTGAGTCAAGTTCCTGTAAAGACGAGAGGCCACAGTCCTCGGAAATGTTCTTTCTCGGGTTTTGAAGGGGTTACAGATGCTCTGTTTTGGCAGCGGGATCTACTCAGAGTATTAAATGGAATTTTTCTGCAGAGGCTGCCAGTGCCTCTTGAATCTAACAGTGATACTAATGTAATGCGCCTGATGTGAGGACACCTGTCCACTATGTAGAGACACCACCGGCAAACTTGCCCTATTATGTAAGAACATGTTGGTACCGACTGCCACTTGTGTCACCAGACAGCTCCTGCTGAGTTTGACTTTGCTATAGAATTAGCTAAGCATTGTATTGAAAAACACTTCACAGCGTCCCTTGGCCAATGTGCTGTTCAGAAGGACACTAAGGACATCATCAAGATGAACATTTAAGTGCTTAAAATCCTTGCAACTAATACTTCTAGTGCAGTAATATAGCTATTGGGGGACAGAGGGATTGGGGCATCAGAGCCCATTCATATGGTAGTATCCGCCCAGTAACATAACTACTGGGGGGGCTTACACTATCAATGGGGCCCAGCCACTTGACCTGACACTTAATTAGACAAAGAATGGAAGATGAACAGCATTGCTTACATTGCATGCTGCACATCCTCTCCAGTCTTTTTCCTGAGCAACCTGAGCTGCTTGGGCTTCATCTTGCAAATAATGCTTCTAGTGCAGTTGTATAAGTAGCGGGGGACAGAGAGAGTGGGGCATCAGACCCCAATTATATGGCAGTATCCACCCAGAATCATAACTACTGGAAGGTTTTATACCATCAGTGGGGCCTAACCACTTAAACTGACACTTAAAGGAGAAGTCAGGTGATTGATAAAATCCTGTAACCTGCAGGGGGAGGGGGGAAATTGATTTGAGCTTACCTTTTCTCGTTCCCATGGTGGGTGGCAGGAGCAGTCCATCACGACCCAGATGATGGACTGGCCGCTCAGCAATTCAGTGACTAGGGTGGGACGCCGCTCCATTCACTGATTGCTTGAGCTATCAGTTAGGCTGCATTCACACATTCTGTGTTCCGCACGGAATGCCTGTAAAGGACTTCTCCCCCTTTCCAAGCAGCATCTGTGATAAGATGCTGGGACCGGGGGAACTGTACAGATATGCGCCGCGTGGCGCTGTCATTACAGCATGGCGCATATCTGTACAGTTCCCATCTAACTACAGATGCTGCCCAGGCGAGGGGAGAACTCCGTTATAGGCATTCCACGTTCATGTTCTGTGCGGAACACGGAACGTGTGAATGCAGCCTTAAGCAGCCGGGACAGGCATTTTCCCCGGCATCATTACAACTCGGGGGGAAAATGACTCGCTGTGACCACAAGGAGAGGTAAATGCCTACTTGCTATAAATTTTCCTGTGATAAGGGGTAGTGCTATGTTTACAGCGCACTCCAGCTGGAGATAAGACAATCCTCCCCGTAAATTCTATATCCAAAAAATGTGGGAGTGCAGGTATCGTATGATTACCCAGAGGTAAAATCTTACCTCTGGGTAATCGTACAATACCAGTACGGACCTAGACACAGTGAAGGGTTCACTTTAATAATTTTTGGTCTATTTCATGGTAAAAATGTAAAAGTTACATTTTAAGTACTCCCACATTTTTTGCATATAAATTTCCCCCCTCTCCCTACAGGATTTTATCAAACACCAGACTTCTTTAATTACACAAAGAATGGAAAATGCACAACCATTCGTTACATTGCGTGCTGCACATTCTCTACAGTTTTCTTCCCAAGTAAAATATCAGGTGAGAGTAAATCAACCGGCACCAGCTGATATCGTCTCGGAAAACGGACCACTAAGTGGAAAGCAAACAGCAATGGCGGTGTGTATAAACCTTGTAAACCGTGGTGCTGGAAACAGGAACAGAGTATGATACGAAGTAAGGAAGAGGAGTCCGCACTCGCCGGTCAAAGAAGTGGGTTTATTGATCCAAACACCGAGGGCTTAAGCTGGGAGGGGGAAGATGTTATGCAGGATCGCTCTGAACAGCTACAATTGTTTCTCGCCCATCCGGCGCTTCGTCTGGCTGTGAGCAACGTCAGGGGAAGTGGGAGGTGCACTATATACACAGGTGATATGCAAATACGATACAAACAAGTGCAACGTGAAAAATAGAAACACAAAGAAATTTATAACAAAGTATTCATATAGTTCATCTCGTTCAAGCCACATGGGCCTGTGGCATCCAACTTTTGAATCCATATAGTCTCCCGTCTAAGCAGGAGTTTATGCCTGTCTGAACCATCTACAGTGGGGTGGTCTCTTTCAAGGCCAAAAAACCGCAAGAGCTTAATGTCAGACTGGTGTACACTCCTGACATGCTCTATAAGTCGGGGTATGCCCTTGCCCGTGCGTTTCGAATATAAATGTTCTTTAAACCGCGTCCAAAGAGGCCGCTTGGTTTTTCCAACATAGAATCATTGGCATGGGCAAAAGATGGCGTACACGACATGGGTGGTTCGGCAAGTTATTAGATCACGTACCAAGCAAACATTACCCCCTAAATTAATGAAAGATGTATTGTACATTTGATTACAATAGGCACAAGTGCCATATCGCTTATTTCCTTCTGGTCTGTTACGCTGTAACCAATTCACACTACGTGTGCTATTGTCCCTATCAAGGAGATCACCGATGGTATGTTTTTTCTAAAGGTGATGAGAGGTGGCTTGTCGGCTACTTTGCTGAGATCAGGATCGTGTTGCAAGAGAAACACTTCTTCCCAAGTAAACTACAGTAGCCTGAGCTTCATCTGGCTGTGGAGTCAGATGGAAGAAGGGAAAGTCTCACATTATGGCAGTCTGCAGAGTCCAAATAGTAAGTGCATCTATCTCTGCAGTGCAGTCCATGCCATGCTCCCTACATCACTATCAGCTGAGGTTCTGAGTGGTAAAGCTTAACTAAAAGTATATCTGTTTAGAATTGCTGAAATTGTACTGAATCAAACAAAAGTGTCCGGGATTATTTAAACAGCTGAGCAGGAGGTTCAGTACTATTTCTGTAACTCCCATAAAGGAAATCAAATTTGCAGAACAGCATTGCACCGCAAGCTATTCTGCTTACATTACTCCCATTTACTTTTAAAGGAGTGATAGAAATAGCCTAGAATCATCCACTTAGCTGTTTGAGGGGGCATTATAACTGAGTGAGGACACAAAGAGGGAATTATTAAAGGATTATTCCCACCCCTACTAATATAGTTATACTTGTAGGACTCGTCAGGTCCTAAATCATGATACAAAACACGTGTAGATTTGTTCTGCAATTCCTGCGTCAGGAGCAGGGCTGGCCAGCTTTACGAAGAAGCATACGCCTCCTAGTAAATCCGGCAGAGAAACAGGGGGTGGGGCTTCATTTAAGACTGGCATATGAGTACACCAGTCTTGACAAATCTCCCCCATTTTATAGGTTACCTACACCACTCTATTCTAAGAGCAGTGGTTATACTGATACATATATTAATATAGTGTAGAGTAGAGAGATAAGGGGGGATTTATCAAGACCGGCTTATATGTTCAGCATAAATCCCTACATGCGCCACACCAGATTTACTGAGAGGCACACACAGCAGTCTAAGAAATCTAAACTATCTACAAGCTGGTGTAGATTTTTGCCATCAGTTACACCTGCTGGCAGGCATATCTCACGATAAATTAGGTGCAGGAGGAGTCCCTCGTAAAGATAAGTGTGGTGTTTACTTGACCGGTCACTTGCTAGATGGTACTGTGTGACTCCACTACTGTGGTGGTCGGTTGGTGGAGTGTGGCTCAGGCAGGTGGTAGGTTGTCGTGACACCAGTGCTAACTTAACACACAGGTATGAAGGCACACCTGCTTTTAGTTCTTTGTGGCGAAGTGTCTAAAGTGTCCTGGCTTTACCTGCGTTGCGAGATAGAGTACGTAGGCTCTTAGCGCTTTGCTCTATCCGGATCAGTTGTTCTGCTTTAGGATACTGTCCTTAGGTGTTAAGCACTGCATCTTGAGGATAAGGGTTGCTTCAGAAAAGAAAGTCTCTGTGTTCTCCATGGAGATACACTACAGCTGGCCTGTCCCGGACAGAGAACCTGGCAGAGCCAGGTTCCTGGTTAAGTGGTGGTGGAGAAGAGAGTGCGAGAAGAAAGGAGGATAGAGATAGGCAGAGGAAAAGAGTAACTCTCATTAGTTTACAGAATCATATAATACAGTAACCCTTACATGACTACAGCTGTGCAACATACATACATGGATATACATAACACTGACATCTAGTGGCAAACGTATTCAATACTTCATCACCATTTTGCTTCTGAGGCACCAGGCTTTTGCAAAGGGTGTTCTAAGCAGAAACACCCGTGGTAGGATACCACATAGGCACTATTACGATGTGGGGCAATAGCTGTCTGGCACTGTTTATTAGTGGATAAACAAAGTGAATAAAAGGCAGCAGACAGAATATTGGGGGCAGCAGCAGAATAGTACTGTTAAAGGGGAGACAGGGTGGTCTAAGCTGGTTGGAGTAAGAAACAGTGTGAGGAATATGGACGGCTCTGTCCCTATTCATGAGTTTGTAGTTATATTATAGGTGGTTATGAAAGTGAAACACTATAGACTGTTATGTGTATTCCACTCACTATACCTTAGCTTGTCCAAACATCATAAACTCTGGGCAGTTTATTGAGGGTCTCTGGTCAGGAAACACCAGGCCTGGTTTATTGAGGATCTCAGGAAACCTGGAGTTCTTCTCTACTTTAAAGAATGGATAGACCCACTCAAGCACAACACCCCCTAACCATAGTGCAATGGTTCAATTAAAGGACATATGCAATAAGGTGTCCCTGGTCCCTCCCCATTATCACCTAATCAGCCAATTAGGGACAACTCATTATCCTAATCATCTGATGGGCGGCCATGAAATCTAAGCCGAGTTTTGACTGTATAAAATATGGCGGCAACAGCAAAACTTGGTGGCAGTGGAGGGGGTCAGTCTGACTGAGCTGCGATCCATGATTTCTCTTACCCCCCTGGGAAGGCAACAACTATTGTAAGTCTTAGATAGTTTCTGCTTATTTCTCCCTTTTATTTTATGACTGTTATTGCATGTATGTATGTCCTCTTATTTTACCTTTATTTTTGTAAGCACTGTACCTTTTGTCTATTAAAGCTTAAAACTTTAATAAGTTTGGTCCTTGTATCCTCTAAGAATCCATAACCTTTGGATGTAGTGTTTTAACCCTGTGAGTGCCACTGAGTGGTGTTGTGGGTTGACAGGGTCCTTTCACACTTAATTTGAAAGGTGGTGGCAGCGTGTGTGTTGGGGTGCTGGGACTGTGTTGGGGTGTGATTTATGCTTATGTGCCACCTGAGTGGTAGGTGAGTGCAAGATTGAGTGAGTGGAAATAGATTAACCCCTTGCAGTGGCATCCACGTAACTTGCTAGTAAGTGTGTACGTGACAAACAGAAAGTGAATAACTTTGATCAGAGTAGACATCACTTGAAGAGATGAGCAAACATACTTAAGTTCACTATTTGCTCGAGTATTGCTGTACTCGAACGAACACTGTGTGGTGTTTGAATAACATTAATAGTCTCCTTCCTGCATCTTTGGCGGTTTTAATCCCCCAATAAGCATGTATGGAAGGGGCTGGGAGATTGTGCTGCACAGCAGCTTTGTTGGCTGATAGCATAGCAGTAATTGGCCGGCTGCATCAGGTGACCTGGGTGTATATAGACCCAGGTCTCCAGACACTCAACTCTGTTGCTTGCTGTTAGTAGTCAAGAAGAGGGAAGAGGGAAAGAGGTAGTGTAGGCTTAGCGTGGTTCGTCAGGCATGTGATTAGGTTCACCAAACACCCAACAGTCCTAGGACTAGTAGTCTGTCAGTGTGACAGAAAAAGAGCTAATTCCATACAATATACCAGTATTACTGGTATATAGCTAGTAATAGTCAGTTTTATCCACAACTATTCAAAAGTCCTTTTTAGGACTAGTAGTCTGTGTGATAAAAAAAAAAAAAGCTAATTCCATACAATATACCAGTATTACCAGTAGCACTTGCACCTGTGGGTTGCTGATGCACTTTCTGTTTTTTGTTTTGTTTCTGTCCGTACTTAAGCCACATGTAGTGTGCAGCCTGCAGTGTGAACAAAGGCATAGAGGCCATTTTTTTTCCTGTTGTATATGGGGGTGTGGCTGCATTCTGTTGGCTTGCACTCCACACATGTCTTGCAAGTGTTATAATTAGAGATTTGGCTCCTATCTGCCCAGTTGTAGGCTTGTTCAGCCCAGGAGAGACCATTGCTAGTGTGAAAATGTTAGAATAGGACCATGTCTCTGAGGATACTTTAACATGGTGACATGGTACACTGTAGTAATTCGCTAACACGTAACACGCTAGTAATAGTTAGTTATATCCACAACTATGCAAAAGTCCTTTTAGGACTAGTGGGAAAAAATCTGCCACAATACAATATTTTAACCAGTCTAACCAGTGTCAATGTGTCTAGTGGTGGTGACTGAGTATATATTGTTGTATACTAAGTGTAATCTGCTAACAACAAAAAGCATGGGAAGGGTGAGGGTGGAGACACAAACCATGGGTCTGGGAGTGTTGAATCAGAGCATGTTGCTGAGGGAGAACAAGAACATGGCTTATGCAGGATCCCTGGCCACCACTCCCGGTTAGCAGGGACACACAGTACACCACTACTAAATGCAGTGCAGCGTAAGCAGATGTTTACACGGATGGCAGATAATGCGGCCAGTCAGTTTGCCACCACACATTCTGAAAATATGGTTGAGGAGGCACGAGAGGAGATCAAACCACATCCTCCTGCTTAGCACCAAACCCCCTCACCCACAATGTTTGAGAGGGTCACAAAATACTCTTACCCCATAATTCTTAAAATGGTCACACCAGGCCCACCACGCCCTTACGCAAAATTCTAGGCAGGGTCACAACAGGCTTTTACTCACAGTTATAAGGTGGGTCACAACAGGCTCTTATCCAACATTTTTAACAGGGTCACAGCAGGCTCTTACCCAGAGTTAGAGGGAGGGTCACAACAGGCTCTTACTCATAATTTTTAAAGTGATTGTACCATCAGGCCCAGGCTGAAGCACTGGAGGCGGCAGACCCACCCGCAGTAGGAGGAAAACCCTGCCCCTCTATGATGCAGCTCCATTAGAATCAATGGAGCCGTATCATATAGAAGCAGGGGGTTTCTCCCACTGGGGGTGGGTCGGCCACCTCCAGTGCTTCAGCCTGGGCCTGATAGTACAATCCCCTTTACCTACAATTAGAAGATCACAAAAGGATCTTACCAACAATTTTTAACAGTGTCACACTAGACTCTTACCCACAATTATAAGGGTGGGTCACAGCAGGCTCTTGCGCACAATTTGTAACAGGGTTACAACAGGCTTTTGTCTGCAGTTTTTAACAGGGTCACAACAGGCTCTCCTCCTTAATTTTTGTGGGGGTTACCACAAGGCACACTATTTTTATGGAGGTTACCATTAGGCTTTTTCCCTCAATTATAATTTATGTGTAATGAAAAGTTTATGGGGTTCCCTCTTACATTTTTTACTTTTTGGTAGTTTTTGCACCTGATGCATTGGCCTTCAAAATTTAAACAGGATGGGTTTGACTATGTCACACCCACACAATGACAGTTACCAGTCAGTTTATTTTGAATTCTCCCACCTATGGCATTTATGGTTGTCAGAGATGACAGGAATTAAAGGGGTTATCCAGCGCTACAAAAACATGGCCTCTTTCCCCCTACTGTTGTCTCCAGATTGGGTGTGGTTTTCAAACTTAGTTCCATTGAAGTAAATGGAGCTTAATTGCAAACCGCACCTGAACTGGAGACAACAGTAGAGGGAAAAGTGGCCATGTTTTTGTAGCGTTGGATAACCCCTTTAACCCCTTCGTGCTGCAGCTAGTTTGGGCCTTAATGACCAGGCTAATTTTTCAAAATCTGACCTGTCTCACTTTATGCTCTTATAGCTCAGTGATGCTTTAACGTATGCTAGCGATTCTGAGATTGTTTTTTCGTGACATATGGCACTTTATGTTAGTGGCAAAATTTGGTCACTACTTTGTGTGTTTTTTGTGAAAAACATCAAAATATCATGAAAAATTTAAAAAATTTGCATTTTATGAACTTTGAAATTCTCTGCTTCTAAAAAAAAAGTCGTAGCACATAAATTAGTTACTAAGTCACATTACCAATATGTCTTCTTTATTCTGCCATAATTTGGTAAACATATTTTACTTTTTTAGGGTGTTATGGGGCTTAGAAATTTATCAGCAAATTATCACATTTTCGTGAAACTGATTTTTTTAGGGACCAGTTCTTTTTTTAAATGGATTTAGAAGTCTGGTATCCTGAAAACCCCCATAAGTGACCCCATTTTGGAAACTACACACCTGAAAGAATTAATCTAGGGGTATAATGAGCATTACCCTACAGGGGCTGGAGGAAAGTATTCACAATTAGGCAGTAAAAAAATTGAAAATGTTAATTTTCCAATAATATATACGTTTAGATTAAAGTTTCTCATTTTCAAAAGGAATATGAGACAAAAAGCACCCCAAAATTTGTAATGCAGGTTCTCTTGAGTACACCGGTACCCCATATGTGGGCGTAAACCACTGTATGGGCACACAGCAGGGCTCAGAAGGAAGGGAGCGCCAATTAGCTTTTCCAATGCAGATTTTGCTGAAGAAGTTTCCGAGCGCCAGGTGCGTTTGCAGAGCCCCTGTAGTGTCCGCAGAGTAAAATCTCCCAATAAGTCACCCCATTTTAGAAAGTGCACCCCTCAAAGAATTCATCTTGGTGTGTGGTGACCATTTTGACCCCACAGGTATTACAGGAAAGTATTCAAAAGAAGACAGTAAAAATGAAAAACTCGATTTTTTCCAATAATATGTTCCTTTAGTTTGAAATTTCTCAATTTCTCGAGGAACAGGAGAGAAATGTCACCCCAATATATGTAAAGCAGGTTCTCCTGAGTAGAACGGTACCCCATATGTGGGCATAAACCACTGCATGGGCACACAGCCGGGCTCAGAAGGGAAGGAGCGCCAATTAGCATTTTCAGTGCAGATTTTTCTGAAGAAGTTTCTGAGCGCCAGGTGCGTTTGCAGAGCCCCTGTAGTGTCAGCAGAATAGATTCCCCCCAAAAGTCACCCCATTTTGGAAAGTGCACCCCTCAAAGAATTCATCTTGGGGTGTGGTGACCATTTTTACCCCACAGGTATTAGAGGAAAGTATTCAAAATTGGCCAGTAAAAATGAAAAACTCAATTTTCTCAATTTGACGAGGAACAGGAGAGAAAACGTACCCCAAAATCTGTAACGCAGGTTCTCCTGAGTACAACGGTACCCCATATGTGGGCATAAACCACTGTATGGGCACACAGCAGGGCTCAGAAGGAAGGGAGCACCAATTTACAGGAGCAAAACCGCAGCTAGTAATGGTTATTAGAATAGCGCAGTTACTAAAATAAAATAAAAAAAATGAGATTACAGGTAATGTGGGGTGGTTACGGGCAACCAGGGGTGGTTATGGGCAACCTGAGGTGGTTACAGGTAATCTGGGGTGGTTACGGACAACATGGGGTGGTCACGGGCAACCTGCTGTGGTTACGGCAACCTGGGGTGGTTACAGGCAACGTGGGGTGGTTACGGGCAACGAGGGGTGGTTATGGGCAACGTGTGGTGGTCACGGGCAACCTGCTGTGGTTACGGCAACGTGGGGTGGTTACAGGCAACGTGGGCTGGTTACAGGCAACGTGGGCTGGTTACAGGCAACGTGGGCTGGTTACGGGCAATCTGCTGTGCTTACAGACAATCTGGGATGGTTACGGGAAACTTGGGGTGGTTACGGGCAACCTGCAGTGCTTACAGACAATCTGGGGTGGATACGGGCAACCTGGGGTGGTTACGGGCAACCTGCAGTGCTTACAGACAATCTGGGGTGGTTACGGGCAACGTGGGGTGGTTACGGGCAACCTGCAGTGCTTACAGACAATCTGGGGTGGTTACGGGCAACGTGGGGTGGTTACGGGCAACCTGCAGTGCTTACTGACAATCTGGGGTGGTTACGGGCAACGTGGGGTGGTTACGGGCAATGTGGGGTGGTTACGGATAAACTGAAGTTCTTATAGGCAATCTGGGGTGGATACCTGTAATCTGGCATGGGCACCGCAATCTGGAGGGGGTCATTGGCAATTTGGGGTGGTCAGAGGCGCCGTGGCGTGGTCAGAGGCGACGTGTGGTGGTCAGAGGCGATGTGTGGTGGTCAGAGGCGACGTGCGGTGGTCAGAGGCGACGTGCGGTGGTCAGAGGCGACGTGCGGTGGTCAGAGGCGACGTGCGGTGGTCAGAGGCATCGTGGCGTGGTCAGAGGCATCGTGGCGTGGTCAGAGGCATCGTGGCGTGGTCAGAGGCAACGCGCGGTGGTTACGTGCAATCTGGGGGGGGGGTTACATGTAATCTGGCATGATTACGGGGAACCTGGGGGGGTTATGTGCAACCTGGAAGGGTTACAGACAATCTGGGATTGTTACTGATAAACTGAAGTGCTTATAGGTAATCTGGGGTGGGTACATGTAATTTGGGGTGGTTACGGGCAATCGGGAGGGGGTCACTGGCAATTTGTGGTGGTTCCGGGCAACGTGCGGTGGTTACGGGCAACGTGCGGTGGTTACGGCCAACGTGCGGTGGTTACGGCCAACGTGCGGTGGTTACGGCCAACGTGCGGTGGTTACGGGTAATCTGGGGAGGGGTTAGGGGTAATTTGGGAGTAAACTGCAATTATTACTATAATAAAAAGTGTGTGTTTTATTTTTTTGTATGTTTGTCACTTTTTGTACTTTACATATTCATTTTCACTGTATTACTATGATTACTGTGATATTTTCTATCTCACTAATCATAGTTCAGTGACAGAGACCAAATTGGTCTGTCACTTTAAATTTTCAGAGTTGGCTGGTTGTGAAGCGCATGCGCACTTCATAACCAGCCAGGACGTCGAGGAGGAAGGAGCTCCAGGATCAGGTGAGTATATGGGGAAGGGGGGGTGACTGGGGGACGGGGGTGACAGGGGGGGTGGGGGGCGACTTGGGGGGTGGGGGGACATCACTTTTTATCCCCTGTCACCAATCACTCATGGTGACAGGGGATAAAAAGTGACGGGAGCACATGGTACAAGCGATCAGCGGTATATAGTATATACCGCTGATCGCTTGTACCGGGACCCAACATGGGGGTCCCCGATGACTGCCCCATGCTCTCCGCTACCTCCGGTGGCGGAGAGCATGGGGCTTTCATTCATTTTAACTTTTCCATCGCTGTGAACCGACATTAGTCGGTTCAGAGCGATGGCGGCGGCCATCTTGGAAATGATGGCCGCCGGGGGAGGGGGGTTAGTGATCGCCCTAGGGAGGGCTGATCTGAGGTCTGGGGGACACTTATTTCACGGCCGGGGGAGATGAAAGGCGGCGGCAGCACCGGTAATCCCCTTTACCGACGGCCGCCGCTATAACGTTAATAGCGGCGATCGTCGGTAAGGGGGGGGGGCCGGGACGGACCCCACACACTGCCCCATCCCCTCAGCTACCTCCGGTAGCCGGGGGGATGGGGTGGGGGCCGTCCCGGCCCCGTAGCCTTATTCTCTGCCATCGCCGTAAAAAGCTGATGGCAGCAGAATAAGGACCCTTAGTGACCGCCGTAAAAAGCCGTATCGGCGGTCACTAGGGGGTTAAGGTGAGAAATGGCACAGGTTTTAAGGGGCGTACAAGATTTTTCTTTCCTTTTTGTTTCAATACAAGTAAATGTACTTTTTTCCTCACTTTAAATAGGATTTTATCTTGGGATGGGTGTGCAATATTGTCAGTCAGTAAAAGTGATTTAATTCAGGGAGCTGGGAGTCTTAAATGCATCCATGCATGCACCCCCTGCTGAGCCAGTTGCATTTCCATGGTATTTTTTATCACTTTCAAAGGTGCACCCTCTGCCGAGGGAGAAAAAAGGGGCATTTTGACCTACAAAGGCACCAAGGTTAGGGTGTGTCTTTGTAAGGGTGAAGGTGGATGGCGACAAACTTACTCTGACAGCTGAGTAATGTTAGGATAACTGTAAATAATTCAGCAGTATAACCACAACTCTTTAATAGGTAGATTCCTATTGAACAGGAACACTTTCTTTTTATGAAGCTAGGTAAGTAGCAGGGAGGATATAACTTCAGTCTATGTGGTATAGCACAGCTATATGCAGTCTCTCAGGGGGCCCCACATCCTGATCCTGCTGGTAACAATGGGCTCCCCTGCAGCACCAGCTCTGTCTCCCCTGAGCAGTACCTTCCTCCTTGCTGCAGTGATGAGGCTGGCTGGACACTCCTGTGTCAGTACCTTCCTCCTTGCTGCAGTGATGAGGCTGGCTGGACACTCCTGTGTCAGTACCTTCCTCCTTGCTGCAGTGATTAGGCTGGCTGGACACTCCTGTGTCAGTACCTTCCTCCTTGCTGCAGTGATGAGGCTGGCTGGACACTCCTGTGTCAGTACCTTCCTTCTTGCTGCAGTGATTAGGCTGGCTGGACACTCCTGTGTCAGTACCTTCCTCCTTGCTGCAGTGATGAGGCTGGCTGGACACTCCTGTGTCAGTGCTGTTCTGTCCCAGGTGCGCTGCACTCCACTTGCTAGCACTGGGCTGTGTTGCTCTCTTCCTTCACTGCTGCACACTGCTCTGTCTGCTGTAGCTTTTGTGGACCTGGCTGAGCTGTCCTGCTTGCTGTTTATCACCTTGTCACACTTCTCTATTGCTCTGGTACAGGTCACTGCCCTTGACCTCCAGCACTGGAATCTTCTCTCCCTACAGGAACTGGGTGGGTCACACTTCCTGAGTCTCTGGCTTTTTCTTCCCCAGTTACCTCTGTTACTCCTAGCTGGGAACTGACTCCCTCTGCTGGACGGAGGTGATAACATCCAACCTCGATGTTCTAATACTGCAGCAGAACCTTCTGGCATTACACCTTAAACATATGTAAATCATATAGCCATATCTGTAGTTGCAGGTATGAAAAGGCTTGTAAATATTGAGATAAAAATTAATATTGTAGCATTCAGGTACAGTTATAAGTTCTTATTTTTCAATACTTAGTATTTTTTTTTATGTAAGATTGTTGACTTCTGAACCTGAACTAAAAGTTGTGAATTACTGTTGTAATCTGCAATTTATGCTGTTCTGATCCTACATTTCCATCTCTTTGTACCTTGCACCACATATTGTCTGCATAAGTACAGTATCAGCACCAAAATCTAAAATTTCAGTGTGTAACTGTATTTGTGAATGTATATTTCTTTATAAAAGTCTAAAGTAACCAGTCTCTCTGGCTATAATTTTGTCTCCCTGGAAACTGAAAGAGTCTCATAATGTTACTGCTTCATTCTTTACAAGTGCTTGTGCCAAGGCACATACCAGTATAATTGCACAACATAGATTCAAACAAAATTTTCTCAGAGTAAAATTATATTCCATTTCCACCTTTGAATGAGCTCTTACTATCTGAGCAAGAAGAAAAGGATGAGCACAAACAAGTATACAGGCTTTCAATCTCCCAGTGAATTTATTATCTACTCTTCTATAATTCCTATTATCGATTTTTATTTAATCTAGTCATGCTTCTGCATTCTCTACATCTTAATATTCTTAGAATTCGAGAATTTCAAAGATTCTTACATACAACTGAACCAGTACTTGAAATTTGTATTATTGCCACCAGTATGATTGAGTATGTTCTTACAGGGGGAAGATTTTATCCAGT